>NC_077229.1:195899778-196250726 GCF_027887165.1 Monodelphis domestica | reverse complement strand
TGGGGGATGGGAGATTAATCTGTGTAAATTGGAACAGAGAAAAGAAAAAAAAAATATAATGAACCTGAGTGGGAGATGAAGCTAAAGGAACTGGGGCTACTCCATCAAGACAAAAGATTAAAAACCAGAATGATCCCTTCCTTCTCTTACAAAATTTTTAGTATGCCCTCACTGTCATCATAATGCACATTTGATACAACACATAATGTGGCTTAGGGGCAACAAGGAAATACAATCTGCTAGAACACTGCTGTAGTCCTATTAAGTTTTCAATTAATATGTTACCAGTCTAAATAGACAAGAGGATTTGTATGGGCTCCCTCTGGTGGGTATATTAAATACAGGAAGTATACAGATCATTCTGAACTGAATGAATAAATCAGCCAGCTCTTTGTAAACATTTCATAGGACCACAAGACTTAAAGGAAGAAATTATATCTCTCATTTCAAAAAAGAAACTGAGGCCTCAAGAATCAAAATAATTTCCCCAAAATTACAGAGTAATTTACAGAGGCAGTAAAATGAACCAACTTAGAAATCAACACAACACCTGAACAGAGAATGTAAAGCAGACCAGAAGAGAACTTGAAAAGAATCACTGCTTCCAAATGTAAGGAAGACCATGAGATCTCTCTGAAGGTTGGTAATTTGATAATATGTCAATTTGTTTTTTAAAGCACATCTCTCAGCAAAAACTGAAAGAAAAAAAATACTTTTTATAAAAACCTTGGCTTTGAAGTAGCCAATATGTCCTTGTGTGTGTGTGTGTGTGTGTGTGTGTGTGTGTGTGTGTGTGTGTCTCAAGAGGAAAAAGGGCATATATGTATGCCCAAGTGTTAGAGAGGCTTCTATTCAATCTTTCCTACTCTAGTACCTAGAGCCTCCCACAACAAAAATGACCCTAAAGGGGTAGGCCCATTGTAAGCATTCTATAATTTTTTTAATTGAATTAAGCAACGAAAGAGAACAATCAGAATAGAACAAAAAAAAAAAAAACCCTTCCCAGATCTATGTCACTGGACTAGTACCAAGCACAGACAGATGATATTTAATAAAAATAGTGATAAAGATTACTGATATGAACTGTGCTTATCAAGATACAGCAGGCACATAATGGATTGATGAGTAAATTAACAGTGGCCAGGAAAAGAAAGAGATTTCCCAAACTTTGGGGGTCATAAGCTGATCCTTTACAGTTATTTATGACAAAATGCCACCTCAAATAGAGTTGAAGAACCAAGTTCAGCCACTTAAGAACATGAAATTAATGGCGCACTGGGTGAGTTAGTATATAAATAACAATATATGAAACCGAGAAAGTAAATAATTCAGTTTACTTCAAATAATATACCAAAATTGTGACTATGCAAAACACATATAAAAGGAGTCATTCCTCTATAAGGTTTATTTTCCCACTTAAGTACTAAATTATTGTCCTTTTTGATATATATCTATAATTTCATTTGCATAGGTTTCCTACCTCACCAGCAATTTTTACAGTTTAGACTCTTGCATTGTCCAGAACACTAAGAAATTGAGTGACTTGTCCAGGGAAAGGGAACAGGTACGTGTCAGGGAGAAAGAGACCTACAAGCTCTTTACCACACTGCTAAACAATGCAAAAAATACTTCTCAGGTAGCCTGGCTTAATGGATGCACTCACTGCTGGCTTAGAATCACAACTGAATACAGTCTTTAATACTATCTATATGAGGCTAAACAAGTCATTTCACCTTTATGTATCGCAAGCAACCCCCTAGGATATATCTGCTCAATCAGGGAAGTTGCTTTGGGTTTGTATAAATGGAGATTTTTGAGCCTTTGGACTTCATCCTCCAGAAGTCCCTTAGTGTTTCCCAAAATTCCCTTTTCCTGTGTCCTCTCATTTTGCATGATTATATTTAAGTGGCTGTAACTCCTCCCTCTTCCTCCATGGACCTGAGACTTGGCTGAATTCAGGCAGTTCTTTTGTTTTAGTTATTATTAATAAAGATTTATAAAATATAATATATAGTTATTGATTATTAATATTAAAATCCACAGGTTCCTTTAAGAATTAAAACAATAATTTCTTTTAAACATATTAAATATATTTTAAAATATACATCAAAATAAAATATATTAAAACCATGAGATTTTAATACACTTTTAAGTAGAGTATATTAAACATAACAATTTTCTTAATGTGCCAGTAGCACCATTAAGAATAGCTACTACTTTAACATACTACAATAAACTGATGATGGAAAGATCTATTGAGTTATAGCTAGGACCCCATTAGTACAAATAATGAATTCCCTGAAATGGCCAAAAGTATTTGAATTTGCAATATTCTAAAATATGGTAATTATTTCCAGGTCAATGAAAATACACAGTGTGAATTTAACAATATATCTTCTTCTTGTTCGGTCATTCTATCATATCTGATTCTTTGTGAACCCATGGTCCATAATGCCCATGTGATTTTCTTGGCAAAGATACTGCAGTATCTTAACATTTCCCTCTCCAGTGGATTATGGCAAAAATAAGTTAAGTGATTTCCCCACCAGTAAGTGTTGGAAGCGGGATTGAACTCAAGTATTCCAGACTTCAGGCCCAGTGTTCTATCCAGGGAGTCATCTAGTTGCCCCTATACATTTATATACATAAATACATATATATGTATATAAATATACACATAATATATATATAAATATGCATATTTGGATAAATATGCATACTTATATAGATAAACATAATTAATATGGTTTATTTCATGGCCTGAACTTCTGTGAGCACTGAATAATCATAGTGTACAATATACACATATATGTTATGATTTCCTCTTAAATAATATAGTTAAGAAATTAAAGGTTAATGGGGGTGAGGAATATGGGGAGAATCCAAAGTAACCCCCCCTTTTTCAGTTTCTGCAATAATCAAATGTGTATGATCTAGTGAAGTTCTGGATTAGATAGAAAAAAAAACTGATAGCTAATTCTCTTTGGACTCCTGATTTTTCTTTCTGGGGCATTTTTAGAAATTTAGAAATTTGGGGAACTTGAGCTTGTTGAGGTCCTAACATGCTACCACCTTTGCCAAAAATCCCCCCCAGTTATCAATTTTCCAAGTACACAAATAAAAAACCATAATTGATGAGAAATGTGAAAAGACTCAAAGAAGTAGGCTCACTATTAGTACAGAAAAGTAAGAGCTGACAATGAAACAGCAAAAGAAAACATGGGGAAACTATTAAGAATCTTAAAATCTTAATGGTCTAGGCTAAGGCTGTTTCCTGAAGAGACAAACAATCTGATATACCTCAAGAGTCCCTAAGTGTCTCACTATATTAAAGCATAATACTTGT
The DNA here is from genome assembly GCF_027887165.1 of Monodelphis domestica. Lineage (NCBI taxonomy): Eukaryota > Metazoa > Chordata > Mammalia > Didelphimorphia > Didelphidae > Monodelphis > Monodelphis domestica. Next base: position 196,247,380 of record NC_077229.1, on the reverse strand, counting down.
TTCTAATGATCCAAGGATTTAGAGCTGAAAGCAGATCTTGGAAATCACCTAGCTCAATCCATTTGTGGGTTGAGGATGAAACTGAAGCCTAGGGAGTAAAAGGGGCTTCTAATGCCACATAAGGAAAAGGGGGACTCCAAGCCACATCTTCTTACATCACACCCAGGGCTTTTTCAATATCTTATTACCTTCAATGACCTTGAGTCACAGAAATAAGGCTAAATTTTGTTTTTTAGACATTTAAGAAGCTGATGAGGAGTTTAGCTATTTCAGTGAGCTTAGAGCACTGGGTACCATTCTGGACTGTATAGAGGAGAGTTAACTGAGTTAGACTTTTGCCTTTGACTGATTCTGAAAATGTCTTAGTCTCCAGACGCCTAAATGCCTCATCTTTAAAATGGGAATAGAAATAAGTAATTCAGGTAGCCTCTCCACATACATCCCCCCTCCGTTGTAACAAAATTTAATAAATGTTCACATGAAGTAAATATGTAAAAAGTACTTTGTATATTGAATAGCTATTTGAATACCATGCTTAATTATCATTATTTATAAAGGTTTCCTTCAAAAACTGTAAGAATAAACAATATTTGGTGCTTAAAGAGGGAGAAGCCCTCAGTTACTTAGAAAATACACATAAGTGGAATGCCTTGGTTCCTAATGATGACAATAATATAGTAATGATAAGTTTCTGTATATATTCCACTCTTTATAACTTCTATGAGACAATGATGGGACTCATGTTCCAGCATGCTAGCATCACCCCTTTTCTGAAAGTATGATTTTACCAACATGCTAGGAAAATAGTTTTATTTTCTCCTCATGCTTCCTGACAAATTTGTTGTAAAGATTTTTTAGAGCAGAACATAGATAACTTGTAAGTTACAGTAGACCAAAAATGTCAGTATGCCAGAAAGGATCCTGCAGATATTTTCCATTATCCTTCCCTATATGTCAAAGGAGATACTTGTCAAGAAAACTCAGGGGAAGGGTAAGCAAATAAAGAAGTGAAGAAGATAAAGAGAGGACTGTAAAAAGAATTTAGGGAAAGAATACTGTTGATCACAAGAAAGAGCTAAGGAGGGCAGAATGAAAGTGACAAGCTGGAGACCTACAAGTAAGAAAATAATTTTTCTATACTTATAAACCAAGGAGGAAGGTAGATCACCTAGCTCAGACTTATCTGGACAGGAAATTTTAGGTTTATACATTTTGGGTTATGCTTCAGTTTTCTCATCCATAAGATAGGGGTAAAAATAGTCTCAATCTCTAGGGGATATTATTTGAATAAAATGAGATGTTATGTGTAAAGTACTTCGCAAACTTTAAAGCATTATATAAATGCCTGCTATGACTGAGAGAGACCTGATACTACCCCAATTAATGCTGTCAACAAGCAAGAGACAGAGACCAGGTTGAAGACAAGGCAGGGAAGAGACAGAGAACCTTAATGTGTAAATTCAAGGGAAGTTAGATAAACAGGAGGCTTGGGTTGGGTTTATTCTGCTTTGTGAGTCCAAAGAGAAGAAAGAAAAGTGAGGAAAAAGAGAATGTAACAAAAGAAGCAAATTAGAGAAAAGAGGAATTTTGCTCTCTCACAAAATTGGAAATAGGTATACAAGAGATAAATATACAAATAGAGAGAGGGGAGTGGGTAAAATCAGCCTAGATTTCACAAGAAGTAGAAAAAGGAAGTATAAACAATCTTGCATAGAAAATAGGTTTTGGTACAGAATAGAAATAGAAAAGAGAAAGAGAAAGAGAAAAGGGTTTTGATACAGAAATACATCCCATTTGTTAAGGTAAAAATTAGGGTTGTTGACTGAATATATTATACTAGTAGTTGCCAGGGATTAAAATTCAATCCCAAAAAAATACTCAAGTCAGTTTGGGATTTTTATGGTGGTTTAATTACAATAGGAGGAAGAAATTAAGAAGAAGAGAGAGAGCAAAGGGATTTGGACTGATCGGGCAAGGCAGATAGGAGTTGGAGCTCAAGGAAACGAGTAAAGGAGGAATCAGTCACCTCACCAAGGTCGTTCAGGGAAGACACCTCACCTAACCCACCCTACAGAGGTTCTCCCAGTCACCTCACAAGCAACCCACAAATGCCAAAACTGACCAAGAGCTGCAAGCATGCCAACACACCACCCAGAGCTCCCCAAATTGCCAACACTGACCAATATTTCCGTGAGCAAGAGGGAGAGTGAGAGAGACAAAGTGACGTGAAATATATACACCATTATTTACATCACTTCCTGTATCTCACATGTACCAATGGTAGCTTAAGGCTGATTTAGGACAGCCCAGGGGGTCTGTCAGTTGTTTCTTATTTGTCACTTGCTAACCCATGTAGGTCATAGGCTATTCTCCTCAAGTCGTAATCCTTAAGTAGGGTTGTATACATTCCTGGTTGCTAGAATTTCTAAAGACTAAGCAAAATGGAGAAAATCTAAAATTCACAATCCTCTCTGATAATGATTGGGGGACTAGTCTTGCCAATTGATCACTAAACATAATCATCCTGCACCTCTAAATCTTCTAACTATAGGTGCATACAAAATTTTGCCTTCTAAGAAAAAACTACAATAGTTAGAGATAAGAGGGAAATAGAAGACAGAGACAGCAAAACCAATTAGGGGGCAGTCCCCCTTTGGCATAAGAGTATACATTCAAAATAAATGTTCAATCAACCTTCAGTTCAATCAACCACACCCCAAAGTTCATTCTGGATCTTCTTGATGTAGTATAGGTTTTTTAGGAATCTTTCTGCAAAAAGTTCTTTTTCTGGATTTAGGAGTTAGCAAGCTTCTCTCCTTGAAGATCTTTCTTGAACAAAAATTTTAAATCTAGGATTTTTATTAAAATACAATCCCCCCCCCCCCAAAGTGGGTGTTAAGAAACACCCAGTTCAGCTCAGGATGCATGGTTCAGTTATGGGTGTGTATGAGTCAATTAACAAAAGAAGAGGAAAAAAACAAAAACATAAAGAAAAAATGGAAGAAAATTAAACTTTTGGGAGAAAGAAATAAATTCAAAATCAGAATCAAAATATCAAAATCTATGTATATAAAATTTTGAGTAAACAAGAATAAATTCATAATAGATTTCTAACAGGCCCTTGTATTAGGGTCAAATGAAAGTAATTTCTATGCTACAAGTCTGTAGGACAGAATGCAGTAATATTTCACTTACCATTTTGTAGCCAAGACTACAGGAAGTTGCCATACTGTAAGAGAGAAAAAGGACTAGATTTTTTGTGTGTGATAGGGCAGTGTCATTCCCTGGTCTGATTTTTTTGTCATTCTCAGGGATAGGGGGAGCCAGGATGATAGCTAAAGTTCGGTACTTGTCTGTGCGTATTTCACAAAGAATGTGGATATAAGGAAGTCCTATGTCTTGACATATGTCAAGCATCGCAACCTCGAGTCTCACTCTAGGTTCAAGTCCTTTGTAATTGACTTAGAAGTTCATCAATCCTACCTGGATTGGTTTCTTTCCTTTTTGACCTGTGTGCTCTTTTGTTCCCTTCTTCTGGAATCAGACACAATCATTAATCACAGTCCCATAACATTTATCAATAAATGGCAGGTTCCCACAGTCTAAAACTTTTGAGTATGCATTAATATTATTGCAAGTTTATATATACATTAAAATTATATTACTGCTGAATAAAAAATTAATATTGATTGTATGTACCTTAAGGACAAGAAATGAGAAAAGGGAAATCAAATATTTTAATCAAAATAAAAGAAAAATAATAAAAATGAGGGGAAAAAATTCAGGAATTCAGTGTGTTCCCAAAAAAAGAGTATCCACTTGTCTATGGATTATTATTTCCAATGCATGTGATAGGATACAGTCAATCAGTCTCAATAAAAGTGACATGTGCTTCAAATGCAACAAATGAGAGAAAAAAATCAAATACTGTATGGCACAAGTAAAGTGCAACAAAATAGTGCAAATCCATCAATAGGGAAATAAAAACAAAAATGTTAAAAATGTGTAATCACAGGGATACTGTAGTCAAAAATCCATTTTTTCTTCTATCTTCCTTCCTTCTTCTTTGCTACTCTGTGGAGGGGAGACAAAACTGAAAAGGGTTAATATCTACAAAAACAATACAATGTAAGGAGCACCACTTTCTGCCCCACGTGGAGGGGCAGTACCCTTACTATTTCTTGGACAAGCTCCACTTAAGTTATATTGTTGTTGGGTAATTTTGTTTCAGTCATCATTTTCCTGATTTCTATTCCTATAGTTATCATTGCTTAAGTTGTGGTTTCTATTACTATTATTATAGTTATTTCTATATTCTGTAGATGTTAATTAAACTGCATATTATTTCTGATTGCCTTGAATAAATTTCTACACTTTCATTCTGTAGCCCTTCTCACAGAATTGGCAAGTAATAGATTGATAGTTTGATTCTTGGAGAGGGGTAAGTGCCATTGGTGGAGTATCATGCCCTTTTTCCAGTTTATCAATCTTATTTCTTAAATATTTAGTCTCTTCCTCTTTTTCTTTCCCTTTAAAACATATAGAACAATTTTTTCTCAAATCATCAAGATCCATTTCAGGCCACCTTGGGCAATGAGTTCTAAAATAATCGCTGATCACTTTGCAAGAGTTATTGACAAAGTGCCTTCTGATTTGTCTTATGTAATTTTCTTTAGAAAGGTCAAAATCTAGCTATTGACCCCCAAACTCAATTATTCTTACTGTGAATCTGGAGGGTGACTCATCATCATTTGGCTTAATTTTTTCAAATTCTGTCCATTTATCTGTGCTTTCAGCACACTCTGTCACATTCAATGAAAGAATAGGAGGCAAAAGAGATATGAGTGTAATAGAGAAAACAGGATCTTTTTGGGATAAGCCAAAAGCAAAACAAAACCCAACTTTGGTGAATAGATCAAAGGCAGAAATGAAAGGAAAGGAAGGGTGACAACTTGAGAGCAGGGCAGAGCAAGGGAAAGAGAAGAGGGGCGCAGGAGCAGAAACAAATGCAATAAAGTATTGGTCTCTATGGCTGAGTATGCTCCTTTGTCATCATTTTCTTCTTCATAAAGTGGGGCAGGGAAAGAAAGGAAAAAATACAAGAAAGGAGGATGGAGGAAAATATACAATTAATAATCAAAACACGAAAATGAATGAGATGAGATCCCTCGCAAAATAAGAGAATAGCAGGATATACAGAATAGAAAGCAGAATTCAACACTACATCATTTATAAGAAAAGCACTTGAAATATACAGATTTACAGAGTTAAGATGAGGGGCTGAAACAAAATCTACCAACATTTTAATTGCCATAAACTTGGGAAAGAACCTAATTTTAAAAAAACCTAAAGACCATTTTCTCTAATAAACATACTCAAAAAATAAATAAAATTGAAATGTTGAATAAAAATGTTAGCAAAGAGGCTACAGCATATTTTTTAATTATATACTATGATTGGGTTGGATTTACAATAGGAATGCAAGATTTGTTCAATGTGAGAAATATTTAAAACATAATAAACCACATTAATAAAAATTAAAACCTCATAATTATATCAATAGTTGCTAAGAAAAAAAGGCTTTTGAGGAAAAGTTTCTTTTTAAAAATAACAGCAACAAATGAACCTTTTCTTAATAGAGTAAGCAGTAGTCTTCTAAAACACAGAGCTAATACAACAGTTAAAGGAGAAAGACTTGAAGGCATTCTAAAAAATAGAACAAGAGCAAAGCAAGGATGTCCACAACTATCAATATTATTTGATAATATTCTAGAAATGCTAACTATAGCAATAAGACAAATAATATTTGAAGAAATAAATATTAGAAAAGAAGTAAGAAAACTGTTGCTTTTTGTAGATGATGTAATCAATGGTCCAGCTAGAGAACCATCAAGAGTCAACTACAAAATTCACTGAAACAATAAGTGATTTCAGTAAATTAAAAGATTGTAATATAAATCTACAAAAATAATCAGTTATTTCCTACAATACTAACAATACAAGCCATGAAAGTACCACCAAGATTGTTTAGAATCAAATCTAAAAGAAGTAAAGAGCATGAAATTTAGTATATGACCTTTGGAATACTTAATGAAGCTATGGAAAAGCCTTCTTTGACTTTTTCTAGACTATCTTTTTCTAGACTATACACCAAAAATCTGAATAAGTGATTTGGTTAAATTATTACCAAAATAATAACAACCTCAAGTTGCCATTTAGATAGAGCTTTAAGATTTATAAAATGTTTTATATCATATCTACTTTGATACTCCCAAGACTGGGAGGTAGGTGTCATTATTATCTCCATTTTTTAGATAAGTAAACCAGAGGACTGAAGTTAAAAGATCTGCCCAGGTTAACATACCTAGTAAGTGAGGTCATATTTGAACTGAGGTTTTTCTAACTCTTTAAATCCAACACTGTGTACTGTTCCACCAAGATGCTAAATTGTGGCTAGTAGAAAATTATGCAGATGTATCTGAAACTCAGTAGAAACTGACACTTGCTCCTATGAAAGACAAGGGGAACTCTTGCTAACTGATAAAATGAATCAGGGTAATGAGGCTTCAAATGATATAATCTGATCATAGTCATATACAAATCCATAGACTTAACTAAACCACCTTTGGGCCATCTGTGTAAATGTAATGAACCGTGCTTAATCTTCGGACTCTGTGAACTTTTTAGATAGAAATCAGAGAGGATTTTTAAACTGCAAAATTAATTTAATGGAAAGCTAATATAGTCAACTGTAAAAAATGATTTTCTCATCAATGCTTCCCTTAATTCATCTATATTTTACATTGTAATCATCACATTTTCTTCTTAACTTAGAAAGGATAAAGGCAATGTGTATTTCAGGTTCACAGGATGACATACTGAGATTGGTAAGTTTGAAAATTATTGGAATTTGATTGTCAACAAGTACTCTCTATTCATTATCACCAAAAATAACTTTAATTTGAGTCACCCCTGGGAATGGTGATCAAGACTAAGAGGCAACTAGGTAGCTCACTCAGTAGATAAAATGCCAGGCCTAGAAATGGGAAGTCCTAAGTTCAAATCTAGCCTCAGATACTTCCTAATTGTGCAACCCTGGGCAAGTCACTTAACCAAAATTGCCTAGCCCTTATCACTCTTCTACCTTGCAACTTATACTTAATATTAATTTTAAGCCAAAAAAGTTTTTAAAAAAGACTAAGCTAGCCATAGAGATATTTAATTTGGTCTAGATCATCCCTAAAGAAGTTTCGCTTCCTGCCATTTTAATCCTAGTTAAAAGGATTTCAGAGAGAGAGTTTGGGTCTTATTCTCAGAGCTTCGTTGAAATATGGGAATCTTTAAAGGCTAGCTTCTTAAATTCCTCTGATGATACCTTAGGATCAGAGCACACTAAATAGAATTCTACATTAAATTAGACCCATCTGGTTGGCTAAGAAATAAACTCATCAGTCTAAGGTATAATAGATTCAAACAGAACTAAATAAAATGGCCCATGCCTCCTGTCCTCTCTAATTTTGTATATGAACCATTTCCACATTTGTGTTTTTTTCTTTTCAGAATACTGATAGACACTGTGTGACCTTTATTGCCACATTTTACATCACAGGGATGTAAAAATGGGTGGAAGTTCTTGTTTTCCCAATGAGGCAAGTAGAGCTGACAAATGCTATGACCTGGATATCAAGAGATTTCTGACATTAATTTTACATGGATGAAAATATAGCTCTTCTTGTCCATTAATGGTAATTGGCATCTTGTCAACCGACCCCATTTCCTGGAGACCTTGATCTGTCGGCTTTTTTATCATTTTAGTTTTCTGACAAGCTTTTACTTTTATCACTACGTATTACTCTTCAAATTTTAAAATGTCCAGCTTTTCCCAACAGTAGAAATATTAATAAATGTCTCATATAGAGATAGGATTGCTATGCTATTACTGTTACTATACTATTAAAAATGCAATTTTATTATAAAACCATAGCATCTAAAATTTTGGAAGGTCTATGCCCAAACCAAACTGTTTCTACCTAACAAGAGAACATGCAGGTTCTCTCTGAAGCTTTCCAGAGGAGGAAAATGAATTATCTCCCAAATTAATCAACATAAGTTTTCTTCAGTTCTTTTTTTTTTTTTTGGCTTTTATATGCCTCTAACTCTGAGTCTCTAGAACTTCTATCAAGTTTTTCTATCTCTGCCCTGTGAAAGAAAGCATGATCTAAACTCTCCCATAGAATAGAATTCCAGATAAAGAGAGGATGATAGCATATCTCTGGTGTCTTCTTTTCTCCAAGCTAAATATGGCCCATTCCTTCCATTGATGTTCATATGACCTGGTCTTCTCTAATACTCTTGAAATTCTGGTTACCATCCCATGCAAAGGTTGCAGACAGCTTGTCAATGTCCATTCTAAAATGTGACATCCAGAACAGGAAAAAAAAAAGTCCATATGGTTTAACTATGGTAAGGTTTATTTTTAGCTATACTAGGAAAAAGAGTAAAATCAACAAAAGGAAAGTATGCTACTCAGAATAAGTAGAAAAATGTTGACAGATGATATATATACATATATATATATATATATGTATGTATATATATTATATAAGCATTCACTTTTAATTCTGTATCTATTTTTTCTGCTAAGGAAAATTACCTTCAGATTAGAAAGGTTGGACCAAAAATGGGTAAAAGACAATTAGAATTCAAAGGCTTGGAATGATGGCAAATACTTGAAGTAGCTAAGGTAAGAGGAGCACTTGAGCTCAGGAATTCTAAGCTGCTATCATACTAAAACTAATCAGGTGTCCACAAAAGTCTAGTTTAATCCATAAATGGGAGTCTCTAAGAATCTGCCTAAGAAAGAGTCAACCAGGCCAATTTAGAAATTCTTTGTCAGTCACCAGTGAGATTGACTTGTAGAGTGACTGTGGCTATTGCACTTCCAGCACAGGGAAGATAGGGATACAACCTAAAAAATAAAAATAAAAAATAATCAAAATAATTTAAAAAATAGTAGAGTACTAGTTGCTCACAATGAGTTAAAGTCCAGATGAATTTTATCCTCAAATATGGAAAGAAGTGATGGATGTGATTTTTTTAAGCCACTGATAAATAATGGAAGATAGGACTGAATGAAGGCTAATGCCTTGATTATCAAAAAAAAGAAGAGATTAGGGTCTACAAAGCATAGGATGGTCAGCTTGAATTATAACCACTTCTTCATGCAGTTATGCTAGTTATAATTTCCTACATTTCCTTTTTTAAACTGCTCAGAAACCATTCCATTAATAATACATTCTAATTAAAATTAAATTGATTGGTTTATAATTTGCAGGCTCCACCCTTTCTCCCCACTTTCCCCTTTTTCAGTAAATTAAGAATTTGCTCATTTCTGATCCTGTGATAGCTCTATAATTCTAGCATTTAGTTTAAGGTTTCTTGACCCTATTGCCATATACCACTTGATTCATAGGATATAGCCTGGTGATAGGTGAAGAAATAGGGTAAAGGACTGCATGGGAGAGAAAAGCTTATCCCTATCCTTTTTTTTAAATCATGCTGCCTATTAGTAAAAGGAAAACAGGAATGGTGACTAGTGTATAATTTTAATTTTTACACTAGTTAGTGTCAGATGATTAATTTTTATATTGATCTTATATTTTAACAAGTGAATTGTATAATACTAATGATTTTCAGTCCCAGTGGTTATGCTGGTTATTGAACAGTGTGAAAGAAAGAGAGGTACTGAAGGAAATACAAGGACTGGATTTTGCAGGGTTTTCTCATACAAAAAGGAGATAGAACTTTGGCTGCCAGTGGGGGATGGGAATGGAATGTCCAGCTAAGAAAGGCAGGTGAACAGTTGGGCATACCCCCTTTTTTTCCTTCTGAACTGAGGAGGAAGGGAGCAAATCTCACTGGGCTTTTCTGGCTACAAATCCCTTTTGTACATTGAACTGAAGAGATTCAGAGTAACCATCTGTCTTCATAGTTGTTGGATAAGACTTTTTCCCTTTGGGGACGGCAATAGCCTATTCATCAGAAGATTTTCTTCAAAAGCTATCTCTCTGTCTCAAGAAAATACATCTTGAATACACAAAGATCTTAAGGTCTTCCAGGGACTTAGTCCCCAGACTTGAGCTTCAACCCCTGAAGAAATTCTAGGTAGAAAATAGATTAAGGATTTCCTGTTCCCTCTTCCTTAACCTACTATACCAAACCTATCCCTAATAAATAGATCTTTTAACTTACTGAGGAACCAGACATCTTCTTCAATGTACTAAAAAGATCATAGAAAACAATCAGCTAAAGAAGAGAATAATAACAGAGATTGAAGGGGATTTTTCTCTTACCCTTCAGCTTTGGTAAGAGATCCAACTCCATTTTCTCTGGGACAGCTCTACCTGAGAGGGAAGTGGTGTGTCTCTTTATCTGTTCCCTCCATCTCAGTTATCTGTCAAACTTTGGTTCCTGATCTCCCACTAGTACAACAGTGAGGAAAGACCTTCACTAATAAATGGTAAGAGGAGTTACAAGTATATTATGAAATTCCATGTCCTATTTCTAAAATTCATTCATAAATATTATAAACATATGTTATTGGCACTCTAGTATGGAATTAGCAATCAAATAATGTTTTATATATGTATATTTCTTTTTTAAGTGAGTTTGGATTATTAATTCTTTCCATGTAATTTTATATTAGAATAGATTGGGAAGGCAAGAAATTCTTATAATAGTCCAATGCTGGATTAGTGAATGAATGAATGAATGAATGAATGAATGAATGAATGGATAAAAGGAAAAACTTTCACTAAGTGCTTAGCCTAAGTCAAGCACAGGGCAATGGAGTGGGTGAGATGCAAAGAAAAAAAATTAGATAGTCCCTGTTTTTAAGGAACTCACATTCAAATTAGAAGAGGCAACAGAAAAGAAATTTCAGCTGTATGGTAAATGGAAAGGAAAGGCCAGGCCTAGAAGTTCTGTGGTTTCAACTGTAGTGCAAATGGAAAGGGTCAGAGGTAGTATGATATATAAATAATTAAGATGATAGTACCAGAAAAAACAGGGCACATGGTAAGGGACTGGTGCTCTTCTACCTTCACACACACACAAAAGGATCTTTTGACTTTCATCTCATTCAAATCCTGTGAGCAGTATGACTCAGGCAAGGGGGATTTCAAGGTTCCTGAGACAGCCCTAATGGTGGAATCTCTTCTTCTGAATGATTCTAGAATTTCCCAAGACCACAGAGTAAGAAAAAATGACAATGATAATAATTATAACAATAAGTATTTATATATAACACTTTAAAGTGTGTCAATTACTTTGCAAGTAGTTAATTTTATTCTTACAACAACTGTAAGGCAGGACTACCTTCATTTTAGAGATGAGGAAACTGAGGCAAAAAAAGAGCTAAATTGGCTTGTCCTGGACTGTGCAGCTAATGAGTTAACTCCAGTTCCAACACTCAAACCATTATGTCACCTCACTGTTCTCTTAGAGAAGAGAAGGAGGGAAGAAACAGCAGTGGATCTTCCTATAATGAAGTTATACTGACTGGGTACTGGGACATCATGGGCCTAGGGAGGGAAAGAATGGGAGAAGCAAGAAGGGCATGACACCTCCTGGTGGCAATCAAATCTAATCCACATAGATCCACAAAAATACCAAGTTGAAAGGAGATAGGAAAAAAGCTGGTATTATTTTAGGGGACAATTTAATCAACACAATTCTTATTCCTAATCATCCAAATGAAGAACAGATTAGACTAAGAAGAGTGACAACAGAATCAGCCTATTCTAATGACTGGGCCTATTGTATTAACCCATCCAAGCCATTGGATAACATAAAATGGCAGTGCCACAGTGAGGGGTCCCAATGCATCAAGCCTGAATTTGAGACTGTAATTTAAATTCAATCACAAAAAAATCAATATATTATATGTTATATATGTTATATATGTTATAAGTCAACCTGAGGCAAAGAGGTGGCACAGAGGATAAAGAGCAAGGTTCAGTGGTAGGATGTCCTAAGGTCAAATCTAACCTCAGACACTTCCTCACTGTGTAACCCTGGGCAAGTCACTAAATGCCAATCGCCTAGATTTAATACTCTTCTGTCTTGGCATTAATACTAAAACAGAAGGTAGGGTTTAAAAGAAGAACGGAATCTTTTTCTTTTTTTATTTTACTTTTTATTTTATAGAAGAAAAAATGGAGGCCCAGAGAGTGTGAGTGACTTTCCTAAGGTTGCAAAGTCAACAGAGATGGGAACACAAGCCCAGGTCTTCTAACTGTGTACCGTGTGGTGTGACACTGATGCTGGGCTGCCTCAGGGAAAGACAGAGCAGCAAGGAAGCTGCTCCATCGTGTGGGGACGAGAATGAAGAAATAGCAGAGGAAATAACAGGCTCCCAAGTTGGCACAGGATATATATGCCTCTGGTTCTTTATAGGCTGCACCTATCAATCCCTCAGAAAACACTGCTTATTTACCCAGTTTCTGTTAGGTATTAATCTCAAACTGTGATAAAGCTAAGAGCAAGGGGACAAGAAGTCAAGTGCTCCACAATGCAAACATGGAGCCATCTGCTCTCTTGAACTCTCCTGAAGGGATGCCTTTACCTGACGCTTGCTGAAGAGCCGGACGGCTTCCAGCTGGTGGAAGACAGGGTAGTGGTGGGAGTCAATCTGGTCTCGCCGATAGACGTCTCCAACCACAAGGAAAGCCTTGAGGCCAGCCCTCATCAAATTCCATTGGTGGGCTGAAGTGTGAGAGCGTAGCATGTGAGCTCGGTTCAGGTAGTAGTTATCCCCCTTCTTGCGGCTCGGGTGATCAGCTGGGACAAGGAGACTATCAAAGTTCTGCCACGGCGTGACAACTGGAGAGAGGCTATCGAAGACTGAGAAGAGTGGAGTCCCGTACAGGCCCACATACTGCTGATAAAAATGGCGCTTCACCCTCTCCAGGACCAGCCACAAGGGGTGATATTTCCTCTGATGCAAATTCTTTCCCACTTTGGAGAGAATCTTCCCTGGAACATTGCTGTGGTCATCCCGGGGATATGATTTGCCCAGCACCTCCACGGAACTGCCGGAAGGGCCACTGGCAGCAGCGAGTTCTGTGCTGATGGTCTGGGAGGCCAGAGACCTATTGCGTTGGAAGATACTTCGGACCCAATTTGAGCACACTTTAAGATGGTTGTGCTGCACATTTTTAGTAAGACTCCAAAAGGTCATGGCAGTGGCTCTTCAAAGGCTCTAGAAATGAAACATCAAAAATATAGACTTAGGATTTATCTCTGCTGAACCTTTGCTTTGCTTTTCCTTTATTGATCCCTACTCCCCATCCCTACTACATCTCTCCCAACCACAACAACTGTACAACAGATGAAAACACAATTATAAAAATAGAGTAATGAACATGTTATATTGACTATTAAACAATGAAAAAAAATTGAAAACAATCTTTAGTTGCACATTAATCTCCACAACAATGCTCTTGGCCTTTAAATGTTTTTTTCCTCAATAGAATGAGGGCAGGTACTGCTTGATTTTTTTTTTCCCTTTGCATTCTTAGTTTCTAGTATAATACCTGGGATATGGCAGAAGTTTAATAAATATTTGCTTAGAGACAGAGAGGAGGCTCATTAAATAGAAACCCAAGTTTGAAGATGGGAGCTCCTGGGTTCAAAACTGGCCTGAGACACTTCTGAGCCCCGAGATCCTGGGCAGGTCACTTAAAACCAATTGCCTAACCCTTAGCACTCTTCTGCCTTGGAACTGATACTTGGTAAGAGTTTTAAATAAATAAATGCTTAATGACTAGTTGATTGATTTTTTTTACAGAAATTTCCTTTTTTCTATTTTATGACATAGTTGGTAGTCATTAAGAGGAAGACAGTTGTAAACTGAAACCATCTCCTTTAAATATACAGAGAGAAAAGTATATTATATACAGATAGAAAAGAAATTGAAAAGATAGGTTGAATAGATGTTATCCTTATTATTTAAAAGTTACTATGGTTACTATGTATTTTTTCAAAATGTAAACAGTACAGATTTCATGGTTCTATTGGGGATGCAATTATACATTGTTTATTTAATTGTATTTGTTGGGATTCTTTTTTTTTTTAAAACCCTTACCTTCCGTCTTGGAGTCAATACTATGTATTGGCTCTAAGGCAGCAGAGTGGTAAGGGCTTGGCAACGGGGGTCAAGTGACTTGCCCAGGGTCACACAGCTGGGAAGTGTCTGAGGCCAGATTGGAACCTAGGACCTCCCATCTCTAGGTCTGGCTCTCAAACCACTGAGCTACCCAGCTTCCCCCATTTGTTGGGATTCTTATTAAGCTTATAAACATAAAAACACAGTATGATAGGATAAACTGTTTCAAAATGGTACCAAGAAGTACCTACCACACAATTGATATTTGGCACACCTTATTAATGTTCTATATGTTTTTTAAAAAGAATGATATAGTCAACAAGCATTCAAAAACTGCTTAATAAATGTTTTGCTTTTGGATGAGTACAGTGGAAAGAACCCTGGCTTCATTCAAAGATCTTAGGCTTGAATCTAGGCTCTACTATTCACCAACTATATGACTTTGAATAAATCAATTCATTTCTCTGGGTCTCTATTTCCTGATCTATAAAAGGAAGGGGTGAACGAAATGGCCTCTAAGTCTCCTTCTTCAATGCCCAAGTATATAATGAAAATAGAAAAGTATGGCTGTAATGTTATTTTTCTGATATCACAAAATGATATTGCCTATACTTTATAAGATTTTCATATAAGATATGTAAATATGAGGATGAGGTAGTTATTTTTATTTAGTGTAAAAAAATTATAGAGAAGTCTTAAAATGTTGATTGATAAGGAATAACAATGCGAGACAACTGTTAGCTAATTATTTAATGAAAATCTTTTTATTTCCCTGAAGCTATACATACTATTATTTAAATTTAATGCTTCTTCTGTCATTATGGCATATCTCAATTAAATGATATATTTTTAAAATCCTATTCTTTAAAATATTCAATTAAATTATATTGGGTATCCACAGTGTACATTATGGAATGGGAGGAAATAATAAAATGGAAGACAAGGCCCTACATCTCGGAAGAATTATAATCCAGTGGAGTAAGGAAAGTAGTGATGAAGATGATGAGATTAATAACAATATAGTCCCAAAATCAGACTTAGACTGCTTTTATCAAGGTCTCCCTGATCTTTAGGCCTTATGCAGGGGTTTATAGATTGGCCTTTGTGGTCAAGTATAATCTTTGGTTTACCCTAAACCTGCCTTCTCTAGATGGGTATCACTATGTTTCAGAGAACTATGACAGTAGGCAGAAACTTGTTGAGTCCATGAGAGAAAAACTAGGTATTGATACTTTTGCAAAAATCACTCAATTTTTGCATATTTTCACCTTGAGTAAAGATATCAATCTAGTTCATATCTCTTGTGTATCCAAATTAGGCTGATTTTCATTCTATATTAATACATTTGTTCCTAAGTGCAAATGAAACTATTCACTCCAATGTTATCGATGATCTATTATTTGCCAAATCTGAGGGCCATTCCTCAGTTCTCATCCTTCTCATATATCAGCTTCACTCAATGCTGATGACAACCTTTTCTCCTGGACCAATTCTCCTCTTTGGGTTTTGTGATACTGCTCTTTTCTGGTTCTTCTTCTACCCATCTTACCATTCTTTCTTTGTCATTCACATCATGCCCCTTAACACTAAATGTTTTCCCTAGGATTGGTTTTGGATTTTCTCTTTTCCCTCTAGAGTCTCTTCATAAGCTCATTGGTTTCTATGAGTTTAACTATACCAGATCTATAAATCCAACACCAGTTTTGCCCATGAGCTACAGTCCCACAATATCAATTGTCTATTAGATCTTTCAAATGGGAAACATCTTTTAAACTCAACACATAAAACAATTCATTATCCTTAATCTTCTAAAACCATCTGTCTCCTAAAATTCTCTGTCTGTCAAAAGCAACAGCATTCTTCTAGTGTAATTACAGAATTATCCTAAACCATTTACTTTCCCTCCCCTCCTCTATCCAGTTTTGGAATTTCACACTATATATTCATACTGTATATTCTATTGGGCTGGAACCAATTACATTATGTAACATAATTATAACTGGATAATGTAAATTCAAATATAAACAACCACTTCATAGGATTCCTTATTTAAACTGATTGGGACTTAGTCGTGCAAAATATCAGTATATTTTTTAGCCATACTGAGATTCAGGTGTATACATACATACAACTAATTGTGTTCTTTTTTCCTATCTTAGAAAATGAAAAGCTACTCACCAGATAATATGGACTTAAATTCCTGAGGTGCATTACTGTAACCAACTGAGAAGTCAATGCTTTGTTTAGAGTGCAAAATCATGAGTGAGTCAAGGCAGTGTGGGAACATTATACTTCTCAGTTCAGTTTTCAACATGTGCTGGTTTTAAAAAGACCCTTTCACAAGAACTAAGAATGCAAAGTACAAAACAGATTTGTAAAATGTGTGGAACTTATAAAATAGATCTGATTCCTTTAGATTATATATATATGTATATATATATATATATATATACATATATATATACATCATTCTCTCATGATGTTTACAGGACTGCTTTTAGGAAAAGATTCATCATAACCCCCAAAGAAATCTGATCTGTTTGGAAGGCCCTTTGAATTTCTTGTAGTCGAGTCATCAAAACAGACAGATATGACTGATGAACAATTTAAATAATGCCAAGTCAATTTTAGCTTGCTGAATTGACTCATTTATTAACAAATGATGTTCAATCAATTTTTAGACAGTTAAATGACATTCTTGAAAGTAAGGACTATGCAAACATTAAGGATACAAAAAAAAAGACAAAACTAGACCCTGCTTTCAAAGAACTTATAGTTAAATGGGGGAGAAAACATACAAATAACTATACACAAACAAGATACAGCCAAGATAAATTGGGAGATAATGTTAGAGAAAAAGCACTGGCCTTAAAGGGGAATCTCTAAAGAGGCAAAAAAAAAATCAACAATTTTTATCATCTAACTACCACACGATAAAGAACATCTATTTGTGATGTTCATAGTCAGTACTCTCAATGGCAATCACTCAGACAAACCATTTTCCATTTAGTGAAGACACAATCATTAGTTTTACAACATTGTTCAAGGGCACCATTAAATTATTTTTGATGCAATTACTCAGAATGGTAGCCTTTCGAAGAGATTTTGCACATGTGCTACCATTATGGGATGATGGTTGTGGAGCACGTTGACAAGATTTAGAAATAAATCTTTCTTAAAGCTGTCAGCTTTTTCATCATGATCCTCAAGCAATCTCCCACCTTTTGCCAAACAAAGAACAATGTCAATCAATTGCTCCATTACCCTTCTAGGGCTGCTCTTCTGCTCCCGGAGATAACTTGGCTTATCTTCATCCAACATGTCAATAGATTTCCCTTCATTAAAGCTTGACCATGAAGAACAGATCAACATGTGGGATTCTGACAGCTGGTATTTTTACAAGCATTAGCCCCTTGCCAGTTTCCGAATCCCTCAATGATAAATGTGGGATCAGAGAGACCTTTCCTTGATACATCATTTTAGAGACTATAAGACACTTTTACTTTTCATCACAGCTGAAATAAAAACTTACTACCCATTTTCTTCTAGAAAATATGCTTTAATATAGGCTAATGAGGACCTTTGGATAATGGAGATTGACTTCTAACCTATTTTGGGGAATATAATTAGATGGGATGTTTGCTATCTTTGAATAAGAACCACAGAGACCAGAACAGAGAGCAGGGTCTATTTCCATTGCTCATGTTGCTGCATGCACTAGGATTGATGGATGGCAGCATTATCGTCTCCTAAGTTCTGAACCAAGAAGTCTGAGGTATTTCTACTACTATCAGTACATTCATAATAATTCTGCTCCTAGTATATTTTGTTTTAACAATAAGCTTATTCACATTTTTTTTAATTAAAAGAAGACATAATAATGATTGATTTAAAATGTAAAGCCATTGGGGTAGCTAGGTAATATAGTGGATTGAGCAGCAGACCCAGGGATAGGAGGCTCTGGGTCCAAATCTGGCCTGAGATACCTCTTAGCTGTTTGACCGTGGGCAAGTCACTCAATCCTAATTGCCTAGCCCTTCTGCTCTTCTGCCTTAGAACCAATACTTAGTAATAATTAAGTAAAAGACAGAAGGTAAGGGCTTAAATATATATTGTTTTGCTATTTCAGTAGCATATTCAAACAAAGATTATGCATCAGGCTGGGCATTCCTAAGGAACTTGAACAAATCAAAACATTTTCTAGATTAGTAGTCCAAGGTAAAATAATGGTAGCACAATACTATTGTAATGAGAATATAGGCCAAAATCAAATACAGTCTTTCTATGCATTTCTATAACATCTATATCACTTACTTGGTACTCATTAAATAATACAGCAATTCATACTTTAAGAGGATGGTGATTAAATTAAAACATAAAGCCACGTTTTTTGGACACACTAGGGTATGCCAGGCCATTACCACTAAACTCCTACAACAGTGATGGTGAACCTTTTAGAGATGGAGTGCTGGGCCCTGCCCCCACTCCACCTCCCAGATCAAGTGCCATGCTCACCCCCACATGCTGGGTATGCCCTGCCCCACTACCCCACACACGGGATGGAGAAAGTGCTCTCATTGGACTTCTAGACGGAAAGGTGAAGTGAAAAAATGTTAGGTGTGGTAGAGAGGGAGAGGGAGTCACCTCCTCCAGAGTGCCTCTGCCTTTCTAGTAACAGACTAAGGGGGATGGAGAGGTGGGAGGGAGGGTAGAGAGTGTTCTGCATGCCATCTTTGACACCTGTGCCATGTTTGCTGTCAATGCCCTACAAACATATCCATCGTAACCACTAAATCAAGTTCCCACTTTTTAAAATGTGTGATTCTAAAGATTCATTGACATTATTTTCATATTCCCTTCCCAGACCTGGCCAGCCATGGACCTATGCTCCACATAAAAGGCAATGTGGAACCCAGGAGGAACAAAGGCTCTGGAATCAGAAGACCTAGGCTCAAATTTTGACTCTGATCTTTGACCTTAAGCAAATAACTTAGCCTTCTTTGTGTCATCTGTAAAATCAAACATTAGTGAGACACTCTGTAGTGGAGTTCTGAAACGCCAGGAGCCAAAGGCACAACATAGCGTTAGGCTGGTCCTAGTGTCTGAGTCATCTGAAATAGGAAGTCTTCATAACGACTTCGTGAGAGTTCTTGGTGCTTTTCATTAAGGCAGGTCTTCTGGGAGCCATGGTATTCAGACTCAGAATGAATTCTCTAAATATATTCATTTGTGGTCTCATTTTGACTGAGTTTTCTCGAAAACTGGCACTGGCTTGGCTTCAACTAAAAAATATCTACTGAACTACATTGTCCTTGGTTGGTTGTCACTGTAGTAGTGGATGGAACTCTTAAATATGCATGGGGACCCACATCCAACTTGGGAGAGATTCACACTCTTTAGGAGTTAGGTACCCTGTTCAACATTCTCTGCTATACATGTGTCTCCCTTCAAAATGCATATGCTGTGTTACACAACATTCAAAATTGTTCTGGGAAATGCAGTTATTTGTGTCATATTGACTAACCTTTCCTTCTCAGTTTCCTTCTCCCTGACACTCGGACCCACTTGTAGGATCTGGCAGGCCAGATGCATGGATTCTCGAGTCCCATTACTGCTTGTGCCCATTCCCTAATGTAATCCTCTATTTCCTTTTTTTTTAAGCATATTAAATCTCTTATACTTATTCTCATAATTTTTTATCCTTTCAACTTTTGTTTCACTCCCCTCACTCTGACCGAACCAAAATATAATTGCTATTTTCTATTAAAAGCCCACTTTCCTCATAACAGTTATTGTAGGCATTGGTCAAAAAGTGTCAAACAGATCTATAGTTGCAATGCTATATTCTAATTTTTCTTGTTTTGGTCTTCTATTGAGTAAATGTTAATGTTACTCCTGTTTTTAAAGCCTTACTACTGGGTAAATGCTTCAAGTTGAAGTTTCAATGGTGGTGAAGGTAAAGTTGAAAGCTAGGACTAAAGGTAGGAAATTTGGCCACCAACATTTCCTGGCTATGCCACCCTGGGTAGGTCACTTAACCTCCATTGCCTAGCCTTTACTATTCTTCTGCTTTGAAACCAATACACAGAATTGATTCTAAAATGGAAGATCAGGGTTTTTTTAAAAAAAGTTTCAATGGCATCATTGTGAATGACTTTATGTGAATAGGAAGCACCCCAGTGAAGGCTCAAGGCTCAATAGTAAGTCATAAGAGTGTACGCCACCAATCAGAGTAAATTCCTAAGACCCTGAGAATCCAGCTATATAGCCATCTTTCAAGAGAACCACCCTGACCTACCAAAGCAGGTGCAGGGATAGTGAGCAAACTAGCCCCAGCTCAAGGAGAGAGAGAGAGCCCCTGAGGAGAGTTGGAAATTGGTACAATAGCTAAATGAAACGTTATGTATTCTTTTACTTGAAAATATCTCTTCTTATGTTTTTGTTTATCTGTCTGCTGCAATAATAAGTCAGAATATTGGGGTTGGTGAATTTTGATGCTTGAAGGGCGTTAGCTTCATGGAAAACAACCACTAATTCCTCTTCTGGAGGAGAGCATTTTATTCCCTCCACAATTCAAGCATGTTAGTTTCACTGCAGACAAAATCATAAGATATAAACTTAAATATTAACTATGTAAGTGAAAGTCACAAAAAAGAAATGAAATCAGAAGTAATGCAAGGAAGCTTAGGATTGTGTCCTTGCTCTGATCCAAACTAGCTGTACAATCTTGGATTAATCATGCCAACTCTCAAAGCTTCACAATTTCTTCAACTTTAAATGTGTAAATAGCAGATGTGACTTCCTAGTCATGATGTAGAATAGAAGGTTAAAAGGTAGAAACAGTGGGATTACTACCAGGCTTAAGAGAAAACAATTTAAGAGGTGTTAGAAAGGGAGAAGAAAAAAAAAAGGGAAGCTGTCTTAGAGAAATTGGATATTCAGAAAGCATGAAGATTAATACAAGTTGTAGAGCTTCAGGGGACAGTCAGAGAAGTAGCATGTTAATGAAATCATCTACAAAAGACTTAGAAACTAGGATAAGTCCTGGAAGAATTTTTCTAGTCAGACTGAAAGGACCTGGAGAGAAGAAACTTGATTTTTTTTTTAATTAATAGTAATGACAGCTAGCTAGAAATTATGTAGAACTTCAAGTTTTGCAAATCCCTTTACAAATATCTCATTTTATTCTCACAACTCATAGTTGTGGTATTATCCTCATTTTACAGATGAGGAGACTGAGTCAGTTAAGCAACTTGCCTGGGGTCTTGGAGCTGGTAAGTAAATGTCTAAGGCCAAATTAGAACTCAGGACCTCCTGACTCTAAATCTAACACTTTATCCATCATGCCATCAAGACATTATTTTGGTGGTTTTAAGAAAAGACTTTTGACCTAGAACTGACATATTCAGGAATGACAGCCAAGGTGCCTGAAAGAAATAAATCTACTTTGGACTGGGAATAGGAGGAAGATTGGACAAGAAAAGGGTTTTCGAGAACTGTGATGGTCATAAGAGGGTGAAATAGAGCAAAGGCCTATAAAGTGATTAGTACAGTGAATCATATCACATAGTGATTAGTACAATGAGATTGCCTATGGAACTACCTGCCTATTGACTCTAGATACCCTGTCTTAGGAGAAAGTGTCTCTTAAGGTAGGGCATATTTTCTACTACATTGGATCTAGGGAATTATGCATTCATTTGATGATGGATGGAGTAGCAGTGACATGAAGGGACAAAAGAAGGGTCCACTGTGACTTCAACACTCTTCACAAAAGGAATGAGCTTTCTTAAGGCATCTGGTAGTGGTGCTAAGAAGAGAGAGCCAGGACTGGAGCTAGGACCTCAGCTGAGTCATCAGAGCAGGGAGGCTTCTCAGACCAGAGTAGAAATATTAATTCTATTGCTCCATCTTGGTGAAGCATCCCTTCTTGTCAACAGGGGCTAGAGTATATAGCTGTCAGCTGGAATTCCAAACAAGGACAACCTTGCAATTATTCTTCCCAGGCACACAGTTTATACCTCCCTTACCTGAGCTGCTCTTAAAACCCTTAAAAAAGGCATTACACAATATCCAGAGAAAGCAATGGCAGGACACCAAATAATATAGGTCAGGACCAAAGAAGGTGCGAAATTGGCCTTCAGCAGTACAAAGAACCTGGTCCTAACTCAAAGTGATAATTCAAGAATTGACTGCAAGAGTAAAATTTAAAAAAATACAACAATCATAAATATCTAATATGGATCTAGGGTCACACAAGAAATAATCCTTAAAGAAAATCACAACATTTACAAGCAAAGGCTTAAAAAGAAAATCCACCCAGCTTGACAAGATCAACTACAATAACTAGAAAAAAATAATGTGATTTTTAAAAAATGATATAGTAAATGAAATGAGAGTTCTAAAGAAAATAACTTAAAAAATGAGACCTCTGGAACAAGGATTCTTAAATTTTTGGAGGTCATGGGCATCTGGCAGCTTGAATCTTTTCAGAATAATGTTTTTAAATACATAAAATAAAATACATAGAAATATAAAAGAAACCAATTATATTAAAAGGTAATTATTAACAACAAAAAGAATTTCAGGACCCTAAATTAAGAACCCTTATTCTTCTTTAAAGACTTGGAAAAAATTAATAGCTTAGTACACGAGCTATAAAAGTTTGCCCAAGTAACAGACTCAACAAAAAATCAAGAGTCAAAGAAAAGTTAATGATTCTATCAGACAATAAAAAATTTTAAAACAAAAGTCAAAAGTCTTTTTTTGAAAAGCAGAAGAAAATGGAAGTTGTCTCATATAAAAACTGACCTGGAGAACAGGTAATAGGGCACAGGGGAACCTAAGAATTATTGGAATACTTAAAAGCTACAACCAAAAAAAAAGAACTATATTTGAATAAAACATAAATAAAAACTGCCCCCCTATTATTCAGAAATCCCAAAATGAAAACTCCTAGTTTTCTAGCCTCTCATAGCCAAACTCATAGCCAAAATCCAGAGCTTCTAGGTCAAAGAAAAAAAATTAACTACAAATAACAAAGAAGCATCAGAATCACACAAGATTCTGACATCCATAAAGGAGAAAGCTTAGGATATGAAATTCCAAAAGGCAAAAGACAACAGGCTTATTATCAAGAACAACTGGGACACAGTAAGAACCTTTAATGAAATAGAGGAATTCCTGCTGTTTTGATGAAAAAATAAGAGCTGAACAGAAATTGTGAAATGTGAATACAGATGTCAAGAGAAATACAAAAAGTTAAACAGGCTTAAAAATTGAAAGGGACTATATACATGGATGAAACATTTACAATCACCTAAGAGAAAAAGAAATAAGTATCCCTTCATAACTGTAATTTCAAGGGAAGGAATGAATTGGGGGAAAAAAATCTTTATAATGAAAACCTCAGACAAATTACTAATTACTCAAATTTATAAGGAGCTAAATCAATTGTATAAAAAAGCAAGCCATTCCCTAATTGATAAATGGGCAAGGGACATGAATAGACAATTTTCAGATAAAGAAATCAAAACTATCAATAAGAACATAAAAAGTGTTCTAAATCTCTTGTAATTAGAGAAATGCAAATCAAAACAACTCTGAGATACCACCAAACACCTAGAAGATTGGCTAACATGACAGCAGAGGAAAGGAATAAACACTGGATGGGATGTGGCAAAATTGGGACATTAATGCATTACTGGTGGAGTTGTGAATTGATCCAACCATTGTGGAAGGCAATTTGGAATTATGCCCAAAGAGCACTAAAAGACTGCATGCCCTTTGATCCAATTATACCACTGTTGGGTTTATACACCAAAGAGATAATAAGGAAAAATACGTGTACAAAAATATTTATAGCTACGTTCTTAGTGGTGGCAAAAAAATTGGAAAATGAGGAGATGTCCTTTGTTTGGGGAATGGCTAGACAAATTGTGGTATTTGTTGGTGATGGAATACTATTGTGCTAAAAGGAATAATGAACTGGAGAAAGTCTATGTGAACTGGAAGGACCTCCAGGAAGTGATACAAAGTGAAAGGAGGAGAACCAAGAGAACATTGTACACAGAGACTGATACATAATTGAATGTAATGGACTTTTCTACTAGCAATGCAATGATCCAGGACAATTCTGAGGGACTTGTGAGAAAGAAAGCTATACACATCAAGAGAAAGAACTTTGGGAGCAGAAACACAGAAGAAAAACAACTGTTTGATCACGTGATTGATGGGGATATGATTGGGGATGTAGACTGTAAATGATCACTCTATTGCAAATATTAATAATATGGAAATTGGGGGGCGGGGGGATAGCTGGATAGCTCAGTGGATTGAGAGGCAGGCCTAGAGACAGGAGGTCCCAAGTTCAAATCTGGCCTCAGCTACTTCCCAGCTATGTGACCCTGGGCAAGTCAAGTCACTTAACCTCCATTGCCTAGCCCTTACTACTCTTCTGCTTTGGAACCAATACGTAATATTGATTCCAAGATGGAAGGTAAGGGTTTAAAAAAATATATGGAAATAGGTCTTGATCAGTGACACATGTAAAATCCAGTGGATTGCTCGTTGGTTACAGGAAGTGTAATAAAAAAGGGTAATAAGGGTAATCTGTGTGACTATTTCTTGTTGCAGTGACATGTACTCTGGCTTGAATCTAGAGGGCTGCTACTAGAAGGGGACACACCTGAGGGCTACTTAGTTAAAATGGGGATAGGTGTACTACAGAGATAGAGAGAGATAGAGAGAAATGCTGCCATAGGGGAATGCTCTGGAGTCTGCCTACTGATCTCTATTTGATGGTTAATGGATCAATCTATTTCCTAACCTTCACCTCCCTTCACTCCCAAATCCCACATAATCCCTCAACCCCTTCCCTTTTCCCAGCCTCTCCCTCCCAGTTTCTTCTTGAAGCTTGTGGCTTCACCCCTCCCCCCTAAGTAGACTATGAAGATACTCTTGTTTTCTTTCTCAGATAAGGGGTTTATTGGGAAACAACAGGATAGAGAACTGATGTGAGAGGGATGAGGGTTTCCCTAATCAATAAGGAGAATTTGAGGGTTTGGGAAATCAGTCCAGTCACAACTGTGACAGAGGGACAGTCAGAGAGATGGAGGACAACTGTTATTCCTCTTTTCTTCACAAAGCCACCAAGGTCTCTCAGCCTAATTTCAGAAGCCCCCCTCAAGGGTCATTCAGCCTGGGAAAAAAGCTAAATAATAGTTCTCAACTTCTTCCACCTTCAGCCAGACTTGCCTCCTTTGATCAGAAAAACTCAGAGAGAGCCAAAAGTTTCTCTCTCCTTTCTTGGTCAGTCAACCCCCTTAGAGAGAGCAGAGGTTTCTCAGTTTCTCCTGGCCAGCTCAACTGCCTCCTTCTCCTGGGAACATTCCGTTTGGAACCTTCTCCTTGATTGACAGACAGGTCCCCAGCCTTGTTTCTTGAATTACCTGGCTTGCAAGTCCTCTCTCTTTTCATGCCTCTTACACAGAAGGGGGGTAGCAAGAAGGGAGGGAAAGAACATGAATCATGTAACCAAGAAAAAATATTCTAAATTAATTAAACTTAATTTTTAAAAAGAGAGAAGTTTGATAAGTGAAGGAATAAAATGCAATAATAAACTAAAAAATAACTGTAATTTCAACAAGGGTCATAGCAAGAAATAAATAATGTGATGGGCCTGGTAATGATTTTGTTGTGCTTTTTTTATGAACTCAAAAGTAGAAAGCAGAAGGAAGAAATAAGGAATAGACTTGGAAAAAAGGGGGAATGGAGAAGCAAAGAGGGAAACATTATTTCACGTAATCAAGGTAAATAAGAAGATAGTACAAACAAGGAAAGAGTAGGCATCACTTTAACCTCTCCTTCAAGTGAACTGGCAAAAGTAGGGCAGAACACATACACATATAAATGAACACATGAATATACACACAGAGTTTGGAGTATATAACAAGAGTCCTTAAACTTCAGCTGCAGGGTCAAATCCAGCCTGTTATATATTTTTGGAAGACCCTCAAGGAAAGAATGTTATTTTACATTTAAAGTTCAATAAAACTTGATTTTAAGAAGGCAAAAACCATTATTAGCTTCAGGCTGTACAAAAACAGGAGTCAGTTGAATTTGGTCTACAGTTTCCCAATCCTTGATGTATAAATATATTCAAGAGGGAAAAAGAAGGGAATGGAGAAGAGTGAGAAGGAAGAATGAGAGAGAGGATAATTGAGGGAGTCATTACTCATAAGCAAAATGGGGGAAGAAGAGGAGGGAGTAGAAGGAAAGAAATGGTAAGAATTTCTTCATCAAATCTGGATACATTTCCTTCTTAATTCTTCACTGCTTCTTTAGGAATTGGCAGCTGGTAGAGTAAGGAAAAAGAGAGGGGGGAAATATAAGAGACTAAGATAAAAGGAAAACAAATTAATATCAGAACAAGTGAATGTGAATGGGATGAACTCACTAATTAAATAGGAGAAAATAGCAGAGTGATTGAGAAAGCAGATTTCTATACTATATTGTTTACAAAAAACATACTTGACATATAATGATTTACAGTGTTATGGGACTGAAAAAAAATCTATGAAAAAAGGGAGAGGGAAGGGAAGAGGAGAAAAGATGCAAAAAATATACATCCAAGATTTACATATTAGAAATGAAAGTTAATTGTAGTTGTTAGATGCTAATGGTGGAGAGGGGCAGTGTTCAGGAGAAGGATAATTTAAAGGCCTCCTAAAGAAAGTGAGATTTGAGTTGAATTTCTTAAGAAGCCTGTGAATTTGGAAATCCAAGAGGAGACTGGAAGGGAGATCATTTAAGTCAAGGGGAATAAATAGATAGTCAAGACAGGGAGTGTTATGTGCAAGAAACAGCAAGAAGGTTAATGTTAATGGATCCTATAATATGTGAAAGGGAGTACTGAAAAGAAAACCGAAAAGGTGGGAAAGAGCCAGACAGATGGTTTTATATTTGATCCTAGAGGAAAAAGGAAGCCACTAGGGTTTAATAAGATATATAAATCTTGGATGTATATTTTTGCATCTTTTCGCCTCCATTAGAATATGAATTCTGCCTTGAGGGCAGGGACTCTTTTTATCACTTTCATTGTATTCCTTGTGCCTAGGGCAGGGTCTAGCTTACAGAAAGCTCATTGATTCAATGAAGACTAACTGAACTGAATGGAATTATAGAAAATTTAGATAGGATAGTTCTGTGGTTATTACTAAATGGGAAAGCAAATATATATGTGTGTGTGTGTGTGTGTGTGTGTGTGTGTGTGTGTGTGTGTGTGTATAAAACTAAACTATGAAGGCCACCTTTTAAGGGCTATGTATTAGGGTCTTAAAAACATCAGAAAGGCAGAAATATCATGTACAACCTTAATTGTTCACAATTCAATAAAAATTATACTCATTGAAAGACTGTTGTAGAAAGAATTAAAAATTTGACACTAAATAACTAAATCCAAAGAAATGGTGGAGCAAAGAACAAATCACAGAAACAATAAATAAATTCATCAAAAAAGTGACAACAGTGACAAAATAATTTTTAAACTGTGGGATGTAGTCAGAGCAGTCCTTAGGGTAGGAGTTCTTAATCTTATTGGTATTCTGGTTAAGCCAATGCAACTTTTCTCAGAATAATGTTTTAAAATACATAAAATAAAATGCATGGTATCACAAAGAAAGCTAGTTATGCTGAAATAAAAAAAGTATTTTTTCTCGCCCAAGTTCATGAACCCATTGAAATCTATGACATATTTCTTGGGAATTCATGAACTGCAGATTAAGTACTCCTGCCTTACAGGGAAAATTATGTTGCCAAAATACATTCATCACCAAAAAAAGGAAATAATTGATCAATGAATTAGGCATACCAATACAAAAATAGAAAGCAGCATGAGAGAGAGGAGAGAGGGAGGGAGGGAAAAAGAGAGACAGAGAGAGAAACAGACACAGAGAAATAAAGAAAGAGAAATGTTGAAATAAATAAAATAAATTAACAAAATTGAAAGCATAAATATCACCAAATAAGTAAATAAAAATAGATTTTGTTAACTTGTAAAATATATAATCATAAAACACAAATTGATAGTTTCAACCACTATCAGGAAGAAATCACAACAAATTAAGAATAAAGCACTGGAGATACAAAAAGAGGCAAAAGATAGTCCCTACTTTCAAAGAGCTTACAATCTAATGGAGGAAACACCATAATAAATAAAATAAACATTTATTATTTTTATTATACTTTATAGATTTTAATATAAATATATTTTATATTTATATTTGTTTAAACATCATAAACGCCTTTTATGTGACTATATATTTTTTTTATTCTAAATTCGGGGATTTGCCAAGATTTTTCTTTTGGATCTTTCTCTTCTCTTCCATTCTTTGTAACACATTGACTTTACTACATATAGATGAGAGAGTGATAACAGGCCAAGAAGTTACCTTAGTTTATACTTCTCACTGTCCCACTAAACCAGAGATTCGAAACCTAAAAGTCCCTCAAGAGGTTCATGGTTATATTTCTGAGAGTTCTGGATAGGAAAATGTGTGTGTGTGTGCATATGTGAGTACACAAAGGTACCCATCTTTATTTTCACTAATCTCTAACTGAAATTTGGCATTTCTTTCAATTGTATAAAAATATGATTCTGAGAAAAGGCTTTCCAAGACTACCAAATGGGTCTATTATACACAAACAATTAAGAAACTGTGCTAAACCTAGGTAGCTTTTCTCCACTTTTCTTCCTCACACTACAGGATAATAACCATGGTATTTATGTGCAAAACTCTTTTGAGTTCTTGACAGAAAGAAGGATTTTTACGGAACATTATCCAAGCTGAGGTATATCTATGTCAATGATTTTTCTTCTCCATTATGATGCCCACCTCACTGCTTGGTTTCATTTCATTAAAGGGTAGGCTGGGGAGGAAGAAGGGGGGAATCATTCCATTATGCTATCCCTTAATAATCATAATGACAAGCTTGGTAGGAAAAAAAGTAAGAATTACTTACTAACTAAAATAAGATAGAGGGCATTGTCCATGGATTCCATTTATTCATATTCAGCCTGTCCTTCACTGCTATGAAAAATGAAAGGGCAAATTTTCAGTAGGAAAATGCCTCTATTACAATATTCTTCAGATACTTCATTTTACCTGTGGTAGGAGTAAAAAGATGGAAATAGATTAAGAGAATTTGAGAGAGTAGAATCAACAAAACATGGTAACTTAATGAAGATAGAAAAAAATTATGAATCATGGATAACTTCTAGGTTAAAACTTGGGTGAATAGAAGAATGAATTATGCTACTCTCAAGAAGTTAGTAGGAGGGGTGGCTTTAGAGATAAAGGCAAATGAGTTTGATTTAAGGCATTTGGGTAATGAGAGATCACAAAGGTGGAAATGTCCAACAGGCAAATAGAGATGCAGGACTAAAGCCCAGGAGAGAGATTATTAATATAGATACTAACAATACCCTCAATCTGGTTTAGCCCAGCTGCTAAGATGGTTTCCTGGGATGCAGCCTCTGCTTGAACTAGAACTACTTGGAGCCCAGGTGAGTGTTGAGTGCCAGGTGGACACCAGTGGTGGATGAGTGGCTGTGAAAAGGGCTGGGCAAGCCTTTACAGCAGAGGTATTGGTCCGTGCTGAACACTTAGACATCCTGTATACCTATGGGCCACAAACTTGTCTCTGAGTTAAGGTGATGTCTACCCTGTACATGTGAAGACTGTCCCCCACCCCATCGTGGAGTGGGTAGATGAAAATAATTTGTTCCATCTGCATGAAAGCAGCTGAAGCAGGCACTGTGGAATGCTTACAGCTGCAACATCATCCATACATCCTGAGCCATCCTTGGTTATCCTGACTTGTCTCACCATTAGACATGGATGACTCAGGGAAAAAAGAGAGGAACTAATGACTTTGTCCTACTCTACCTTATTTAAATTCAATGCATGCATAAGTCAAGACATCACCCCATGATGTCATTGGTCTTTTTAAAAAATGAAGGACAAACTACTCCACCAACATCATCCACTTTACTTACTTGCCCAATATAGAAACCATTATTCATACTAAGGCACTAAAGTAAAGCACTAGGTAAGAGGTCATGTTACAAGCAAACCTATAATCTACCTAAAGGAAGAGAAGTCACATACATGAAGAAAAGAATTCTTTTATAGAGTATTATGTCTAACAAGTATAATTAATAACACAAATTGACTGTACAAATGTTAAGTAGGACACTGAAGTATGGAATTAACATCAAAACAGAAATGGAGAAAAATGGCCTTGGAAAATGGTTGATATTTTTTTTTGGTAAGAACACACATACACACACACACACACAAACAAGTCATATTTCAATTTCTTATCCTAACAGGTGACCTTGGATAATAATCAAGGACAAGTCTAGCAGAACACAAAATCTAGCAGGTTTTACTATGCTGAAAAGGCTTCAAGCACTATAAGGACAATGTCTACTTTCGAAGGACAAGCTTAAGTATGGGGAAGGTAATCAACTTGAGAGCAGATTCATTGGCCATGAGGATGAAATAAAAACACAAAATGTACACAGTTCTACGTGGCCAAATTCTGATTTTGCAATGAAGGTGGTCATGTGGCAGGAAAGGAGCTGAGAACATTAAGAAATCATACTAATTTTAGACTACCTAAAAAAGATTAGTAGCTATCAGAGTCCAAAATGTGAAATCGTTATCAGTGTGACATAGGATTTAGAAAACTAGGGGAAGAGGAAAGAAAATAGGCACTTATAAGGCACCTACTATGTGTCATGCACTATTCTATGTCCTTTATGAATATTATTTCATGTGATCATTAGATTAAATCAGTAAGACCAGAATTAAATCCTGCCAGCCACTTGCTAATCATATAATTTTAAACTTAAGCTCTTTCCATCTCAGTTTCCTTGTCTGTAAAAAAGCAATAATACCAATGGAACTTAATTTACAGGGCTTATGTTAGATTCAAATAAGATAATGAATGTAAAGATCTTGCTGAACTTTAAAATGTTATATAAATACCACTTATTAATATCATGACCAATGAATGGACATACTACTAGAAAAATTAAATCATAGCAATCTTGACTTTATCATTATAAAGGAAACCAAAAGAGGAAAAAGGAAATTATGGTTAAATGCAAAGATAGCTCATGGGTTCTGTAAGGAGAAGCCAATAATGGAGATCATAATTCGAAGAATCACGGATGTGGAACTGGAAGGTTCTTTAAATGCCATCCAATGAAACTCCTTTTTTTACAGCCTAGAAAAGTAAGGCCTAGAGAAGAAAGTGACTTTTCCAATGTAATAAAGGTAGTAAATAACGGGGGACTTACCTAAATCAATTGCTCGTTTCTCTCAATCACAGTGAATGGTTTTAAAGAACAACCAAACACAAGAAAATATATTATTTTATGGGGCACTTGGCCATCTCATGGCATTACTCATGGAAAGCAACTGCATAAAAACCAATATGAAAATGAGGCAATCACAACTTGTAAATCAATATATGCTGTATGAAATGAGGAAGTATACAAATTTTACAAATAATTTGATAAGACCCTCCAAATTAAATAAACTATACTCAATAGCATCAGTCTAAAGACGATTAAGGAAAACTTAAGATTAAGAAGTAAAAGAAATCAAAACCTTATAATTTAAGCTTGCAGCTACATGTCATGAATCATTTCTTTAAGAATAAATTCTATTCCTTTTTATAGATGCTAATTATTCTATTAATTCTACATTCTAGAATTTTGCCCAAAAATTACATAAATTTCACACTATAACTTACAGACTCAATTCAGTCTTTATTAAAGGAGCTCTCTAAAGGTGCTTTGAAGTGAAATAGAGAAAGTAAACTGATGGGAAACTGTTTCTTCTTGCAATGACTACTGTCCTCTGGCTTTGTGACTACAGAGAGCTGCTACAGGAACCTGATGCTGCTTATTTGTAATGGAGGTAGGAATGAGAAAGGTGAGGGATGCTGATACACAGAGATGCTGCCACACAGGCGAACTGCTCTAGATAGATACTGGGGAATACTCTGGAGGTTGCCTACTAATCCCTACTGATGGCTGATGGATCAGTATATCTTTCTAACCTCCACCCCCCTTCACTCCCTCCCTTTTCCAATCCTCTCCTCCCAGTTCTTCTTGAAGCCTTTGGCTTCTTCCTTCCCCCACTCCCCCCTCCCGCCTTGAGTAAACTATAAATACACTCTTTTCTTTTGCTTTTTCAAGTCAAGGGGTTTATTGGGATAACAGGATGTGAAACTGAGGTGAGAGGGATGAGTATGTCCCTAATCTAAATTGAGGAAGAATTTGAGGATTTGAGGAAGTAGTCCAGTCACAAACTGTGAGTCTAAGACAATTAGAGAGATGAAGGACAACAGCTTTTAAATCTTCTTTCTTCACAAAATCAGCAAGGTCTCTCAACTTAACCCCAGAGAGAAACAAAGTTCAAAATCTCTCCTTCAGCCTGGCTTATCTCCTTTCTCAGCTTCAACCCCAGAGAAAAACAAAGTTCAAAGTCTCTCAGTTTCTCCTGGCCAGCTCAACTCTCAAATAGACCACCAATTCAAAAGCCAAGTTTCTTCTTCTTGTCAACTTCAACTGTCCAAAGCCAGAGAACCCCAAAACCAAGTCAGTCCCACCAGGGTCTTCCAGCCAGGTTTCACCTCCAGAAAGAGAGTCACTAAAAGTCCAGAAGACCCCCTCCCTCTGGTCAGTTCAACTGTCAACTCTTGGGAACATTCCATCTTGGAAACTCCTTCTTTTGATTGACAGATAGGTCTCAATTTTTTTGCATCTTGGTTTAAAAGTTCTTTCTCCAGCCTCTACCACAGAAAGTACACAACCAGTAAATGATAATAAGAATATTCTTTTTCTAGGAAGCAGTCACAAGACTGGAAGCCATCCTCCAGTATTATTATTGTCCCTTTTTTTTTTTTCTGTTATCTGTTCTGAAGGAGGAAAAATCACACCTGGAAGTGCAATACATAAGAAAGTTAGACCAAAAGAAGGCTAATCACTTAGAATAGAACAGAATGCAAATATTTTCTCTTTGACCAGAACCCTAGAATTTTTTATACCTAGAACCCTAATAACTAGAACAGGCAAACTAAAATAAAGCAGTCTGAAGGTATATTGTAGAGTACTCAAATTGAAATGTTATACACCAACCCAAAGGTATGAGAAGCAGCTCTTTTAATACAAAATTCTTAAGGAGTCATAGAATTTTGAAAACAAAAAGGTTATTAGAAATAACATAGAGTCTATTAGCGATTTTTTCCCCTGAAAAGTATGTAAGCAATGTAAATTATCTTAATAACTATCTTGATATACTACAGTTGCCCTCCCATGTGAATGACAAAAATATGTAAAACGGACTCTATTTACCTGAGACTCAGAGTGATTTGGGGACACTGGTTGTCTTTGTGAGCCAGAGTAACCTGTCTAAAAGAAGCTGTCTTTGAAAATTACAGTCTGTCTGAAGTCCTCTTGCCACAAGGTCATTCTATACCAGTTCTCACGGTCTCTCTAGGATGGGCTAGCCAAAAGTCCTTGGGCTTTTGTCTAAACTACGCCAGGTTCCACACATGCCCAGTTATGGGGCATTTGGCCATAAGACTCAGTGGATCATTAAATTGTTGAAACCTTCAGACTGAGTCACTTCCTACTCTTATCTTGCTTAAAAATATGTACCAGAGATGTCTCTTCCTCCTTTCACCTGGGAAAACTTTGCCCTATTCCTGGAAAATCTTATTCCATACTACTCCAGACCCTCCTTGCCCCTTTCCCACTGTTCTTCACTAAGAAATAAAAGTAGCTCCTGGACAACTATACTTTTGAGTACTTATTGGTATCAGATCAATTTGCTCCCATGTGCATGTATGTCCTTGCTTAATGAAGACTATCTTGATTTTAAGACATCTTATCACTTGAATATCTCTTAGTTCTGGAGAAGCAAGATGGAGGTCTCTAGAGTTTACTCCCTTAAGAAAAAGAGAGACTCTAAGCACAAACATAGAGTTTGTGCCTCAGTTTACAAAAATAAGGATAAAAAGTAGAGTTGAAATTACTTTCAATTCATAGTTTAAATGTTTTTCTCCTCCAGGAAAATTGGGTAGCAGGATATTGTAAAAAGAGCTCCAAACAAGACCAAAATTGATATCTCACCTCTGACATTTTTAGTATTAAGCTTTTCTAATCTGTAAAATGAAGGAGTTGTGCTACATGATTTCTAAGGTACCATTTAGCTTTAACTCTATGATCATACGTATTTTGTCTACTTCAGTGAAGTCATACTACAAATGAAAAAAACTCAGAATGAAAGGGTACTTCAGTTGTAGTTTCTGAAAAAAGATTAGTGAAGAGGAGATAGATATACATATAAATGCACGCATACATACATTCATAAATATGTATACTTTATGTATATTTGTAACAAGAAATTTATTTTTCTTCTTTATTCCAATGAGGTAACAGTTGGGAGGGAAAGAAAATTGATGTCTTCTCATTTAAATAAATATATATATATATAATTTACATAGCACTTGAAAGTTTACTAAGTACTTTATAAATATTATCACATTTTAACTTCACAACAGTCCTGGAAGGTGGGTGCTTATTATCTCCATTATACAAATGAGTGATTTACAATTATTATCTCATCTGAACCACATAACCTCCCTGGGATATAGGTGATATTATTGTTGTGAATATTATCCCCATTTGACAGATGAGGAAACTGAGGCAAAGAGAAGTTAAGTGACTTGCTTTGGATCACACAGCTAATCATTGTCTAATTCTGGATTTAAACCTGGGTCTTCTTGACTCCTGGTTACAGGATCTATATATCGTGCCACCTATCTGTCTCTTTTGAGAGAGGATGATGGAATTATAAATGTCAAATGTTACATTTTTCTGAAGAAGTCTCTATATTATTAGTTTTGTTTTACTTTGTTATAAGAGATCACTTACAAAGTGAAAGTAATCTGTGTTTGCAATGTAAAAACAAAATCAAAACTTTTAAAATATATTATAGTTATCTATATATTCATTGTATCACCCTACAAGATAGTAAGTTCCATCATAAAGGGTCTTTGTCTTACATTTCTTTTCATTTCCTCCAAAATTTACTACCATTCTTTAGACAGAGTAAGCACTTAATTTTTATCAAATAAAAAATGAAATTTCTCTTGATTTCAATAAGTAAATTTAAGAAATTTATAATTAATATACATACTGCTCTTTTCATAAACTGCATTTTCAGAGTCATGTAATTTTCTATTACTTCTCAAATATCTGCAAATGAAAAAGGGAAGAAACCCTCCAAAAGATGAATCAGAATACACTACACACAAACACATGCACGCACGCACACAGTAGTTGCTATTACTGGAATTGTAAGAATGATGTTAGAAGAAAGCAAAAGGCAAACTTCACAAGCTAAAACTGAATTAAATGATAGCAAAAATCACAAAAACAGACACAAAGATGGGAAGGCAGCAGATGGGTAAAGAGCAGGGTAGAAATATTTAAATTAACAGGTTTTAAAACTTCTAAAACATAATCGTAAGCTCTTCATTGCACAATTGTTTTGAACCACTAAGGAACTGACTAAGATTGTGAGTCTATCAATGGCCATATATCTTCATATGGGGTCCCCACCTGACCTCCCCTGTCATTTGGGCAAAAGATAATTTAGCTTTATTACTGTGGTTTACCACAAAAGTGAGCAGTGCTTTGCAAGGACCCCATCACTATTTGAGATTACTACTGTGTGATCTCTGCCATCTAAATGAGCGGTTATGTTTTATTTTAAGTTCTCAAACTGGAGTGGGGTTGAGGGGAGTAATTTTTCTTAAAGTAGAGAAATTATTGTTTTAACTAGGCCTCATCCATTTAAAGTCTAGAAATAATTAAAGAACCTGATAATCATATTTCTGTCTACCATTAATATTTGAGTAACCATGAACCCAATGAAGGAAATAAACTCCACTAAAGATCAAAATGTGTGTTTTCCCAATAAATTATAGAATAGAGCAATGACAAAGGAAAAAGGAGCCTCTGAGGCAGAAATAGGCAATCCAGGGATATGTGTGTGCACATTATATATATATATATATATATATATATATATATATGTAAATATGTATAAATATATATATATATATATCCTTCCTTCCTTCCGTGTGTGTGTGTGTGTGTGTGTGTGTGTGTATGTGTGTGTGTGTGTGTATACTTGGAGTACAAAAAGAAAACCAGCAGTACCTCATTATTAATAAATACCCTTGTATAGATTAAAAAAAAAAAAGAAGTCCATCTTAGCTTGAATGGAATCAGCTTCATTTATACATCATTGGTCTTGACAAAGCATTTAAGGCAGGGATTACAGTGCTACTTTAAGAATGAGCTGCATTTTGCTGCCTAGGGCACATGCCTTCCATGGAAGAAGGGTTGAAATATTAATGAGTAAACCATTTATCAAGAAAATTATGCAAGAAGGTGGCAGTTTATCAGAAAGGGCAAGTCCTGTGAGATGCAATGCCAGGGCAGGCTGATCAGAGGGTCTTAGAAATCATCTGTCTCTTAGGGTCTTTTTTCCTAATAGTTTACCTTTGTATCAATGTGTTTAAAATAATAAATAAATAAAATTTTTGATGAGATGAGCACAGAAAAGCATGGAGGGGGAAAGAGCATGACTCCAAAAAGTCATTATCAAAATACAAATCACTACCCTTCATTCAGAAGCTCAATCCTTAATGTGTCACTATGATTCAGCAGGGAAATAACTATCAATAAGATCTTAGCTAATAGAATGTCACATTTTCACGACTTAGAGTTTCAAAGATGCTTTGTCACATTGGAAGCTTCATAATTATTCAAGGGTGGCAAAATACACTGGAGAAAAATGATCTGTGATGGGCAGAAATACTAATGGGGGGGGGGGGAAAAGAGCTTTTTAAAGGTCTACTTCAAAAAAGGAGGTGCTGGGCTACCAAGTGAAATTAGATCTGCTATATCAAGTCAGAAGGTTAAAATTCATAATTAAACAAATGCACAAGGGAAAGGCTTAGCAACCAAAGATCCTCCCAATATTAATTCTTTCAAAGGATAATTAACAAGAATGAAAAGATGTCATCATGGTTTGGAAAGTCAGATGTGCTTCAATTCCCTCCCTTGTGACTTTTCACTTGAAGAGTGACATTAAGATTAGTAAAAATAAATTCAGGTTATAAACATCAACTAACCCAAATGATTCCAGTCCTCAACAGGTCGGCAAATAGATTTCAAACCAACAGAGATGCATAAATTTGTATCATTAAAAAAAAAAGTTTAAATGGTGAAAGCAATTTATTGTTCTTTAGCATCTATACAGTCAACTTGCAACATTCACATTGCTAGTTATTCTGAGTTTATAACTATTTTCCAACCCATAATTCATCATTTACTTGGTTGTTTTTTTTTTATGAAAAGCATCTAATGAATGGGAATTCCATATTTTTTTATGTTCAGCAAATGATGGTATTATTAATTATACACTAAATTCTATATCAATAGACATAATAATCTTGCTAACATACATTTATATCAGTTTTTAAATAAATATTGCTTCACTAAGGAGCAGAACCAGGAGAACATTGTACACAGAGACCAATACACTGTGGTACAATCGAATGTAATGGACTTCTTCACTAGTGGCAATGCAGTGATCCTGAACAACTTGGAGGGATCTATGAGAAAGAACACTATCCACATCCAGAGAAAACACTGTGGGAGTAAAAACACCAAAGAAAAACAACTGCTTGATTACATGGGTTGAGGGGGATATGATTGGGGATATAGACTCTAATTGAACATCCTGGTGCAAACAACAAAAACATGGAAATAGATTCTGATCAAGGTCACATGTAATACCCAGTGAAATTGTCTGCTATGGGAAGGGCAGGGGAAGGGGAGGGAGGAATAGAATATGGTTTTTGTAACCAAGGAATAATGTTTGAAGTTGACCAAAGAAAAAAAAAGAAAAAAAAAGAAATTGCTTCGCTAAGGAAAAACAATAATGATAAAATAGTGAAATAAAATTTTCATTCAGAAATAATTTGGTAAGTAGAATGGCTACTGCAAATAAAATTAAAATCTGTTCAAGTCAACTTCACTAAACTACCTATTAAGATTTATTTTAAGCAATAAGAAAATAATAAACTGTTGGGGAATCAACTGCCTCCAAGTTGCAAAGTCCTCTAAATCACAGGATTTAGAATTAGAAGGGAATACCTAAACTCTTCATTTTATCTATGAAGAAAACAAAGTACTAAGGGTAGAGTGATTTTCCTGGAGTCACCCAGGTATTACAGGGAGAAGCCAGAATTAAAATCCCAAATCATCTGATTTCAAAGTCAGAGTACTTCTCAGTATATCACAATGATATTGTCCAAATATTATCAAAAAACTTATTAGTTCTAAGCCATTCCAAAGGAAGTTTCTACAAATATAATACTAGATTTTACTCTAACCATGACTGAAGGCAAAATCCCACTACGAAATTTTCATGTGGTACATATTTAAGCCAATAATTTTCTCCATGGATGGCAACAACCTGAAAAAAGAACTTTACCTGCAAAAAGTGAGTAAAATATTCTTTACACATCAATAATATAAAGTCTATTATTAAAAGCATTATTCTGCAAATCAAAACAACACTGAGGTATCACCTCATACCAGCAGATTGGTTAACATGACAGCAAAGGAAAGTAATGAATGCTGGAGGGGATGTGGCAAAGTAGGGACATTAATTCATTGCTGGTGGAATTGTGAATTGATCCAACCATTCTGGAGGGCAATTTGGAACTATGCCCAAAGGGCGATAAAAGACTGTCTGCCCTTCTATCCAGCCATAGCACTGCTGGGTTTGTACCCCAAAGAGACAATAAGGAAAAAGACTTGTTCAAGAATATTCATAGCTGAGCTCTTTGTGGTAGCCAAAAATTGGAAAATGAGGGGATGCCCTTAGACTGGGGAATGGCTGAACAAATTGTGGTATATGTTGGTGATGGAATACTATTGTGCTAAAAGGAATAATAAAGTAGAGGAATTCCATGGAGACTGGAACAACCTCCAGGAAGTGATTCAGAGCGAAAGGAGCAGAACCAGGAAAACATTGTACACAGAGACTGATACACAGTGGTACAGTCGAACATAATGGACTTCTCCATTAGTGTCAATGCAATGTCCCTGAACAATCTGCAGGGATCTAGAAGAAAAAACACATAAGCAGAGGACAAACTGGGAGTAAAAACACCAAGGAAAAGCAACTGCTTAACTATAGGGGTTGAGGGAATATGATTGAGGAGAGACTCTAAATGAACACCCTAATGCAAATACCAACAACATGGAAATGGGTTCGAATCAAGGACACATGTGATACCCAGTGGAATCTCGCATCAGCTATGGGAGGGGTGGTAGGAGAGAGGGGGAGGAAAATAAAATGATCTTTGTTTCCAACGAATAATGTTTGAAAATGACCAAATAAAATTAAAAAAAGAAAAGAAAGGGGAAAAAAGCATTATTTTGAATTTCCATGTCTGTATTTTCCCAAGAATTTCAAAAGAGAAGTCATTAACCTTGAATATTACCTACTTGTTTTTGAAGTTTTGAACATAAATCGAATCAGAAACCAAAGTATAGAATGAAATACAGACAAGTGACTAGTTGGAGATCAGACAAAACAAGACTTTTGATTTCTAACTAAAGTTATTGTACATACTCAGCTATACTTAGTGACCAAAAATCAAAAACAGTGGTCTCCCTTTACATCTGCTGCCCTGTCTGGTTTCAACTCAACTTAAAATCCAAAGTATTATGTCCAAGTGGAGATGAGGCACTACAGGGATTAAAGAGGAAAGAATAAACACTTATATAGCACCTACTATGTGACAGTTACTAAACTAAGTATTTTATAAATATTATCTTATTTGATCCTCACAACCCAGAAAGGTAGACACCATTATCATCCTTTTTTATAGATGAAGAAACTGAGGTAAACAGGTTAAATGATTTGCCCAGGGTCAAATAGCTGGTAAAGGTCTGAGGAAAAATTTACTTTCAACTCACATTATCTGAAATAAATATTAATAATATTAGGCTGAGATAAAGAAAATAACCACATCTTGGTATATTTTCTAACTCTCCATTTCCAATGAGCAGCTGATAACTCACCACCAGAAATCTCATCACCATGCTGAAGAACTTTTTTTTTTTGTTATTCAACACCTTCTCAACTCTCTCAGTTGTCTCAGTCCTCTCCTCTTGGAGGGATAAGAGGGTAGACCAATAAACTTCCAAAGCCTTCTTTTATC
Source organism: Monodelphis domestica (assembly GCF_027887165.1). NCBI lineage: Eukaryota > Metazoa > Chordata > Mammalia > Didelphimorphia > Didelphidae > Monodelphis > Monodelphis domestica. The sequence goes on along the minus strand of NC_077229.1, from coordinate 196,206,816 downwards.
TCTGAGGGCTTAGCTCAGAATTTTATACATAACTCTCCATTTTCCACCAGCAGCTCTGCTTGGAAACACCATGCTCTTTCACAAGGCACCCTTTGGCATCCCCCACTCCCCACCTTCTCTTTTTGTGTTGTCTCCTCTTTTTTGATTGTAAGCTCCTCGAGGGCAGAAAATGTCTTTCTTTTTATCATATCTCTGGAAATTGGCACAGAAACTGGCATGTAGTAGGTGCTTAACAAATTATTGAATAATCGATATTTCAATTCAATAATTTTATTTAATTGAATAAGCCTTAACAGAGAGCTTTATCTAAAATTCTGCTGATATTTTAAAATTGCTGCTGATATTATTCAGCAGGAATTCTACACACCTACAGAATAAGGATAATCCTTGTTCATAATACTGACCCAGAAGCATTTTATGTAAGATATCTCCTAAATCAGGAAAAAAAAAGGATAAATTTTATTACATGCCATTTGAGTGTTGAGTATACTACATTGTATGACCCTGGGCAAGTCACTTAACCCTGTTTGCCTTAGTTTCCTCCTCTGTAAAATGAGCTAGAAAAGGAAATAACAAAATACTCCAGGATCTTCCCCAAGAAAACCCCAAATGAAGTCACAGAGACTGAGACAGGACTGAAATGAGTGAACAACAATAACAATAGTTTAGAGTAAGTCAGATAGGGTTTATATAGTGTATAAATAATTTAGATTTTCACCTTTTCGCCTTTCCCTTTCCTTCATCTTATCTATGTTAAAATGAATACAATATTTATATGTTCTCCCTCTGTATTACTTTCCCTCCCCTACCTAAATTATATGTACTTTTAACAGAGCACTGAAGAGGACACTCTGGAGACAGAGTTGAGGATCACTGAAAATTATATTTATGACCACTAAATATCATGACAATGATCTTGTCAACACTGAATTATAGAATCTCAGAGTAAGAAGGAAACTGAGAAGACAACTGAATTTCCCTTAGAACCATCCCCATCACCAGTTCCCCAAGAAAAAAGATTCCCCTGCAATGCAAATGACAAATGGTCATGCAGCCTTTGGGTGACCATAACTAGAGAAATGATACACATAAAACTAATGTGCTAAGTATTACTGCTGCTACTGTTACAATTGCCACTATTGCTAACACTATTCTCCTTTCAATACTACCACCACCACCATTTTCTGAAGAATTCTTTCCACTATTAGAAAGCACAAATTGTAAGGAAGCTTAAATTACTTCTTTGCAACTTTTGCCTAGTCTCTTAATTTGCCCTCTAGGACTAAAAAGAACCAGAAATCCTCATCCCTCCTTCTATATATTAGACCTTTAATTTTTTTTTTTTTTAATACAGGGCAGCTAAGTAGCATAGTGGATAGAGTACCATGGTTAGAGTTGGGAGGACCTAGGTTCAATTTTGACCTGAGACTCTTCCTAGCTATGTGACCCTGGGAAAGTCACTTAACCTTCTTTGCCTAGCCCTTCTGTCTTAAGAATTGTTACTAAGACAGAAAGTAAAGTTGTTTTTTTTTATTATATCATTGCATTTCAGACTACTTCTTCAAATGTTTGATATTCTTAATTTGTCAGGATACAGTTTTCCCTGTAGTCCAATGTAACCTTCCCTTACATGGAAGAAGCAATCTATAAAAGCTACTTCAGCAAGTATGTTTAGACACTGACTCTCGATGGGTCACAATCTTCTCACTTATAAAAAGGGTTAAAATAGATAGCGGCTCAGTGAATTGGGAGCCAGACCTAGATTAAGGAGGTCCTGGATTCAAATCTGATCTCAGACACTTACTTCCTAGCTGTGTGACCCTGGGCAAATCACTTAATTCCCATAGATTAGCCATTATCACTCTGTCTAAGAACCAATAGTAGTAGTCTCTTGGAAGCCGAGAATGACGATTGTCTTTGTGCATTATCATCTATTGATGTACCCTCATGTGGTTTTGAAGTCCAAAGGCTGAGGCGCAGAGTTTGTGGCACATGGGGCATGGGACGCCAGTTGTTACGGGAGGGGCGGTTGTGGCCTGGTGTCGGCGTTCATGCACAGCGGCAAGACATCGACGTCGCTCATCTTCAAAGGTGGTGGCTGCATGGTTAATGTGGGTTCGCCAGCTGCTTCTGACAGAGGCAGCGAGTTCTAGGTGCTTTGGTGTAATGCCAGCCCACTTCAAGTTGGACTTTAGCTGATCCTTGAATCTTTTCTTTGGTCGGTCTTGTTTCCTGAGTCCAGCTGACAGTTCACCATAGAATACCTGTCTTGGTATTCGCTGTGGGTCCATGTGGATGACGTGTCCAAACCATCGTAGTTGGGTTTTGAGGACCATGACTTCGATGCTGGTGGAGTTGGCTCTGTCGAGGACTTCCTAGTTGGTGATTCGGTCCTGCCATCGGATCCTCCTGATTGACCGGAGGGAGCGTTGGTGGAATTGCTCCAGCTGTTTCATGTGCTTCCAGTTCAGTGTCCATGTCTCGCAACCATACAGGAGCGAGCTGAGGACCACTGTGTTGTACACTTTGAGCTTCGTCGCAGTGTTTACACCACTGTGTTGGAGGACTTTGCACCGCAGCCTCCCGAGTGCCTGGCTGGCCTTTTGGATCCTGGCATTGATCTCGTGGTCTAGAGACCCGTCATTGGTGATGGTGCTGCCCAAGTACTTGAAAGTGTTGATGTTAGAAAGCTGCGTGCCATCGATTGTAATGCATGGCTGGTTCGTTGGCCTCCTTGGTGCAGGTTGGAACAGCACCTCTGTTTTGCTGAGGCTGATAGTCAAGCCAAACAGTTTTGTTGCGGTGGAGAACCTGTCCACAATGGTTTGAAGATGATTTTCTTGATTGGCCATGAGAGCAGTCATCTGCAAAGAGAGCTTCCAGGATGAGTCTCTCTGTTGTCTTTGTTTTTGAAGTCAGGTAACGAAGGTCAAATAGTGAGCCATCCAGCCGGTATTTGATATAGAAGCCCAGGTCTAGATCCATCACAGCATGTTGTAATACTTGGGTGAAGTATAGGTTGAATAGTACTGGAGCGAGGACACAGCCTTGTTTCACGCCATTGGAGATGTTGAAGCGATCAGAAGTCTCTCCACCAGATAGGACTTCTCCTGTCATGTCCACATGAAAGAGCTGGATCAGTTTGACGAATTTTGCTGGGCAACCGAGCTTGCTGAGGATCACCCACAATGTGTCCCTGTTCACTGTGTCGAGCGCCTTTGTCAGGTCTATGAAGACAATGTAGAGACACAGGTTCTGCTCAAGGCATTTTTCCTGCATTTGCCTCACTGTGAAGACCATGTCGATGGTGCTGCGATGTGGTCGGAAACCACATTGTGATTCAGGCAGGTTCTACTCTGAAACAGATGGCAGGAGTCTGTTGAGTATAAAATGGGCAAGGATCTTTCCAGCAGTGGAGAGTAGTGAAATGCCTCTGTAGTTGTCACAGGCTGCTTGTGAGCCTTTGTTCTTGTATAGGACTACGATGGAGGCATCTCTGAGTTCTGAGGGAATGTCTTCCTCTTCCCATATGCTGGTCAGCACTATATGGAATGCCTGAAGAGCCTTTCCATTTAAGGCCTTGTACACTTTGGTTGGAATCCCGTCTTTACCAGGTGCCTTGCCTGCACTCATTTGTTTAATGGCTTTTTGGACTTCTTCTAATGAAGGAGGGACATCAAGTTGCTCGATGATGCGGTTTTGGGAGATCTGGTCAAGGGCCCTTTGGTCGACTGAGGAGGAAGGTAAGTTGGAGAGCTGGCTGAAGTGTTCTTTCCACTTGTTGCTGATGCCTTTTTTGTCTTTTATGAGAGTGTCATCATCAGAAGATAGCAAAGGGGTGGTGGCGGATTTTAATGGCCCATAGACAGTCTTGAGGGCACTGAAAAATTGTTTATAGTTTTTCATGTCAGCAAAGCACTGGATTTCTTCTGCCTTTTTTTCCCACCATGGGTCTTGCATTGTCCTGATCTCACACTGCACCGTGGCTTGGAGGGACTTGAATCTGTCCTTTTTAGGAGCAGAGTTTGGGTTATTTTGCCACTCCATAAAGGCTTTATTCTTTTTGTTCAACAGGTCTTCAATACCAATGTTGTTCTCTTCGAACCAGTCCTGGTGGTTGCGTTGTTTGAGGCCTAGAACTGCCTTTGATGTTTCCGTCACCGTGTCTCTGAACTGGTTCCATTTCTCGATTGGGCTTCCAATGAGTGGTCCCTTGGCAGACAGCTTGTCGTCCAGACAGGACTGGAATGTTTGCAGATAGAATGGATCTCTGAGACGACTCACGTTGCAAGATGCGCGAACTGCCTGGGCTCGTTTTGGATGACGAAAAGCAATGCGCATTTGAAGAGTCGCTCTAACCAATTGGTGGTCTGTCCAGCATTCACTTCCTCTCATGGCTCTGGTGATCTGTACATCCTGGATGTCTCGCCGGCGTACAATGATGTAGTCAATGAAATGCCACTGTTTTGATCGTGGATGCATCCACATTGTTTTATATTTGTTCGCCATTCTGAACACAGTGTTCGTGATGGTGAGTTCGAACTCTTGAGCATTTGCTAAGTAGCACTAGGCTGTTGTTGTTCATTTTGCCCATGCCGTGTTTGCCGAGCACTCCTTTCCATCTTTCATGGTCCTGGCCAACGCAGGCGTTAAAGTCTCCCAGTAGTATCAGCTTGTCATTGGTGGGCACTGAGTACAAGACTCAGGCCAGAGTAGAACTGCTCGATGGTCTCCTCTGTGCTGGTCAGTGTTGGGGCATATGTGCTGATGATTGTGGCATACCGGTCTTTGCTGAGAGGCAAACGGATCTTCATGAGCCTCTCGCTGATGCCCACAGGCAAGTCTGGCAGCTGTTTAAGCAAGTTGGTCTTGATGGCTAGGCCAACACCGTGGATTTTGTCTTCACATAGAACTAATATAGAACATAGAACATAGAACCAATATAGAACCAATAATACATGATATTAATTCTAAGATAGAAGGTAAAGGGTTCAAAAAGCAAAAAACAGTGGATCATAGATTTAGATCCGAAAGGGACGTCTGGTCCAATTTCCTCAATTTCCAGTGGAGGTAAGTGAAGCTGGGAAGGGGGGTGCTAAATGACTTGTCCACAAGCAGTAAGCATAATAGCCATCCTCTGAACCCAGATCCTCTGATTCAAGACCACCAATCCTCCCTTCCCCATATCACACTGCCTCCCTTCTACCAATATGTCAAGTCTACAGTAAGAATTATATTCCAGGGCTTCTAAGTCCCATTATTAGTGGAAAAAAGAAATAAACAGAAATTCAACATTTTCTTTTTCCTTCCTGTGGCTTTTTAGCAAAACATTTCATGGATGGAAGAAGAATGATGATGCCATTTACATCAATGTGATTTCTGGATTACCCATGGATTTCATGAATCCACTCTCTCAAACAATTCAAAATCCACAAATATATATTAAACAATTCGATGTGGATATGTGGTTATGTGGATAACATTGTGCCTAGGCACTGAAAGAGATGCAGAGTTTGTTTTTTAAACTGTCTTTTCTCCCATCAAGTTTACAGTCTAGCAGAGGGTATGAATCCTTCAAAGATAAGTAGAATACAAAAAATAAAACAAAAGCATCATTGGTATATTAGGTACAAAAGCTATGGGATGTCTGAAGCAGGGAAAGAAATATTATTACTGAATAGCAGAGGAGGGGTTGGGGGGAAGAGGAGGTTTCATGAAAGAAGTACCATACGAATTGGGTTTTAAGCAATAGACTGAAATTCATCAGAATGCCTGGGAAAGAAAAGCCATTCCTAGAAAGGACAATAAAAGCAAAGGTGGAAAAAGAGAAAACCAAGAGTGTGAGCCATTTTCAGGGAAAGGTGAGCTAGGCACAGAGTGCTCTAATAGTAGTAATATGATAAGTAGAAAGATAAAGTTGGTTCCAGACTGATGATTTTACCAAGATTTTACAATCCAATCAACATCCATTCTCCTTAGTAAGAAGAGGAAAGTAACACATGAGTAGTATTTGATGGGGGTTCAGTAACCTAAAGCCCTCACCAAGGAGAATATATGTACAAATAATCTTCTAGAAGAGAGATCTAGTATCTACCACAATTTCCCCATGAAATCCCCTTCCACCTTCAATATTGGTTTGTGGAGGCGGGGGAGGTTACATATAACCTCCATTAGTGGGATTATATCACCCAATAATAGTAATGTACTTATATTGCACTTTAAGATGGCCCATTTCCCCCTTCCTTTTCACCACCCCCTACAAAACACACACAAGAGGGATTAGTTTTCCCCAAAAGTAGGCAAAGTTTTTTGAGGGGGATCTGATGGATCTCTGTCTTGATACGGCTTCCTGGTCACCAAAGGCCATAAAAGTCCCACCTCTATAGAGTCTAGAGTTCTCAGACTGGGCCAGTGCCTCAAGGCCACTTAAAATACCATAAACACTCTGTTTGACCATTTCCATAAATAAGGAGAGGTCATGTTTACCAAAAAGAAAACTAGGTTTTATTGTATTGTTGCTTATATCTTTTCTAGGTAATAGATAGATAAACCCCTTTATTCAAATGTTCAATAAACTAATATAGTTTATTTCATTCCAACATTAAACCCAAAATAAATGGGTACTGGTATCAGGCCCACCCTTACCAAGGAGCAAGCACCTCCTCCTTATCAAAATAATAGCCAATGTTTATATAGTGTTTTAAGGTTTGCAAAATCTCATATATATGTATATAATATACATACATATATATGTATAATCTCATTTGATAAAGTACCCTACAAAGTAAGTAGATTTGTTATCCCCATTTTATAGCCTAAGAAAACGTAAATGGCCTGGCCAGTACCACACAGCGAAGAAGTGACTCAGTCTGCATTGGTGGTGCATCTATTTGCCAATACAGATTAATCTCTAGCACCAGTCTGTATATGTCCCAAATACCCACAATATTACTGCTTTCCCTCCATTGCTGTAAAGGCCCCAGAGAAAAGTCCTCAGAAAAGTAAAAAAAAAAAAAACCCTCATCTTAGCCTGACCTCCATTAACTTATTACCTTCTGGTGCAGCCAAGATGACAGAAAGACAGCTTCATAGACATTCAGTGAAAGGAATAACTAAAGACACAGCTATTCACTTTCTCTTCAGGCAAAAGTCTTACTAATCACAGCACCTCTGGCAGATGAAAGAAAGTTAGAGACATATCTGTAAATAGCGTCTCAGGGGAGACACAAAAGGCTCTCTCCCCATGGGCAATTAGCCATAGTACTCTGGAATACACTAGGGAGCAGAGATCCAACCCCCATGCAAAGGATAAGCTTAGGAACAACACTAGTATTCAGTGTGAATTTCTGACATAGTTTTAGAAGACCCTGAAGATAAGGAGACCCATGGGAAGAGAAAACTCGTGACAGGTATCAAGTATGAAACAACACTCAGCAAAGATCAATGAAGAACCCAACAGAAGGAAAGCAGGATGAAGAGCATCCACATCTCTGCAGCCCTGGAGGCATAGACCCTTCTCCATGCATGCCCTGTGTGATCACTTCGCTGAGCTTCCTCACCAGTGTACATCCACCCATGCAGCATCTATGCTCCAGGTCTACTCTTCCTTCCTCCTGGCACATGTACTGTAAGGCAGGAACCTCAAGACATAAGGCCTCAAGCCACATAGGCATGGTGACCTCAAGCATACCTCAAGACCTTATAACACAATGGTACAATTAAAATATCTGAGAGACTGGTTTGAGGGTAAGAATAGCAATCTATTGATTAGGTTGCCATTTAACCAGTAAGTTAATAAGTCAGTGATCCTCTCATTGATCAAAGACCAGAAGTTCCTTCAAAAAGACTACACATGCAATTTGGGAATTCATTTTCAATCCTTTCCTTGGACATTTGAAGACATCTAGGATGAGGAAGTAGCCTTTAGAGACTTCATCTCCTCTTTCCTTACTTCATCAAAGGAGAGGGAAGTCTTTGCCTAAATAAGGAAAACACCAGCACCTCCTTCAAGGCCAGCCTACCTTGCTTTCAAATGAGTCAAAGTTCAACATGAATGACTAGCAAGGTCTGATCAAAAGACTAAAGGTCCCAGGACAGATTGAAAGATATGGAGGCTGGGAATAACAACCTTAGCTTGGAAACAAGCTAAGGGGAAAATGATTTCAAATACAATATTACTAATAAATACTATAATTCAAAATTAGTTTTCCTCATTTTGCTGTTATTTTATTACACTGATTATTTCATTAAATGCCTGTGTTGTAAACTGTTTCCATTAGTTGCTAAGTAACAGTAAATGTTGGGTCTCAATGTTATGGGTCTCAATACCATAGGTTCTGATTTGGAGAGGGAAAAAAGGGGAGAAGGGAGAAAGGGGAGAAAGAGGAAAAGAATTAGAGAGGGGGTAAGAGATAGACAGATGAATAGGGACAGAGATTTTTAAATCCTTAATGAATTATTTTGCTTTGTACACATAAAGATGTACACATAAAGAAACAAGATGATATAAAGCTATACACTTGGAAAATGGGAGAAGAAAAAGAACAAAAATTGGTTTGGGGAAATATAGAACAAAATATTATAAACAAGATACTGCAGACAAACACACTTTATAAAATGTAGAGTTCTATATAGATATAAGCTATTATGAATCAATTTACTTTTTCCTATTCACTTGTAAACATGAAACAGGTCACACACACACACACACACACACACATATACACACATGAAATCTTTCTATCCATATCTATCATTCTATTTCTACTTCCCTTCCTCTAAAACAAGCTGGATCCCCTATCACCCAGGCTTACCTCAACTCATTCATTGTAAAAGAAAACTTCTTATACAAAGTTTGACAGACAAACCAGTTTGACAAAATAACAGCTTTCCCAACAATGAGCCAATTCCTCTGGACCACAGGAGTGTTGTAGGTTTTTTCCTAATAAAAGCATAAGAGCAGTTTAAATTCAGCCATTCCCCTCCTCCCCCATTGTTGTTGTTTTTTTCAGTTATTTTCAGTCAAGTCCAACTCTTCCTGACCTCATTTGGACTTTTCATGGCTTCCCTTCATCTTCTAGGGAATCTAACACTTTCACCTCAATCACAAGTTATAAGATGAAGAATCTAATTCCAGGAAAAGCAAATGCAAAACTGGCTAAAAACCTGAAAAGCAGGAAACTATGGACATTAAATCTCAGGGAGAAAAATACCATCTCGGTCTTAAAGAAAAAGGTCTATTTCTACCTTGATAGAGGGCAGGAAGGGTGAAGAAGAAAATATGTGTAAAGTATTCCAAGTCCTTAGAAGAAAAGATACAAAACTATACATGAATCATTCTTCGAGCTTAGTCGCCTTAATTCAGGACTTATATTTGTTTAGGCTGATTGCTTTCATCTGTGCATGGTGCTAACCTTTTTCCCCTATCTTTGGAGGAAGTCAGGCAGAAAAACTGTGACAACACAAAAGTTAAATCTACTGCCAATAACTCTAATAAGGGCATCAGTTTGTGTTTTTTTTTCCTTTCCCATTCTAAAGCTACATGTAAGCAACAGATAAAAGCAAGTGAACCTGGAGCTCTAGGTCTGTATTTAATAAAGTAGCCTTTATGCTACACTGTAGAGAAAAGTTGGGGGTGGAGGTGACTTGTCCCAGATCCCTTGCCTTCCCACAGGAGAAAAAGAAGACCTTTCCTGCCAATAAAGGAAGCTAGAAGCAGAAAATATATGAAGCACTTGAGAATCAATTTAGCAAAGCACATTCAATATCTATATAGATACAATTTCAAAATACTACTCAAAGAAACAAACAAAAAGAAAACTCACTTAAATAGCTGGAAGTATATTCAGTGCTATTAGTTGAATTGGGCCAATATAATAAAAAAGACAACAATATAAAGTTAATTTGCAATTTAGTACTATCCCAAACTACCAAAGGGATATTTTACAGGGCCAGACAGTAATGATAAAAATCCATTTGGAGAAAAAAAGGATCTGCAATATCAAAGAAACACTGAAAAAGTAGGAAAAAGAAAAAAAAATGTCCACGCCTCAAATTATATAATAAAGCAATAATTATTCTTTTTATGATACAAATATGGTTCTGTTACCTTATCCAGGAGTGGGGTGTATGGGGTGCTCAGGGAGGAGTAGTATCTCTGGTATGGAGGGCCTGTTGTGCCCTCTTAGGGCAGCTCTCCAGCCTCTGACCCTCACTAGGCACCCAGCTTTCACTTATGGCTCCCAGTAGCTGCTAGCATGCGGCAGCGGCCACACCCTGGGCAACGGCTTCGACAGGCCGGCTAAACCTTGTGCGGGTAGCCATCGGGTCGTCGTGGACCCCTGGTGAACTAGGGCTTTGCTCACCCAGCATGTGAAGACTGCTTTGGCTGAACAGACAGAAGAAACCAACAAGAAGGTTGAACGGCTGAGAGGGCGACACAGCAAAGCACTGTGGAGTGCTTAGGGCGTGTTGGAGCACAAAAGACAACACGGCCATCCAATGCAGCTGAGGAAGTCTCCAGGTGTAACGATTTTTCGTGCCACTGGACCCAGGCTTCCAACACTGAGAGAGTGGGGCTGTCTCTGTGCATCAACTTTTCCACTTAAATCTCCTTCACGCACAAGTGTTTTTGTGCACACTCATCTACATCACAGATGAAAGCACACAAAGACAATAGTCATCCTTGGTTACGGAGAGACTACTACTATCTTATCCAGGAAGAATAAAAAGAGACAGAAAATTATAGAATAATTTCATGAATATATTGAAATAGATGAAAAATTCTAAAATAAAATACTAACAAGGAGACTACAACAATAATATCATAAGGGTCATTCACTGTGACCAGATAGGCCTTATTCCAGGGAAGCAGGGCTGGTATAATATTAGTAATACTATCAGCATAATAGACTATGTCAATAACTAAACTAACAAATCACCTCATTATCTCAATAGATGCAGAAATAGTCTGACATTCCTATTAAAAAACTAGAAATCATAGGAATAAATGAGCCATTTCTTAAAATGATAAGTAATATCTACCTAAAACAATCAGCAAACATCTCCAATGGGGATAAGTTAGAAAGCTTCCCAACAAGATCAGGGGTGAAGCAAGGATGCCCATTATCACCATTACTATTTAATATTGTACTATAAATGCTACCTTTAACAATAAGAAAAGAAAAAGAAATTAAAGGGATTAAAGCAGGGAATACAGAATCTAAACTATCACTCTTTACTGATAATATGATGATGGTAGACTTAGAGAATCCTAGAGAATCAACTAAAAAATTAGTTAAAAAAGTTAACTTTAGCAACATTGCAGAATACAAAATAAACCCACCTAAGTCATGAACATTTCTATGTGTTACTAACAAAGTTCAGCAGCAAGAGATAGAAAGAGAAATTCTATTTAAAATAACCCTAGGCAATAGAAAATGCCTAGAAATCTACTTGCCAAGACAAACATGGGAATTATATGAACACAATTACAAAACACTTTTCACACAAATAAAAGTGAGATCTAAATGAGTGGGAAAATATTAATTGTTCATGGGTAAGCTGAGCCAATATAATAAAAATGACAATTCTACCTAAATTCATTTACTTATTCAATACCATACCAAATTACCAAGAAAATTTGATAGAATTAGGAAAAGAACAAACAATTCATCTGGAAGGAAAAAAGGTTAAGAATATCATGGGAATTAATGGGGGGGGGGAGAATGAAGGAAGTTGGTCTAGCATTATCAGATTTCAAACTGTAGTATAAAGCAGTAATCATCAAAACAGTCTGGTAGTGGCTAAGAAATAAAATGGTGGATCAATGCAATAGATTAGGGGTAAATGACCTAAGTAATCTACTGTTTCTTAAACCCAAAGACCCCAGCTTTTGGTATAAGAACTCACTATTTGCCAAAAACTGCTGCAAAAACTGGAAAACAGTGTGGAATATAAAAGTTAAAATTAAATCTCAATACTAAAAATATTATATTTTAAGAGATTTATGAACAATCATTAGAAATCAAGGAATAAAGAAGATACAAAATAAAGACCACGTGCCCATGGCTGATCAGTCAGCTCAAACACCTGCCTTACCACGACCAAGCTCGGGTCAGGAAGTAAAGAGGTGGGACCCTTTACATCATTGCCTAATATCACCTTTCTACAGGAAGTATGTAAGGATAGGAAGTCAGTGGGCTACTCGGAAATGTAGTTCTTTTTTTTTTTTGGTAACAGATTTTTCAATTATACATTTCCCCCTGAGATCCATGGAAGACTAGTCTCTCCAATAGATCTTGTAAACATAATGACTGAAATGACAATAATTTGAGGATAGGAGGAAAAGAGAACAAAACCAATGATTGCTAGGCACATTGACAAAAAGCCAGTTAGAGGGCAGTCCCCTTGGCATAAGAGTATATACATACAAAACAAATGCATTAAACCCCACACAGTTCAATTCACCACATCCCAAAATTCACTCTGGACCTTCTAGTACAGCATGTGGTCTATGAAGGCATCTTCATGGTGCCTTCTCCAAACAGTTCACTTTCTGGATTCGAAGAAGTAGCATGTTTCTTAACCTAAAATTACTCTCAAAAATAATTTAAAATTTGCAATTTAGAATAATTATACACTCCCTCCTGCAGAGGGTATTGAAAAACACAGAGATAACTTAGGAATGCATGGTTGAGTTATGAGGTGTATGAATCAACTGGCAAGAGAAATTTAAAAATAAAGAAAAAGCCAAATAAAAAAAGACAATTTCTGGATGAAATATAAATTATCAAAGTCTTATGTGTAAACATCTTAAGTTAAGGAAAAATAAATCTATAACAGGTCCTTGAATCACGGCCCAATTAAAATGCAATTATACATTTACCCAATCAGTAGCCAGATATAGATATAGAACAATATCTCATACCCTATGCCAAGATAAGGTCAAAATAGATATATGAATTAGACAGAAAGGATGATACCATAAGTAAATCAGGGAAACATATAAGAGTTTACCTATCAAATCTATGGAGAAGGGAAAAATATATGATCAAACAAGAGATACAGAATACTACAAGTTGTAAAATAGTTTTGACTATATTTGACTATATTAAAAAGGTTTTGTACAAATAAATCCAATGTAACTAAGATTAGCAGGGAAACAACAAACTGGGAAAATTTTTTATGGCAAATTTTTCTAATAAAGGTCTCATTAATCAAATGTATGGAGAACTAAGTCAAATTTATAAGAATGCAAGCCATTCTCCAATTGACAATTGATCAAAAGATAGGAAGACGCAGTTTTCAGAAAAAGAAATCAAAGTTCTCAATAATTGTATGAAAAAAATGTTCTAAATCATTCTTGATTAGAGAAATGCGAATTAAAACAACTGAAGTACTATCTCACACTTATCAGATTAACCAATAAGACAGTAAAGGAAAATTATAAATATTGGAGGGGATGTGACAAAATTGGGACACTAATGCATTGCTGGTGGAGTTCTGAACTGATCCACCCATTCTGGAAGACAATTTTGTTAAAAGGGAAATGAGGTGAACCCCTAGGATGATGGTTTAAGATTAATTTGATTGTGCTGAGGAACTAACCCCCACAAGGGTTTTCCCTCCCTGTCTGGGCAGACAGCTGATGGATGCCCTCTGTTCCCTTGGAAAATATGATGATGAGGCAGGTAAGCAGACAACTTTACCAGATTTGGGCACACCACAGGAATGAAGAATAACATGATTAGGAAGTTTTGCAAAACCTAATTTTCCTGGGAGTCCCACTCTGGTAAAATCCCTTGCTGGAGGAAAACCAATGACTGATGAATCAGGACTTTGCTTTTGCCTGATTCTCTTAGAGATCTTCCTACCAGACCTACCTCCACCCACTAACCTTCTTTCCCTTGTTTAAAGATCAGACTGCTACCAAATAAACAAGCACTATTTATTTGGGATAAAATTACTCTGATGGGATTAGGGAAGAGATAAAACAGGAGTTCACCAAACTAAAACATAGTTGGTGAGGAAGGGTCCTTCCAGCCTAGGCCAACAGCTGAAAAGACCAGCTTAGAAGCTGTCTGTCTTCTTGAGTCTCCTATACTGGCTATCCTAATCTAATGTTAAAGAAACACCAAATGTTTCTATGGATAGCTGACACAGAGGAAGATGTTTCTTTCTTCAGGACTGACTCAACCTGCCCTCCAGGGCAAAACCTTCTCAGGTGACAGAAAAACCAGTAGGTCCACAAGGTCTTGTGATAGCAGAGAAATCAGGAATCATTTACAGTCTAAATGGGCAATGGATTTGATTGGGACATCTTCAGGATATGACGGGTTATCAATCCAGAGATAGGAAAGGGACCTCCTTTCAGTTCAGGGTTCAAATTTGAATTCCGTCTCCATTGGTAAATTTCCCAGCAGTTCCTATTCTCAACATTCCAACTGCCTTTCACTGTCACCCTTGCTTCTTGCAGTGTTCCATTTCCACTCTGTGTTAAAATCTGCTGTTACAATTTGGAACTATGCCCAAAAGGCTATAAAACTGTGCATATCCTTTGGTCTTATAATACCACTACTGAGTCTGCATACTAAAGAGATCATAAAAAATTGGAAAGGACCTATTTGTACAGAAATATTCAAAGCTGTTCTTTTTGTAGTTGAAAAGAATTGGAAATTGAGGGGATGTCCATCAATTGGGGAATGCCTGAACAAATGGTGATATATGTTGGTGATGAGATGCTATTGGGCTATAAAAAAATTATAAGCAAGATGATTTCCCGAAAAAAAATGGAAAGATTTACATGAACTGATGCTGAGAAAAAAAAAGCAGAACCAGGAGAACATTGTGTACAATAAAAAAAACTATTGTATGAAGATCAACTGTTAAAGACGTGGCTACTATCAGCAATACAATGATCTGAGACAATTCTGAAGGTCTTACGATAAAGAACACTATCCATCTCAGAGAAAGAACTGTTGCAGTCAGATGCAGATCATAATATACTATCTTTCACATTGGTTTATTTATAGTTTTATTTGGGGGTTTTGGTTTTATATGAGTATTTTTTTAGAGCAATGACCAACATGGAAATGTGTTTAGAATGATATTATATGTTGTGGTAGAAATCTAAGCCTATGTCACCAGCTTCTGTGTTTCTCAAATCAGTTTCTTTTTGATTCTCATTATTAAGCTGTAGATTTTTCATTTAGAATTGGTAAGCTTGATGGTATGGGGTTAGCTTCTTCTTGCAGATCTTATACACTGTTAACAATCACAGATCCTACTCTAACACTAGTCTGAGGTCTATGTTTATCTTCATTCTCATTTGACAGTGTAGAGATAGGAATCTTTCCCTCTATTTCAGTATTTTGTTCTGGGAATAAGGTTTGTACTTCTGCATTTTCCCTCTGTGTCAGTAATAGGATGTATGCCTTTATTTTCTCCCACTACAGAAACATGTTGTCCCCCACTAAAACATATCTCTGTCACGGGTTTAGTAGCTAAGGTGTTCATGGACTCATTGTCCATGTCCTTGCTACTCTCTGCCAGGTGCATATGTAGCTCAGTTAATTCTTTTTGATCCAATTCATTCCCAATGAAGTCTACATTGGAACAGGAATCTAAACCACTGCTATTGCTTTAGCTAGATAACCCTTTTTCCCTTAGAATGCTGTCTTCAAGCCTGCCTTTTGGATCCATGGTGGTTTTTCCAGTTGGTAAGAATTCCATTCCATCCTGCCTTTCAAATTTAACTGAAATGCTACCTCCAATACTTTGAATAGGATAATAATTTTGTCCAAGAGTAATTTCAGCTTCATTTTCAGTTAGTTTTCCCTTATCTATAACACTCATTGCTGGATGGAAAGTACTAGCTTCTGGATTCAAACTAGATGTCATTTCTATGGGTACCTCTGCCATAAAGCTATTCGGAGAACTAACTAGGTTTGGTGGGTCTTCATCTGTGAATGTTTTTAGAGCCTTGTCATCGTTATCAACAGTAACCTTTAGGGAATTGAAATTGTGTGTCTCTGCATTAGTCACTAACTCTCTCCTGAGTTCTCTTTCTTTCTTTTTCTTTTGCATAATTCAATCCCATTATCTACTCTACACTGGAAAAAATTCTCTAGGAATGATCTGATTTCCTTTACAGACTCTTCCTGTGTGGTTACTATACAGGTCTTATCAAAGTCTCTCATCTCATTTGCAATTTGAGATGTTATTCCATTAATTTCTGCCTCATTTTCTTTAACCTAGCTCTGCCTTACTCTTGCCTTATTGCAATGGCTATCATTCACAGAATCACTTTCCTGCACCAATTATACACTATTTCCCAACTTTATTCTATCATTTACAACTGCAGCCTTATTGTCATCTCCAAGTGTCACACTACATGTCATGGGCCTGGATTCATAACTCTCTTCTAACGATATCTGAAAATTTTGGCTTTGCTCCAGTTTTTATAGCATTTTGCATTTCACTTAAATCAGAAGCTTGCTGTGAGGACTTTAATTTACAGTGTGAACAGCAAGTGGATTTCTTGTACCTAGTTTCTACATTATGTTTGTCTCTGTTGGCACTCATGTTTCTTCTTCAAAAAGCAGTTTCTAATCAAGTATCCTCTCTGGTGACAAAAGAAACACTCCCTAGTCTCTCTTTGCATTGGTCTTGCCGGGTAACTAGGTTTCTGGGAACTAGGTTTTGTGTATGTCCTAACCTTGTTCAAATTTTTAATTTCCTCAATTTCCTTCTGTTTCAAATCCTTTTCAGTCCTCTCTAACTTATCTTTTAGGTCTTGAACTTCCTAACTCTGATCTTAATTGTTTTCAAATAGGTAACCTGCAGCCTCTCTCAATTCAACTAGGGAAACTGAGTCATATTTAGGGAAATAGTTCTTGAAAAAAGATTCTCAAATTGGGTGTGCATCCCCTAAAAAATTGTCTATGAACGTGGCCAGCTGTCTCGTCAGTGTCAGCTTCTAGCCCTAAGATTGCCTCTGCCATTTCTGACAGATGGTCTATGTATGTGGCAGGATGTTCCCCTTTATCCTGCCTGACCTTGTCAAACTTGGCCCATGCATTTGGCTTGGAACAGCATTGCTTAATTGCTTGCAGCAAATCCTCCCTACACCTTCTAAGGTAGGACATGTTAGTTGGATTTGCAAAGTCCATATCCCCTCTTTGATCTACAGTTGGCCAGTTAGTCAAATTGCCATCAGATATAGTTTTCTCCAAAAACTGCTTTTGTTCATGGGGGCTGAACAATTCTGATAACAGAAATTCTACATCATCAAAGTCTGGATCAAAGATCCTAAATGCTCTCTTCAGCTCCGTTTGGGATTTAAAAAGATTGTCCACAAATTTTGGGAAACGACACGTTATGGACTCAAGTTCCTGAGGAGTAAATTGTCTATGGGCTTTTGAGTGAATGACACCAGCATTAGTGGTTAGTTTAGTGACTTCCTTCAAAGGACAGAATTTCTCAGGGTCACTAGCAGCCTGGTTTTCATTTTCATTGCCATTTTGATTTTTCTGAGATGCATTCTCAGTTTGCCCATTGTCCTTGCCCATAACTCGATCTAGACCTTTTTCCTTGATCAGTTGTTTAAACACAGCCTTAATCATCTTGTCTAAGTTGTTGTCAATGGCCATAATCTTCTCTGCCTTAAGGAGAACCATGAATCTAAATACTTTCCTCACTGTAAATCTTGAAATCTCTCAGACTTGTGAATGTTAAACATTTCTCCATTGGGGAATCCTCCATTGGAACAAATTCCCTACTGGAAACATTCCCCATTTTGATGTGAGAACTCGCCAGGATCAGAAATGGGAGGACCTCTACTCCACTGCTTTAGGGGAGAAAACTCCTTGCTATGGGAGGACCTCTACTCCACCTGCACTTAAGACTGCTTTAGGGGAGAAAACTCCTTGCTCAACAATGAAAGTACTTGGACCCATGCAAGGAGTTCTTTGAGCCATGCCTGTTTTTCAGAATTGGTACAATGGGATGCTAGGTACCTAAAAGGGTCGGGCAAGTTTTCTCTTAATGAGATTAGTCGACTCAGCTGTGTTTTCTCTGGTTCAGAATTACTGAGGGGATTAGTCGACACAGCAGCATTTTCTCTGGTTCAGACTTACTGAGGAGATTAGTCGACTTAGCAGGAATTCAGATGGGCTGTCCTTTAGGAAACATCTACGGTGATTGGTAGATGGAAGAACTTAGGGGAGGTGACATAGGAAAAAAACCCCTATATAAGAAAAGGTATCTCTTGAGCGAGGAGGCTTGGAGAGGCTTGGAGATAGGATCCTTGGAGATAGATCCTTTCGGAGGAGGCCCTTTGAAGATCTCTTGAGAAGTCCCTTGGGAGGCTGACTCTGGCTGGAACTCCCTCTGGGGAGACTCTGTTCCCCAGACATCCTTGCTTAAGACAAATCTTGTGGTGAGTAATAAAAAAACTGACTGATTCTCTCTCTTTTAAGACTCAGGTCTAGGCCATGTTGGCTTAAGGCCCTTCATACTTATACTTTTTTTTCTCTCTCTCTCTTTCTTTGATTACTCATTGTATTATTAATTAAATTCTCTATAAAACCCAGTTGACTTGGGCATATTCATAATTTGGAAATATATTCCCTGGCAACCACCTTATATTTGATTTAAAACCAAGACACTGTAGTGAAACATATTTTCTGCGGTCTCAAATTTACTCACCCTCTCTTATATCTATCATAATTTATATCTTCCACTATTTTAATTATTACAGTTTATGGCCTTCAAATATAGTTTAAGGCTCTCAATCATTTTAAATATTACATCACTTGGGTTAGAGTCTGCAATACAGCCATAAAGATTACATATGCTTTTGCCAGGACTTGCCAGAGAACCAGTTCATGTTGAAATGGCATCTGTAAAACAGACATTGTAAAGTTGCCTACATACTCCAGAGTTTCCACTACCACCTACTATATAGAATGTAGTAAACCCAAAAGCAGGCAATCGCTGCCACAGTCACAATTCCAAAAACCACTTGTCTGAACATAGTTACTGTCTTTTCTTTACCAGGGATCTGTAGAGTTCAGTCAAACTGAGGTGCCAATTGAAATAGAAATGTAAATCTGTGGAAACTATTTCTTATTGAAATAGAAAAGGTGATCTGTGGAAACTATTTCTAAGTATGGGGACACACCTGCCTATTTGCGGTGGAGAGATGAGAGACACTGCTGGTACAGGGGAATGCTGACACAGGGATACTGCTAAAGGGGAATGCTCTGGACTGCCTATTGATCCCTAAAGGCTAATATATCAATGCTTTCCTACCGTCTTCCTCCTCCTTTGCCCCTCCCTTAACCACCCTCTTCGGGAAGTCTTTTGGCTTCCTCCCTCCTCCCTGAGTGGACTATAAAATACTCTAGTTTTCTTTCTCAGGTAAGGGGTTTATTGTGATAACAGGAAGAGAAACTGAGGTAAGAAGGATGAGAGTTTCCCTAAACTATAAGGAGAATTTAGGAGGGTTATGGAAATAATCAGTCTTGTCACAAACTGTGGCAGAGAGACAATCAGAGATGGAGGACAATAGTTAAAATCTTTCTTTCACAAAGCCACCAAAAAAAGTCTCTCCATTAGCTTGGCTTTCCTCTAACTCTTGGTCAGTCAAATCTCAGAGAGCAGAGGTTTCTCCCTTGGTCAGAGAACCCAAAAAGCCAAGCCTCTTCAGTTCAATAACCCCCCAGAGATAAAGTCAGCCCCAAGGTCCCAATTCCTCCACTCTGGTCCGGCTCCCCCAACTGCCTCTCCTGGGAATATTCCTTTTGGAACCTTTTCTTGATTGACAGACAGGTCCCCAGCCTTGGTTCTTGCATGTTGGCTTGTCCTGCAAAATCTCTC
Organism: Monodelphis domestica; assembly: GCF_027887165.1. NCBI lineage: Eukaryota > Metazoa > Chordata > Mammalia > Didelphimorphia > Didelphidae > Monodelphis > Monodelphis domestica. Next base: position 196,186,935 of record NC_077229.1, on the reverse strand, counting down.
TCTCTTCAAATCTCTACCACAATGTATAATCTAATCAAACTGCTTACCATTACTGAATGGGGGCGAGGAGACAATTTGAATCTTATAATTTCAGAAAACTGGTCAAAAATTGTTATTATGTGTAACTGGTTAAATAAAATATACTTAAATAAAACAAATATTTAGCACAATGAATACAGAGATACATGGAAAGATATATAAACTGAGGCAAAGTAAAGTAACATCAGGAAAATAATATACACACAATGACTAAAATAACATAAATATGAAGAGCATTAAGGAGTAAAACATTCACAACTGAATGCTACTAAGTTAAAATAGCCAAGTTTGACCCCAAAGAAGATGGACAAGATGTTACTTTCCCCCTACTTCTTTGAATTAATAGAGAACCCTAAGTGTGGGATACTATAGGTGACATCAGCATTTTTATTTGTTGTTCAATATTGTATAACTTTTTCTTTCTTCTTTTCTTCAGGCTTTCTTGTAAGGAGAGGCACTATGAAGAGCTGAGGGGAGGAATATTATAAGAAATGTAGATGATATATAAACAAAAGATGCTATAAAAATTTTCTCTTCAAGTAGCTGGTAATATTACATCAGGAAACAAGACTGTGAAGTCACATTACAAAACATCAACATTCCAAAGTCTGTTAAGAATTCAGGGATGGATTAATTCTGCAAGCACTTTACTGCTTTGATTCCTTTCAACAAGTACATATTAAACATGTAATATGGAGACATACAAAGAAAAAAATAAAAACTTTTTTGTCCCCAAAGAACTTATATTTGAATAGAAACAAGTAATAGAGGACCATTAGTAAAACCATTTCACACTAATCTCTATCTAAATGTACATATTCTTCAATCCCACTCATTTAGTCTCTAGGTACAAAGGCATTCATTGCCCATAATATCTCCCTATTAAAAATCAGTCCTACTACTCCACAGGCCACTAATACACAGATGGCTCTTACATACTTCATACCACTGTGCTCTCTGAAATCTTTACCATATATGAGAAAAAACTTGATAACAATCCAGTTTCATAGCAGTACTCCCTTCATTCCTTTTAATAGAAAGTATAATGAATTAAGATGTTGACATTAAAAGCCCCAACTATCTTAGAAGCAACAAGAAAAGATAAATAAGAAAACAAAGAAATATATAAGTAGAGCCCCATCTCTTCATCTTCATCTGAAATCCTGGGACCAACTGACTTCACCATTAGCACTGATTATTCATTAAAGAACTAATCATTTTTAACATTTTCAGATGACATATTAGCAAGGATGATGCTTTTTTAAATAAGGATTTTAACTTTAAGCCAGGTCCCTGTTAAGATAACACATTTATGTGTGCATTTTCATGTCCTTATAAATAATCTTTTCTTTACTCAACTTTAAGGAAATAAAGTTCATTGTTATCGCATAATTCTCCCATGGTGCCAGGCAAAAAGAGGAGCTAAAAGTGTAGTTAAACTGACTCCAACCTCTGGTTCACAGAAACTATTCTACAAGAGTATCTCAGTTTACTTTTGGCATACAACCAGGTGAAAAGTTGAAACTAATGTATCTTTTTTTATAGTTTTGAAAATATTTTTTCTTAAATTTCAGTAGTCTCCAAAGTGAATATGCAAGTCAGAAGTTAATTGCTCCTGTCACTCTGCTGTTCACTGGAGCTCAGGGACTTCAAAATAATACTCCTTTGAAATGGTGATTAGCTTTCCAGTAGTTTACCTCTATATAAATAATCTCTGCCTGGCCATTTTCAGTGCTACTGGAAAAGAGCCAGTATATTAATTTTAAAATAAAACTATACCATCACAAATAAGACTCATTGTCCCATGAAGCTATAAAAATTTTTCAAACATGAACAGGTTACTTATGTTTTATAAATTTTCTTTAGAATTCTAGAGATTTTTATCAACTCATAAAACCATGGATGAAAGTTGCTTTGATTTTTTTTAAAAATCAGATTATTTTATCTTTTTTTTAAGATAATATGTCTTCTGCTTTCTACTATACTGAAGATTATTAAATTTTATATTCTGCATGTATTTCATTCTGAACTTTGTTTACTAAAAAAAAAAATTATTAGGTTTTGACCTGGTTTAGCCCTATGGGAATTATATATACTGGTCAGAATGGCAAAAAGCTTTAAAAGAATAATTTCATAGGAAGTCTCATTCTAAAAGGGAGATAATTTATTTATAACTATGAACACATGCAAGATAAGTAGAGATGTAATGGGGACTGTCAATGAGAACCCCATCTTCAAAATACATGCAAGTATTCTGAATGTTTTTGATTGTGATTCCCTTAGCACAAAATTAAGAGGAACCGTCCAAATGGTTACTAAGTCAGTCAGGAGAATGCTAGTGAAAAGTTCTAGCCAGAAAAGATGTTTTGTACATTCCATCTCCTTTTCTCATTAGATCATAAGATCCTTCCATGAAGGTAGAAGCTTTGCTCTTATCCATTGCCTCTTTTTGTATCCCACGTGCCTATTAACACAGTGCCCCTTAGTACATAAGAGTTGTCTAATAAATATTATTTACTTGAGTGATACAGTTTTGTTTGAGAGAAAACAAGCTGCAAGCATAGGGATGGAGAAGGACCTCTAGTTTTTGTTTTGCCTTGTTTGTTATTTCTTTACCTTAGATAAATGAGGAATTGAGACAGCTCTGACTCTGTGGGCTTCATAATCAGGGGTAAAACAATAAAGGTCAAGAAAGGGGGCTGCTGAAACCAGGTGAAACACTAGTGCAATCATTAGGACAGGAGCTGAATTTATCATTAGCTGAGATGCCAATACATCCAGTAGCTATTCTAAATTGGTTTTCGTAGTCATTCATCTTTTCAGTAAGATGTTTCATATTTCCTTCTATTTTGTCAGTCCTTTGACTTTGCTTTATTAATTCTTACTGCTTTGAGAGATCATTGGCTTCCAATTGCCCAATTCTGGTCTTTAAAGACTAGTTTTCTGATATAAGCTTTTGATTTTCCTTTTCAGTTTGGTCTATTCTTGCTTATCATGTCTTCCAACTGTTTAATTTTAGTCTCCAATTTATTTATCGTTTCATTTGATTTCCAGGCTTCTTTCTCCAATTGGGAGTTTCTGTCTTTTAGACTAGTATTTTCTTTTTGAACTATTTCCCACTTTTCTTGCCAAATCTCTTCCACCATTCTCAAAGTCTCAGGTTTAAATTCTTCAAGAGCTTGTGGCCAATTTCCATTTTTTTTGGAAGGTTTAGATGTATTTACTTGTTTGTCATCCTCTACTGTTTCCTCTATAATCCGGAATTTTTCTCCATTAAAATTATTCAGGGTCAAAGCCTTCTTCTTGTTCTTTTTGGTGGTTGGAAGTTGTACTTTTTGGGCATTGTTTGCCATCACTATGTTGGTTTTTTCCTTCCCTTTCCAGTCAGAAGTCTCAGTGAGGAGGGCAGTCTCTCTGTGTATGGAGCTAAGGAGTACAGTTTTTGCCTGAGGCCACCCTTGGAGTCTCTGCAGCTTCTACTATGTTCCTCCCCTCTCTGCGTTATCTCTGAGCCCAAGGTCCGAGCTCTTCAGCCTGCTGGAGTCTCAAGTCTAGCCACTCTCAGGAGTAGGTCCCTAGTGGTCTTAGTGAGCTGCCAAGGACCTAGAGGTGCCCCTCCCTCGCTTGCTGATTCTAACACACTGGCTCTGACTCTGGCTCCATAGGTGGGGTGGGGGAGGTTTGAATAGCTCCTGTTTTAGTGGAAGCTATTTTACCCCCTTATAGCATGGAAATGCCCAAATCCCACATACCTTCAATGTTGTACCCTACTGAACTTGGTTTTTTTGGCCTTTTGAGGTAGTCTATATCGGTAGGTAGTGAGAAGAGGAAGAGTCCTGCTTCTAAACTGCAGCTATATTAACCCCAGCTATTCTAAATTGGAAAAGGAAATTGGTCACCAAACACTTATAGTAGCTACTTTAAATCTGAGCCCACTCTTCCCTTGGATCAAGGTGACAGAGGGGGAATTGTGCTCCACTGTTGGAAGGTGATGTTTGTACTTTTATTCTTGCTATATTTGCTCAGTAAATATCCCTTTGTAAAAACCAATCCATATTAATTGGATATGATAACACTGGGATGCTAATCACTAGAGGCTGATATTGGAGAGATCACACCAGAATAAGAGCTCTAACCAAAATTGTCCCTGAACATAAAGTGGTACCCCTGGAATTCTGAAGGGGAGGTATAACCTCAAGGAGCTAACACATCTATAAGAGTGGAAGTTGGGATAAGTACCCTCAGAGATACGTTACAAGTGGGGCCTCATCTGGGAAAAAATTGGGCCATTCAAATTTGAAGGGACCCCCTAAAGAAATTTGCTATTTTAGACTTTTATTGTGGGATACTCTATTTTAAGGGATCCACTAAGGAAAAACTATCCATTTTCTTCTCTTTTTTTTAAGTTTATAAAGTAAATTGTCCATTATGTTTCTTTATAAGTCAGAACAGTTTATATTGAAATTATTTTTGCAGAATTGAATGTTTATGTATTAATAAATAATTCTGCAGAAGGAAGAATTAAAGCTGTTTTGAAAGAAGAAAGTTAAGCAAAGAGATTGAGATGAAGAACATTCCGTTCAAGGTGGATATTCAATACAAAAAAGAGAGAAGTAAGGAAATAGACTATCTAGTTCAAGAAGTAGCAGATATGATAATGTATTTGGATCATAAAATGTGAAAAGGGGAAGGAAATTATTAGAATTTTGGAAAGGAAGGAAGGGATCCCATAAAGGACTTTATATTTGATCCTGGAAATAATTGGGACTCAAAGGAATTTAGAAAGGCCAGGGTAACATGACCAAAACCATGCTACAAAGAGACTCCAGTCAGGAAAACGAATTTGAAGGCTACTGTAATATCCCAGGTGAGAGGTTAGCTAAGTGAGTATAGAGAAGATGTACAGAAGAGATGTTATGCAGGCAAAAACAAGTATTTTTTCAAAATTATTATAACTGAGTTTTAAATAGCCTTTATCCTTCTTAGTAGAATCTCTACATTTAATTATATTATTTCTATTTGTATGTCAGCAATAGCCAAAAAAATAATAACTATATGAAAATTAAAGATATGAAAAGAAAAAATGTATTAATAACTTTATAAATATACATATTCACACTAAAGTACATCCAATAGTGAGGAAAAAATATGCATGAAGTATGTGAATGATGTAAAAAGCTACCCTGCTGGCTACCTGCTGAGAAACTCCACTGAAAGTAATTAATTCCCCAATTCCAATTTCACTCTAAGAACATTCTGACTTCTCTTTAAATAAGTATAGTTATTGTTAGTAATAATAATAGCATATCATTTTTTAACATGTTAAGAGTTTCCAAAGTGCTCATCTGATCCTGAAACAACTTTTTGAGGTAGGTGCTATTGTAATCTCCAATTGGCAGATGAGGAAATTGAAGGTGAGAAAGGGTAAATGACTTGCCTAAGGTCACTAGACTAGTCTCAGGAAGCATTGATTCAGATTGTTGTGATTCCAGACCTAATACTTTATCATCCATTCCACTTAGTTTTCTCCTCCTACTTGTTCTATTATTATTACTATTGCCAAGAAACAAACCACTAAAGGCAACATGGATTATGAATTGTAAATTGTGAACAACTCAGTGATTTACATGATAACTCTTCTAAAGACTGACAACAACCTAGAGACAGAAAAACAGGGTAGCAAATAAGAAGCCACTTATGGATGCTTTCCAACAATAAATACTTTTGTGTTATGGAATTTATCATTTCAAAAGTCAAATGTTATAGAAAGTCATGTCATAGATGCCAGAACCTACTCAGCTGATCTTTATATATTTGTATAGAAAACAAAAACAAATTAATCTGAATTTACAGGCTTAGAGAATACTTTGTCACTATGGACTGTACACACACACACACACACACACACACATATATATATATATATATGTACACACATACATACATACATATACTGCATTAACTTCAGTCTAAAAAATTAGTATTCATCATTACCAGATTTTCAAATTTGAATTCTTAAACCATAAGCTTCCCTGCCCCCCCAAATATTAAGTCACTAAAATCTTGTGAATACAAAATCTTTTTAAGTTATTGGTTTCCAGATTTGGTCATTATAGTCAATTTCATTTTTTTCCACATTACAGAAGTTAGTAAGAATATTTTATTGGTTCTGCTTACTATTCTTTATCAGTTCATATAAACCTCCCTTAAATATATGAATTTTTCATACTATTTAGTTTTAGGCAATAATAATATATTTTCATTCACATATGAAAATGTGTTTAGCCATTGCCACATCAAAGGTAAAATATTTTATTTCCAGATTTCTAATACCATGGAAAACCATGTTCATAAACGTTTTGGTGGACAAAGAACTCTGTGCAACTTTATCCTCTTTTGAGTTATGCCTAGCACTAGAGTAGCTGGGTCAAAATATAGATATTTTATTCATATGATCATACAATTATAGTTGGGAGGAAATGCAGAGATCAATGGGTACAACTCCCTCATTTTACAGATGGAAAAACAGAAAGCCAAAGAAAGGAAGGGTTTAGCTAAAGGTCATACAAAAAGGTACTATCTTAGACTAGATTTGAATTTGATGCTATGATTCTAAATCTTGAGTTCTCAGTGCTATACCACATTGTCTTCCTCTTCTTACTTCTTTATATATGGATGCTACCATATTTCAGGAATGTATATGACCCCAAAATTTCCATTAAAAAATATGGAAATCTCAAATTCTCTAAGGATAGATTTAAATAAACAAACATGCTCTCTTTGCCATTAACTTGGATATTTTAAGTACATATAAATCAACAGAATCAGCCAAAAAAATGCCCCCAAAAAAACAGATTCAAAATTTTTACACAAGTAAATCCACCCAACTTCTTCCCATTTCATACCTCCAAATAAATTTTCCACGTCCATGCTAATTTTTTCTCTGACCATCATGTACTTGTTTTCCACAGCATATCCTTATTCACATGAATGACTGGGGCACTGAACTTGAACAGTATGATTTTAGGGTTTTTCAATTCATTGATAGATTTTGTTTTGAGATGACTTTGTTCTTCAAACAAAGAAACAAGTTTAAAAGCATATCTACCCCCAACAAAGTACCAATCTGGAAAAATACTTTTTAAATTTTAGGAGGGAAAGTTTATCATTTGTTAAAAGAAAGGTGTAAAAAGGCCTTTCACTTGGACAAAATGATATTACCATTGACATTGGTGTTTTATCAGAATTTTACTGCTCTAAATGTCAATGTTAATTTTATTTACATTGCACACCTGCCAGGCTGTATTGTTCCTTTGGCTCTGCTATTTTTTTTTTTAATTTTTAAACCCTACCTTCCTTCTTGGAGTCAATACTGAGTATTGGCTCCAAGGCAGAAGAATGGTAAGGGGTAGGCAATAGGGGTCAAGTGACTTGCCCAGGGTCACACAGCTGGGAAGTGTCTGAGGCCAGATTTAAACCCAGGACCTCCTGTCTCTAGGCCTGGCTCTCAATCCACTGAGCTACCCAGCTGCCCCCCCTCTTTTTTAATCAAGGTACTTTTTAAAACTTCTATAAAGGGGAAAATGTGAGGTCCTTCACATAAAATTATGATATCAATATTGATAATGACCTACCATCAATAAAATAGGAGTGATGAAAGAAAAGATATGGAAGAACATTTCTAACTTGCATTATCTAAGAAGTAAGAGGTCTATGAGGTTTGCACACTAAATGTGTTTTAGGCTTTTTCAATTTATTGATCTGTTGAAATGATGGCTTTTTTCTCTTTATTTTCATTTTAAATACTATTTGTTATATGGGATGGACCTCTGAAATAAGGAAGAGGAAGAATTATGAGGAAAACTATGATGACTTAAAAAACAAGAGACATCAATAAAAGCATTTAACTTTTAAAAAATAAGTAAAAGGTTACTTTCACTGAGTCATGTATACTGTATCTCATCAAAGGCAAAATTTAACCATTTCAATGATTAGCAAAATGCCTGGGCAGGAGGAAAGGCAATTTTGGGCTGGAACTGAGAACAGGGGTCCAGTTTGAAAACTATGTGTTAGGCACTGTGCTAAGCTGTTTACAATTTTGTTTAATCCTCATAACAACCCTGGGAGATAGATGCCATATCAGTTTTATAGATGAGGAAACTGAGATGAACAGAAGTTAAGTAATTCGCCCAGGATCACACAGCTAGTAAACATCTGGCATTGAATATGAACTCAGGTCTTCTCAACTCAAGACCCAGTCCTATGCTCTATCCACTGTACAACCTAGATGTCCACCCTATTACCAGGTTGTCTGTGGAATTCAAACATCAAAAGTGCTGAAATAAATTGGGAATTATTTACCAGAGCTAGATTTGAGTTAGTATCTGAGGCCAGATTTGAACCTAGAACCTACCAACTCCAGGTTTAGCATTCTATCTACTGAGCCACACAGCTGCCCCTTAAGATGTCAGTAGTAGAGAAAGAATACAAAATGTCAGGAAATGAACTGCTTTACTTACACTATCCAATTCCCAAAAACTTTAGTCCTTTTTAAAAAAAAATTGTAACTATTGGTGTGACACAACCCAAGTTACTACTCAACCAAGGTACATATTGACATGGTCTATGGAGCTTCTTCCTGACCCAGTTATTCTCAGAAGGATACAGGCTCTTTTTAATTATGCATTCTAATGCAAATTCCACTTGCAAACAATTATAATGGTAATAACTCTGAAAATTGGCAAAGTCAAGGAATTCTGTACCACTGAGCTTTCTGATTTATGGAAGATTCACTCAATCAACAAGTTTTAAATGCCAAGGAGAAGAGTTGATACTTGTTCTTAGAGATAATAGGGCACAACAAGAGTTTACAGACTAGGGAATTTGCATTTTGGGAGACTATCTGAAGGATGTGAATCATAAAATTTCTCAGACTTGTGAATCTTAAAAATTCTCAGACTCTACCTTAGAACATTTGGTTAAGACTATTCCCCATTTTAAACAATGGAGGTACTTGATCAGGAATGTGAGTATTCTAACATTACTCCACCCATACTTAGGCATACTTTAGGGGAGATAAAGTTGTAAACTCCTTATTGAACAATGAAAAGTACTTAACCCATACTTAAAGTAAAGCTAAAACCCTTAAGCTAAGTCTATTTTTAGATCTAATACAAAAAAGGTGCTAAGTACCTATGCAGATCAAATTAATCACTAAAAGTTCAAGCAAGCTTAGCAAGAGGTATGAGGTTTTAGTCTACTCAGGTGTGAATTACTAAAAAGTTTAATCTACTCAGGTGTGCATGGTCAGTCCTGTAAAAACATCTACTGTGATTGGTAGATGTGAAAACTTAGGGAAGGTGACATAGGAGAAAATTCTCTTTAAAAGGAGGTCAGAAAGACCTCTGAGGGTAATTCAGCTATAGAGCTGAATTGGAGGCTGGTCTCTTTCTTGGTGGCTAAGAAGGAATTAAGCTTTGGTAGCTGAGTTGGAGCTTGGACTAGTTGGAGTAGCTGGGTCTCTCTGAACACTAGAATCTTGCTTGGGACAAATCTTGTGGTGAGTAGATTAAAGAATGACTAGTCTCTCTTAAAGCTCAAGCCTAGGCCCCTTTCCCATTATTTCCTCTTATCTCTCTCCTTTTCCTTAATTCCTTTATTGGTATTAATTAAAATCTCCATAAAACCCAGCTGACTTGGGTATATTTAATATTTGGTAATTTTCACATGGCGACCACTTTATTTTTTATTTAACTCAAGACACTGTCTTGAAACCATATTTTCGCGGTCACAGTTTATGCCAACCACTCTTTTATCTGTGACAAGGATAAATTGAATGGGAAAGAGATTTGAGATAGGGAGGTAAACTCCCCCCCCCCTCAAGTTTCAGAAACTTTAATGCAAGGAAAAAAATGATACTTCATAAATGAATGTCACAAAACAAAAGCTATAAGGATATTCCAGAAAATGAAGCCCTTTACTATTAAAGCCAATTAATTATCCAACCCCAGTGAGGCAAGGAGTTTCCGAAGACCAGATCTAGAGAAAGAACTGTAGAAACAGAATGCATTAGAAAAATATGTGATCGATCACATAATGTGATAGGGGTATGACTATAGTTTTGATGTTAAAGGATCGAGCTACTGCAGATACAAGTAACACGGAAATGGGTTTTTAACAATGATACCTGTATAACCCAGTGCAACTGCTTGTCAGATTCAGCAGGTAAGAGGAAAGGGGGCGGGGATCATGAATCACGTAACCATGGGAAAATATTCTAAATTTTAAAAAACAAAATTTAAAAAACATTTTCAAAGAGGATACTGCAGTATTTCAGGCAAGAGAAGATAACAGTCTGAGTACCAGAATGGTAATGGTACAAGTCAAAAGGAAAAGTAGAATGGGGAGATATGTTGTACAGATAGAAATGACAAGTTCTGACAATTGAGAGAGCATATGGAGTGAAAGTAAGGAATTGAAGATGAAACTGATGTTGTGCAACTCAAAGACTAGAAGACTAGTGCTGCCATAGACACAAATAGAGCAATTCAAAAGGATATTTATGGAGAACAATTATTGATTCTGTTTTAGAAACACCGAGTTCAAACTGTCTACAGGACGTCCTATCAAATGTACAATAGACAGCTCATGATGAGGGACAGGAACTGGAGAAAAGGGCTTTAAGGATATAAATATCTTAGGCACTGTATAGTAAATCAATGTCCTTAATCAACTATGGCATATAGAACATATGAAATACTAAGATGATGCCTGATGGAGACTTTGAATATTCAACTGCTTATTCCTTAAAACTATGTCCCTATTAATATGGCTTAATATCAATTATATTTTTGGGTTAGTAGAGCACATTGAAAATTTATATAGATCAGGTCATCCACTAAAACACTCAGATATTTTTCAGACAAACTGCTTTTTATACTTTTGAAATTGACTTTATAATGAAATATAAAACTTTATATTCTTCACCATAGAATTATATCTTTTTGGATTGAGACTGAATATCTAGCCTGTTAAGATCTGTCTGTGAATCTTAGCAGTCATCCAATGAGGTAGCTATCCCTTCCAGCTTGGCATCACCTGCAAATATGATAAATTTACCATCTATTTCTTTATTTGTAACATTGATTAAAATTATAAATAGTGCAGGGCCAGGAAGAGATGTGAAGAATATTTTACTGGAGATCTCCTTCTCACAATCACACTGAATTGGCTCATTGAGTCTAGCCAGCTAACTATTTCTGAATCATCCTAAATGTGTTATGACATGGTTCACATTTCTCCGTATTTTCTACAAGAACAGTATGAGATACATTTTTCAGAATCTTTGCTAAAATCTAGGTATAATAGTTATAAAGCATCCTTCTTATTTATCACTTTAGCAATTCTGACCAAAAAAAAAAAGGAAATATAGCTATTCTAGAATGATTTGTCCTATGTGAGTCCACACTGGTTCTTTAAAGTTACCACTTCATTTTTAGAAAATCACCAACTATATCTTCAATACTCTGATCTAGAACTTTACCATATATTGAAGTAAAAAAAAAAACTGGCTTCTAGTGTTGGGTCTACTATTAACTACCTAGATAGACTTATTTACTGCATTAATTCCTATTAGCCTTTTTATTAAATGTGGTTAGATTTCTAGAATGTCCCATAAAAACTCATTTTAATTCATAATATATGAACTACAGCACTGATAGAACCTAACCACCATGTATAACATTATTTCTAAATGAATTTATATTCATGTATATTTCCCTCTTATGATAACTTATAGTAGGATGAAGTACTCCTCATCTTTATCATCATCCTCTCACCTCACTGTTGACATCAGGGAAGTAAGGGTTGAGAATCCCTCCTTCAATAAGTTAATAGTGAATTTAAAACCCTGTCATTGCAATAATGAGTCATGATTCCAGTTGAACAATGGTGATAAGACATTCTACTCACCTCCAGAGAGAGGGGTGATGAACTCAAGATGTACATAATAAGATATATGTTTTGTGAACATGGCAAATGTGGGAAGTTGTTGCACTTGACTATGCAAATATGTACAATAGTTTTGTTTTTATTTTTTCTCAGTAGAGGAATACCATTAAAACATTTTAAAAAAGAAAATGATGGGTATTAAGTCATTTCACCTATTCATTATGCACATATACATATTGTGGACTTTGAAAAATGAAAAAGCCAAATAAATTCACATTTTTAACTATTTTTTTTACCTATAATATGATCAGTTTGGGGGAACTTCTAATCTGAAAATTTCCTCCACTAAAAAAGATAATGAACTCAATTTTAATTATTAAACTCAATGTGATGCCCAGGAGGGATGCAAAGTTTAGTGGATTTGCCCATCTTCCCACTGTGAGTATTTATCAGAGGTCAGATCTGAGCACAAGTATTCCTGACTTTAATGCCAGCACAGACCTTGATCTACCATACCACTGTCCCTTGTTGCTAATGGAAAAGTCCATTACATTCAATTGTGCCACAGTATATCTGTCTCTGTGTACAATGTTTTTCTGCTCCTTTCACTCTACATCAATTCCTGGAGATGATTCCAATTCACATGGAATTCCTCCAGTTCGTTATTTCTTTTAGGACAATAGTATTCCATCACCAACAGGTACCATAATTTGTTTAGCCATTCCCTAATCAGAGGGCATCCACGCATTTTCCAATTTTTTGCCACCACAAAGAGCATGGCTATAAATATTTTCGTACTCGAAATTTTCCTTATTATCTCTTTAGAGTATAAATATAGAAGTAATATGGTTAGATCAAAAGGCAGACAGTCTTTTAAAAGCCCTTTGGGCATAGTTCGAAATTTCCTTCCAGAAAACTTGGATCAATTCACAACTCCACCAGCATTAATGTCCCAATTTTGCCACACTCCCTCAAACATTCATTAATTTCATTCATTTACTTTCCTTTCCAATCTGCTAGATGTGAGGTGGTGCCTGAGTTGGTTTGATTTGCATTTCTCTAATTATAAGAGATTTAGAACACTTTTTCATGTGCTTATATAAAGTTTTGATTTTTTTATTTGAAAATTGCCTATTCATGTCCCTTGCCCATTTCTCAATTGGAGAATGGCTTGATTTTTTTATACAACTGATTTAGACCTATGTAAATGAGTAATTAGACCTTTGTCAGAGGTTTTTGTTATACAGTTTTTTTTCCCAATTTGTTGCTTCCCTTCTAACTTTGATTGCAATGGTTTTGTTTGTACAAAAACTTTTTTAATTTAATGTAACCAAAATTATTTATTTTACATTTTCTAATATTTCTAACTCTTGCTTGGTCTTAAAATATTTCCCATAGATCTGACATCTATACTATTCTATGTTCATCTAATTTATTTATAGTTTCCTTCTTCATATTCAAATCATTCACCCATTCTGAATTTATCTTGGTATAAGGTGTGAGATGTTGAACTAAACCTAATCGCTCCAATACCATTTTCCAATTTTATTAGTGCAAATACTGGATATTTTCCGAAAAGCTGGACTCCTTGGGTTTATCATACATTGTCTTGCTGAGGTCATTTACCCCAAGTCTATTTCATTGATCCTCCTCCATATCATTTTGATGGCCACTGTTTTATAGTACAATTTGAGAATTGTTACTGCTAGGCACCCCTCCTTCATATGTTTTTCATTATTTCCCTTTTTATTTTTTAAATTATTATTATAAATTATTTATAATTATTTTCCTTTTTATTTTTTAAACCCTTGCCTTCCAACTTAGAATCAACACTGTGTATTGGGTCTGAGGCAGATGAGTGGTAAGGGCTGAGCAATGGGGGTCAAGTGACTTGCCGAGGGTCACACAGCTAGGAAGTGTCTGAGGCCAGATTTGAACCTAGGACCTCCCATCTCTAGACCTGGCTCTCAATCCACTGAGCTACCCAGCTGTCCCCCAACTATCTTCTTAATGAGATATCCCGTGTTTCTTTCCAATCTGTCATTCTTTTCACTTTGCTTTATTAATTCTTGCTGTCTTGTGAGATCATTGGTTTCTACTTGCCCAAGTCTAGTTTTTAAAGGTTTATTTTCAGCTAAGATCATTTGATTTTCCTTTTCGGTTTGATCTATCCTGCTTTTTTTATCCTTTTTTTCTTCCAGCAGATCATTTCTGGTCTTCAATTTGCTTATATTTATATAATGCTTATATATAATTCTTTTGATTTCTAGGCTTCTTTTTCCAATTGAGAGATTGTATTTTAAATTCTTATTTTCTTTTTTAACTATTTCCTACTTTTCTCGCAAAGTTTTTTCTTTTTCTCACAATCTCACATCTAAGTTCCTCAAGAGCTTGTGACCAATTTCCATTTTTTTTTGAATGTTTGGATGCATTTGCTTATCATCCTCTACTGTCTTCCCTGTAGTCTGGATTTATTCTGCATAAAAATTATCTAGGGTTAAGGATTTTGTCTTGTTTTTTTTCGTAGTTGTGGATTATAGTTCTTGGCTGTTGGTGGCCATTGCTTTGTTCCTTCATGGTAAGAATTCTGAGTGAGGAAGGTGGGGAATTTTTATATTGACCTACTGAGAGATTTTTTGCTTTGAGGCTATTTTTTTGAGTCTCTGCAGAGGTGCCTGCTCTATCCTTATATCCAAGCTCCTCATTCCTCAGCCTCCTGGTCGCAAGTCTTGCGGCTCTTAGGAGTAAGTCGGTGGTGTCCTTGGCCACCCCTGAGAACCTAGAGATTGTCCCTCAGAGGTCTGAGTGCAAAGGGTAGGCAAGTCTTCATATCCAGCTACAGAGCAGTTTTTGCCCTCAGGCTATTTTTCGAGTCTCCCCAACATCTGCTGTGAGCTGCCCCTCTCTGCCCAATTGCCATACCCTATCTCCATGTTTCTTCAGCCTCCTAGGGTACCAAGTCTTCCTGCTCTTAGGGGTAAGTCTGTGATGTCCTCAGCCAGCTCCCTGAGAACCTAGAGGTTGCCCCAAGCCTCACACTAACACTGGCACTGTAGGTGGAGTGGGGGAGGGGTGATGAGATCACCCTCTGGTGGGAGTAATTATGCCCCCTTTTAGCATGGAAATGCCCAAATTTTGCCTACCTCAAATGCTGGGACCTACAGTGGAGTCCCTTTGCTTATCTGATTTTGGCTTTGTCCTTTTGAGGCACTTTATATCGGTTGGTGGAGAGAAGAAGAGCCTTGCTTCTACTCTGGTGTCATCTTAGCTTTATTTTTTACTTTAAAATTTTTTTCACTTTTTTAATCTGTGTTTTCTTTCACTACAGGACTAAAATGGAAATATATTTTGCATGATTAGTGTGTATAACCTATATCAAATTGCTTGCCATCTCAGGAAAAGGGGATAGGAAGGAAAGAAGAGAATTTGGAACTCAAATTTTTTTAATGAATATTAAAATTTTTTTGTGTAATTGAAAAATAAGTAAAATATTCAAAGTAATATTCCCTATAAACTAACAACTAATGGGAGTTTGGGGTTAGGGATAATACCTTGATTACTTTTAAAGGAAGAAAACACTCAATAAAGGGAAATAATTCTAAGATATCTAGGTAAACACTGCCTATGGATCCTTAGCCCTCTTAAGGGATCAAAGGAACAGAAGCAATATAAACAGAAATATAGAAAGAAGTAAAGAGAAGCAAAAATAACATCTTAAAGGAAGAAGATAGAAATAAGTGATTCACTCTCCTTTCACTTTTCTGAGAATATTGGCTGGCCATTCCAATGCAGACCCTATAGGAACACAGGTAGTGGTCACAGTCAGGCTCTTTAAGGAGGTCAGTACTTACTTGGTGGACAGCACCACCTTCACCAAAAAGGGACTGAGAAAATAGAAACTCTTCCAGGTCTTCCAAATTCTGTCACATTGACCACTAGGGTCTCTTAATTAGAAACATGCTTTGTGTGTGTGCTAACTCAGTTGATTTCGTTACAAAGGAGTTTCATTTCCAGAGCATACATGGATAGATTTATCGGAATTACAGGGGTGTGGAAGGACAGCTATTGTTAGTTGTATTACTGACTCTCCAAGACCAAGACATAATTATGTTGGTTTATCATTGTTTATAAATTATGTGTGTAATATCCTTAACACTGGGTTTAACTGCTATCACAATAAGTTGAACTTATTATTATGAATGGTTTGAACAGGGTTGAGTAGTTTTGAAATTCACAGTTTGCAGAGACAGAAGCAGGAGCTTGTGAGATGTCATCTATGCAAATCTATGCAAACTTAATGCAAATTAGTCTCCTCATCCTAGATTGCTGGCTCTTAAAAACACAGGCACTAAACATCAAATTATGCTTCTGTGTGACTCCCCCATAACCTTCATAATGAACTTCCTGACCATCTGATACACTTCTATGTAAAGACATGACTAATTATTAAGGACATTAAAAAAAAAAAAACAGGGCCAGATTTCTTGAAGGCCTGCCCAAGATGAGAAAATGCTGTTTAGCAGTTTCCTAAGGTAATGGAAGTAGTGATGAAGTTCCACGGAGATTCCACTGGTGCACAGAAGCAGTACAGTGTACTGGTAAAAGGACTGAAATTTCCACCAGAATATTTGGGTTAAAATGTCAACTCTGTTATGAGACTGGGTAATTCATTTGACTGGCTTGAGTCTCAGGTTCCTTATCTATAAAATGAAGGGGCTAAACTAGAGTAGATGGTTTTTCAGTTTCTTTCCAACACTAATATTCTATTAAATAAATTCTGGGTCCCATCAAAGGCAATGAGGTACTGAGTATGGCAAGCTCATACAGTCTGAGTTCTTTTAAGCCCTAAGCTTCACAAAATAAAATTCTTAAGAATTAGCATCCTTTGCTTTGGTATATAGTCAAGCACCAGGTCGGGTTTTATCAACAGATTTATTTCAATGACTTATCTGGTGAAAAAGGATATCTGCTTTAACTGCTTATCACCACCACGTCCAAATCATTACTGATTTATGGAAGTCCTAGTTTGAATTTTAAAACTATTCCATGCTAATCAGACCATTCTTTAGAAGATGTGATTTAGCTATTTCCTGGTCAGTAAAAATGGAGATAGGTGGAATAACAGAATCAGGGCTTGGAAACTCTACATTCTCCACCCTACTCAGTTTAACAAGATTTTGAAGGTCTGCATCAAACCAAAGATTTAATTATCTGAGGAGATGGCCTTCAACAGACATGTGCAAAAAAAAGACAGACCTCTGGACTGTCCTAAGTCAAACTAAGTCCTCATTGGTACAGATGAGACACAGAAAAGTGATGTAAAATGCCCATATGAGGAATGTCACTTCCTGCCTCTTGCTCTTTCCCTGGAGAGACGACTCTGGCTGGCAGCGTGCTAAGCTTTCCAACATCTTGGAGTGTTGGGTGGTGAGTTTTGCCTTGGAGCTGATTTCAGGTTCAGGCATCTTAGCTGAGCCCCTTTGGAGGTCAGACTGATTCCTTCCCCCTTCATACTCCAAAACCTTACTCCCTTATCTCCTGATCTGAGAGGGAGAGAAAAAACTTACTCCTCCTTCTTCTTCCTTCTTCATCTTCTCCACTATCAGTTAAATCACCATAAAATTTGGCATCTGACTTGGGTATTTTATTATTTGTGATTTCCCTTGGCGACCACTTAAATTTAGATTTTTTTCAGTCTCAACCATAATTTCACCCTTTACACTAGCACTGTGGAAATTGCTCTTTGGGGACTTTACTGTCAGTAACTTCTCTGCATTCTCTGTCTGGATAATATCAAGATCAGAGAGAAATAAAAGAGTAGTTTTCTAACAAAATGGTGGAGAATTTTGCTCTAGTCTATACAACACACTCTGAGCTAATAAAAAAGTTGGTCTAGATGACTCATAAGGGCTTATCTAGCCCTAACATTTGATTATTGTAAGATCTTTGAAAAATAGCCTAGAGTTGCCACCATAATGAGGCTTACATACTTTTGGAGATATAAATACACACATTATATGTCTCCTAATAATTTTCAATTACACAGCAAGGAAAAGAAAAAAGAGAGCAGGAAATGATCCTTAAATAACAGGGATTCTATTCATATGTCAAATTAATTAATCAATAAGTTTATTAAGTGATAGTGACATGTCAGGCATTGTACTTGACATTGGGGTCAGGGGGAGGAGAAAAATTAAGTAGCCCTTACATTTTCAATATCCATTCATTACAATATATTCACCATTAAGATAAAAGGTCAAGTCAACCATATCATATGTCAGATATAATGATAATTTCAGATTAAGAAAATAGAGTCCTGTGTGCTTAAAATGGGAATACAGGCAGAAAAAAAATGAATTAGAGTTGTAATAATAATGATAACAATAATAACAATAGCTAGCATTTAAATAGCATTTATATTCTAGGCACTATACTAAGCATTTTAAAATTATTATCTCATTTGGTCCTCATATTGCTGGGAGGTAGATGCTATTATTACTCCCATTTTACAGTTGAGGAAACTGATGAATGAGGTGAAGAACATGCTTAGAGTTACACAACTAGTATCTGTGGCTGAATTTGAACCCAGATCTTCCTGACTCTGGACTTGGCACTCTATCCACAGTTGTTTATCTTGTATATCAAGGACATATGAGGAGGTGCAGTAGTAGTAGTATGATAAATTGCAAAAAATACTGGAGTAGTAATTATGACAGTCATGTTCTAAACCCTGTTCTGTTCCTAGCTATATGTGTATTTGTTGTGGTGGTGGTTCAAGTTATTTCAGGTGTATCTGACTCTATATGAACCAATTTGGGGTTTTCTTGGCAAAAATAATAGAGTGGCTTGGGATTTCCTTTTCCAGATCATTTCCAGGTGTGAAACTAAGGCAAACTGGGTTAAATGATTTGCCCAGGGATACTGAGTGGCTGAGGCTAGAAGCGAACTCACGTAGTTAAGTCTTCCTGACTCTAGCACTATCTCCACTATACCATTTAGCTGATAGTATGTGTCCTTAAAAAAATTTCATTATCCATGCTCAACCTAAAGTGCTATGGGTCCTATGAAGCACTGGAAGTCTATCTGTCCACAGTAGTGGTCTCTTCTGTTTTCACTCTCACTTGTTAATTTTTTGGGGGGAAGGACAGGAAGGGGAGAAATGAGGTACCCAACCAAGAGGCATGTACAGAGAAACAGTATACATATATGGAGATTAGCAAGAGTATGTTTAAATATATGGTTTCAGCCATCTGCAGTAGGTCTTGGAATGTATCCCCAAGCAGATATACTAAATAATAATTTCTTAGACTTTTCCATTTCTTCTAGAAAATGAAAGCACTCAACTGAACTATCTATAAAGTTCAAAGTATCACAGATCTAAAACTGGAAGAGATCTTAAATGTTATCAAATTCAACTATCTGATTTTGTAGATCAGGACACTGAGGCCTAGAGAAATCAAGTGTCTTATCATAGGTCATATAGGCAGTAAATACAGGACATTCGCCCAGAACCTCTGACTCCAAACAAAGAGCTCTTTCTATTTTACCAGAAGGTAAAAGTTGCCAGAAGGAATTACTACTATATCCAGAGAATATTAACATTCCAAAAAAATCAACTATTTAAGGCAAAATTAAGAAATAAGAACAGAAAAATGATTTTTAGAAATTAACAATCATCCAATCCTTCTACTAAGTTATATAATAGTGTATATAGAGTCCAATTTCAACAAAAACGCCTGTGTATCGGTTGAATGAACAATATCCTTATTATTGTATTACTCAGGCAACATAAAGCAAAAGATCACCCTGGCTATATAGTCAACAATTTGAACATGAGCCTAAAAGTCACAAATACTGCACCAAAAAAAAATCCTTGTATTTGTACCTATTGTTTTAAATACTTGTTGCTGAGCTTTTAGAGATGGAATTCTTGATGCTGCAGGAAAATGATAATGCCATAGGCTGATGTGGGATCTTTTTAATAAGTAAACTAAGAAGTTTTCTTTTATTTCCTTTTTATCTATAAACTGTAATACATGAGAATGCTCCTTGTATTCATGAAGAAGATGGTACCTAAAATATGTTCTATCTTAAGTTAACTTTAAGTTAAGCTCCATCTTAAGTTAACTCACTGCAAGTCTAAGCAAGCTATAACAGGTTCTTGCACAAGGCAAAAGCACTAAATGTGTTCTACCTTTTACCTGTCCTTGCCTACCTGGGGTGACACAGAGGAGGTAGCATTCGATGTATCTGTTAAGGTCACTTACCAACAGGAAAGGAAACAAAATTAACAATACATCATCCTAGCATTTTTTTTCTGCTATTGTACTCAAAGCTGGAAATACATTTGCCTGACATGCTCAGGCATCAAATACATCAGCAATTTTTCACCCTTCTGACAAAGGAAAAGAAAACAAAAAAAAATCATATAAGAGAGCCACTAACCAACCTGGGGAAAAGATAACTAGGATGTAATTGTACTATACTGAGTAGCCAAGCCAAGAAGTTGAAGCAGTTTTAAATGAAAGAAATGCTAGCAAATAATGAAAAAGTGTTGTTCAATGTTTTTTCATTCTGATAAATGCTCAGATTTCTAGGAATAACTGTGAAACATACAGAAAGAATGGGAACCCAGATGTTTGCCAGTGCTTACTAACAAACTTCTTCCCATGGCAAGATGCCATATCTTTCAGCTTGACAGTATGTGAAGACAGTGATGTTACAAAAGGCAAAATCTTACAAAAGGCAAATTCACATGGAAGGTAGGATAAATTTCCTTCGACCAAACACATAAGTTATTGCACATCCTCTCTGATATAAAACCAAGTCTCAGTGTTAGAAGCCAAGAAAGGAATGGGCTCAACCACAGATTTCCTAAATCAACATGAGGATTCATCATTTTATACAATTTACCATATATGTGCTTCTTTTTTCCAATTGGAGTTGTTTAACTTGCTGATTCAAGGAAAATACCTTCTGAGTAAAGACGTGACTAAAACAACCACCAAAAATGGCGCTAAATTTGATTTAAGAGGGTCAAATCCTGACCCTGCCACTAACAAACCATGTACTCTTGGGCAAATCAATTAATTTCTCGTGGCTTCCCCTTCTCCATTTATAAAATAAGGGGCTAAGAAAAAAATGGTCTCTAAGTTTCCTTACAGCTCTCAATCTATGATCCTCCAGGACCAAAAAATAGAGAAACTATATTTTTCACTAACATGAACCCAAAGAAGAAGTAGAATTGAAGAGTTAGTGAATGTCTACTTTTTCTTAGAAAGCAAAGTTGCTAACCAACAAACAAGTACATCAGTATGAATCACACTTGCAGTCTGTCTCTCTGTACTGAAGATGTCCAAAAGAGGGAAATTAATTAGCAAGGGAGAAGAAGGGAAAAGGATGGGCAGTCCTCTGTAACAGTAGAGAGAAAAATGAAAGATATGTCTAAAGCAAATGTCCAGATAAGGAAGAAACCAATAACACGCCTCCAATTCACGATATTGTTCCTTGATTTGAGTTCCTAAATTCTGTGAAGGCTGCTTTGCTTGATGGCATTCAGTGGCATATTTCTGTGAGATGCTAGGAATGAATGATGTGAAGGTCAAACATCTAAGATGAAGAAGATGGGATAGAATCCTTTTTTTTTCCATTGCCCGTGATTTCATTTATAAAGAAAAATTATGGTGAGGAAGTTTCCTCTGCAGATATAAACCTAATACACAATATAGTATTATAATGTTGCCTGAATCACAGTCAGAATGTATCAAAGCTTCATCTTAAACCTAGATTACCTGATTCCCAGGCAAGATTCAATGATGACATGATGCCTTTTGACATCGAACCAGAGCAATACAGATTTAGACAAAGAAAGGGCCCTATAGTTTATATAGTCCGACTTTCCCGTTTTAAAGAAGAGGAAGCTGAGGCTCAGGAAGAACTGCCTTAGCTTACACAGGTATACTATCACCTACAGTAGCAAAGCCAGCATTTGAACTCAGGTCCTCTGACTCTAAAACCAACACCCTTTCCTATGTTATCACGCTGTGGGACAAGAGGACTATAAGGAGTTCAAATTACATCTTCATGGGTTTCATTTTTAAAGTGAATTAGAAAATGAGAAGTCCTTTGAAAACAGAAAATAATTATATTTCTTTATGGGGAAGGACTATTAAAGGGACTCTTTATCCTGAAATGTTCCTCGCAGAGAGCCAAGCACTTTTGTTATAAGCTATCATCAGGGACTTAGAAATATATTTATTAGACAAATAGTTAACTTAGTCTTGGAAAGAGATTCATCACAGGGGAGTTTTCTCTAAAACTAATCACACTATTAGGGATCTTCAACAAAGTTAAACTGTAGCTCATTGAAAGAATGAATATCCAAGGGCAATTCTGGCCTGACTCTAATCTTTGTTACTAAATGAAAACAAGTTAAAGTGAAGAAGTGAAGAAGTCCTGGATGTCAGAAATCCTGTTTTCTGTTTTACCTGCTTCTGAATAACTGACATAAACCAGTCTCTTAATTCATACTATGTTAATTTTCAGTTGAAGGAGCAATATATTCTAAAACTAATAATCTAACATGGTAGCAGATCTGAGCAATCTAGTCACTTGACTTCCAGTGGCAAACGTCTCCCTAATGATCGTTTGCCTGGACTCATTCCACAGTGGTTACCATACTGTCCCACAACTTCTACTCATCTCGGTGACTCTGAAATCCCCTAGTAACAATGTACAGACTTACTCACCATCCCCAACTCTGGTATAGCTTTTACCTTCATTTTCCTCTACTCTATACAGGCAATGTTCAGGCTCCAAAGTCCAGCCCCCAATACCAACTTCTCCTGTTCTCCACAGAAAGTGTACTGTTGTTTGTTTCTTTTTTGTTTTAAAGGTTTTTGATTGATGATTGATTACTCAATGGAAAAGTAGGGAAAATCATATTCTCTGTTCCGTATTCTGCCACTCCCTTTTCCTTATTCAACTCTCTACTCTTTTCCTCATTTTCCAATTTTTTGCCACCACAAAGAGCGCAGCTATGAATAATCTTGTATAAGTCTTTTTCCTTATTATCTCTTTGGGGTACAAACCCAGCAGTGCCATGGCTGGATCAAAGGGCAGACAGTCTTTTAGTGCCCTTTGGGCATAGTTCCAAATTGCCCTCCAGAATGGTTGGATCAATCCACAACTCTACCAGCAATGCATTAATGTTCTGACTTTGCCACATCGTCTCCAGCATTCATTATTTTCCATAGCTGTCATGTTAGCCAATCTGCTGGTATGAGGTGATACCTCAGAGTTGTTTTGATTTGCATCTCTCTGATTATAAGAGATTTAGAACACTTTTTCATGTGCTTATTAATAGTTTTGATTTCTTTAACTGAAAATTACCTATTCATGTTCCTTGCCCATTTATCAATTGGAGAATGGCTTGATTTTTTATACAATTGGTTTAGCTCTTTAAAATTTGAGTAATTAGACCTTTGTCAGAGGTTTTTGTAATGAAAATTGTTTTCCAATTTGTTGCTTCCCTTCTAATTTTGGTTGCATTGGTTTTGTTTCTCCCCAACACTTCCTAATTGAAAGGACTTTCTGAAGAGAAACCTTGGCAGCCTGGAGCCCCCCTGAGAGAAAGTCAGGTTGACTCACCCCTTGAGAACTGCTTGGATGAGGTTTCACTATCAAAGACTCTTCTGTTCCCACTCCCTTAAATTGTTTTACACTCTGGTTCAGGGAATAGAAAGTCATTGTAAGTTTGGTATTGATCTGTTCAAGGGTTCCCCCCCTCTCATACCAAAAGCCTAAGCCTCCCTCGGGGTTACATTCCTTTCTCGTCTCTTATATTATTTTTAAGACAGATTGGCACCCCAGATTTAAAAGGATCCAACTAATAAAAAAAAAACTTTAGTGACTGTCACCAACTGCCATCAACTGTCAATTGTGAAGTTATTAATTACAACTCCTAAGTCAAGCAGCCTTTGTCACTGACTCTGCCTAACAGTTTCCACATAGGATAAAAAAAAAAAAATCTTGATTCCTTGTGGAGGAGAGAACTAGTCAGTTACCAACTACCATTCTGGTCAGTTACAATACTGAGAGTGTGTCTATTACAAAAGGGAGGCTGTACTAGGGCTATCAGCATAGGATCTAGCCATCTTGGATCCTATCTAGCTTGTGGGGACTATAACCATTTTCTAACTGTTAACTCCTGACAGAGCCTAGAAAACATCTATTGGGGAACATGTTACAACTAATACTTTGGTCGACTGTGCTAGGAATAATTGCCATTTATTGGGGCTACTGTATCATTTATAATACAGTGGCAGGGATGACAGACAATGTTCTGGAGACATTAACCAATATGACTATGGGATGGACACGGTTGCCAATGAATTATCTAGATGTAAATTACCTCTGGCAAATCATACCCCAAGTCTATTAAAGAATGTCAAAGCTGCTGCCAACCTGATCTTCCCAAAGAAAACTGTACATGTTCTAGTCATTGATAATAGATTAGAGATATTGCTTGGTCACATCCCTCTTATAAACTGAAATGTACCAGGATTATATGCAGAGAAAACAAAGCATGGGTAAGGGAACTGACGAAGAGACTGGGGATGTGACAGAACAGACTAATGAGGACGATGTAGTTACTAATATTAATACTGGGACACCATTAGGTGCAGTAGGGGGAAATGACCTTTCCAATAACATAAAGGCACCAATTAATGCATCTGCTAATAATCTTGCAAATGCATCCAAGGCTCAAAAGATTATGCCTCTGTGTGATATAAGGTCACTGATAACTCTGGCATTTTACATGCAAAGGTTCATAAGTCATTCACCACCCATGACTTAGAATCTTTAAGCAAACGAATGCCTAAATTTTTATTAGAGCCTCATCTTGCAATTAAAGAACTGAAAACAGCATTTCACCTCTATGAACCAGATTTTGAGGATGTAGAAATTCTTTTATCTGAACTTTTTACACCCCAGGAACATAAGAATTTTATTGAGCAAACTAGAAAAGATTCTTCACTCACAAGCTGGCCAGAAGTTTTTGAAGATCTGGATTTTTCTAATCCAAGATCAATAGCTTATCTAAGAAAATGCCGTGAGGATCTATTGCAGGGAATGAAGCAATTGTCAGAAAGACCCAATGCATTGGGAAAATTTGACAGATTATCGCAAGAAAAAAAACGAACATCCAAGCTCATTTATTGATCACCTTATTGAAAAAACTGAGGGACTGTTAGGTTTTAGCCCTGATTCAAAAGAAACAGAAGTACACGTGAGGAGACAATTTCTCAAGGGCTGTGAGAAGCACTTGAGAGATGTCTTCAGGAACTATTGCCCTAAGTTTGACACCATCTCACTTAATGACCTTAGAGATACTGCCACCTATCTTCATGATAATGAAGTAGATCAAGAAAAAGAAAAGAATGACGTAAAGAAAAAGCTCCAAGAGACCTCTGAAATATTAAGGCAGAAAGAATTAGAGGAGGTTAAAAACCTGGCTACAATTAAGACATTTAACAGACAAACCTGTATAGACAGACACCCTAAAGTCAACAGAGGGAGCAAAGAGGTACCAGGCCTTGCTTTTTGTGTTCTCGTCAAGGATACATAATAAGAAACTGCCCGATGAAACATCGCTATGAACAAGGCCAAAATAAGAGAGATGGGAAAGGTCAAAATGCATATTATCAGGAAAAAGTATATAATAAAAAAAACTATGGAGATAGCAAGCAGTGTTGCTCTCACTGCAGACTTGGAGAACAAGAGACCCCAGACCTGAAATCCATGGAAGCAGCCAATAGCTTCTGGAGCAAAACTCCATTATTCAGGAGTTGTGGTGAGAAATAAGCATTATACCACATGATGCCAGGCCCTAGCATTATCTAGCAAAACAGAGATTAATTTGGAAGGTAGCCCAGTGAGGAAACATGAGGGAAGAAACACAAATTGCATAAAGGGAGATGGTAAAAAGGAAAATGAAATTTTTAAATTTTTGGTGGTGGAGAAACACAGAGTGGGCAAGATGCCAAGGGAAGCAACTTAAGTACAAAACAAAAATCTATTATTGAGATGAGAGTGAAATTGCACAGGTAATAGCAGATATGAAACATGACATTTATGGTTCACAATACATGGGTACACAAAACTGCATGGAGAAAAGCAGGGAAAAGATTAAATCCTTTTTGGAAAATTTTTTAGCTTGCAGAATGGGTCTAGGCAGTGGAAAATCAAATGGGGCTAGCAAATCTTTCAAACAGCGCCTTAAGTATTCAGACCATTCTGACAAGATAGCTAAACAAGACATTGTTGCAAGATACTTTGGAGCTGAACAAATTATACATCTAAGAGGGGAAAGAAAGGAAAATGAGGGGAAAACTAACTTAAATCCAAAAGTCAAAGACTTTTACCGATGAAATCCTATAACACTCAAAGATACCAGTCCTGGTGATGGGTTTAGCACAGATCAATACCAAACTTCCAATGCTTTCTATTCCCTGAAACAGAAACTGCAAAACAATTTAAGAGAGTGGGAACAGAAGAGTCTTTGATAGTGAAACCTCATCCAAGCAGTTCTCAAACTGAAATTTATACAAACACAAACCTTTCCTCTGAGCATGGTGTTAGCTCATGGACAGCAGTGGCCCAAAGTGATACAAGTGTATTACAAACACTGGGGCAAGAAAGTAAAGATGATAATGGGAAACATGTGCATGCAAACAACACAATAGCTAGTTTGCAATATGGGGCAGAGATACAGGAACCATATGTATGGATCAAAGTGGGATATCAAAAGCACAAACCTCTCACTGATATAGGGGCAAGGGGATCTGTATTGAAGTCATTCCCAGAAGACACCACCATAGAGGTAATGGTTTCTATGTCAACAGATTCACAAGAATCTGATCCCAAAGATATGGTAGAATCTGTGCACTTCAGTAAAATACTAGCAGATCAGCAGGAAGCAGTAAACCCACAAGAATCAAATTTGTCACCACAGAACTCAGAATTAGATCATATTGCTGGTCAACAGATAGAAAAAGAATTGGGAAATACAGAAATCACTGAAATAGGATCAGACCAAGACACAAAACCTGAGTTAATAACACCTGACACAGAATTATAACAGGTCACTGAACAAAAGCTAATAAAAGACCTAGAGAGTACAGAAATCAGTGACCAAGAGTCAGACTCAGACCCAGATGATACAGTACCAAATGGTACAATAATAGTTGAACAAAACAGTGATGAAGAACAGGAACACTATGAATACATCAAGCTTTATGATAAAGTTAATAAAGATTTAGATGGATGGGACACAAATTGGCATTGTGAACACCTGAATTCAGACCAAACAAGTATTTCTGATTCTGATTCTGATTCAGTAATTGAAAACATAGGTAACTCATTATCAGCACAGGAAATACTGCATATTACAGGAGTGAGTAGTTTTGAAGAATGTTGTAAGAAATATGACTTAGGGGACAGTGACACTGAATTGGAAGTAATATGATAGAGAACTTGGTACCAGGACTGGTTTGAGTTCTATAGGGTAGCAAACAACACAATAACCTTATAAGAATCCAGACTGGTACTAGGCATAAGATCTGACACATGATCCACAAAGAAACCTTGTTCAAATCAGGAAAACCCCTAAGCCCATAATGACAATTCCTGGCTAAAAAGAAGAAGAAGAAAAAAAAACTGAGACAAGTCCATAAACCCCAGTAGATGTAGATGAAAATCACTCAAGATGCTCTACAGTTTGTCACTGTTCCCTCTAAGTGTAATTCTTCTAGCTGCCCAGGTAATAATAACAATTTTTAAGAGTTCCCAATAACCTCTTTTCTTATACAGATACATATCATTTTAACTTATTGGGTATCTTAAAAAAAGTGTTTTGTTGGGTTTTTTGTTTTGTTTTGTTTTGTTTTTCTTTTTTCCATCTTTCTGAATTACCTTTTGATGATTCTCTTGAGTTCTGTGCTTGGGCATCAAATTTTCTGTTCAGGTCTGGTCTTTTCTTTACAAATGCTTGGAATTCTCTCCTGGAACGATTTTCTAAAACTTCTGTTTGGTGAACAAGGTACTTCATATTTTCCTCTATTTTTTCATTCTTTTGAATTTATTTTATAGTATCCTGCTGCCTTGAGAAGTCACTTGTTTCTAGTTGTTGTATTCTAGTTCTTAAAGACTGGATTTTATCCCTGGATTTTTGGTCATCCTTCCCCTTCTGGTCTGATTTTCTTTGGAGGTCATCTTTCATCTTCTTTGCCTCATTTTTCATTTTCTTTACCTCATCTTTCATCTCCTTTGGCTCATGTTTCATTTTCTTTGCCTCATCTTTCATCGCCTTTGCCTCATTTTCAAGCTCTGGTTGATTTTGGCTTTCAAGACACTATTTTCTTGTTTTAGTTCAAGTGTCTCTGTTTCCAGATGACCTATTTTAGTTTTTAAGTTTTTTTACCAGTTGTCTTCAGTCTCTCTTAATTGTGTTTTGAAATGTATTTAAAGTTCTTCCAGAACCTATATCCAGTTCACTGGAGTTTCTGTTTTTTTGTTTGAATTCCCTCACCCTTCTTTCTTCTGTTTGCACTTTGTACATTGCCTGTGTAGAAGCTGTCGATTGTAATTTCTTTTTTTCTTTTTCTCTTGTTTGCTCATATTTACCCCTTCTTTACTCCCTGCTGTTGCCTGAGCTCTTGCTCCTCTCATTTTTTTTCTGGTTTGGGGCTTTTCTTTCCACCTTCATCCTTGGAGTTTGTCAGTAAATCTCTCAATGCAGGCTGTGAGAGAGGGCTGTTGGAGCTTGAGCTTCCCTGCCCTCTGGAGGCTTTGAAGGGATTAAGTCCAGCTGGGTTACTGAATGTACCCTGAGGCCAAAACCTCAGGAAGGGGGGGGGGGGCATATGGAGTGTCTCCGCTGCTGCAAGTATGCCTCCTGCTCTGTGCTCTGCGTTTCTTCTCTAACTGCTTCCCTATTACCTATGTTGGAAGCCTGGCACAGCTTTGCCCACAAGATACTCTCTCCAGACCAGTGCCTTTGTTCACCCAGAGGTTCCAGCTGCTGCTGGAGGCTTAGCGCTCTAAGGGGGAAGGGGTCCCGGGACCTTTCTTCTTCCTTCCCTTAAACCAGAGTCTTCTCAAATTCTGGCTTTTGGGAGCATACCTTTTAAGTTGAGTCTAGCAGAAGGGTTCCTTTGCTCTGTCTTGTTGTTAGGTTTGGTTTTCAGCCCCCTAGGATGATTTAGTTTGTAATCAATAAGGAAGGGTTTTCAGAGGTCTGAACTTTTGCTGCCTCTATGCCGCCATATTCTATACTGATCTTTTAAAAAATGCAATTTTTTTACTCATGATTGCAATTATAACTCAATACAAAGAAAAATCAAAAGAACTATAAATATGTTAGCACAAATTAAATAAGGCACAAAAGTTGCAGGAGAGAGGAAAAGAAGAAAAAAGGAAAGAAAAAACAGGAAGGAAGGTGAAGGAATGCCAATCTGAAAAAGGAACAAAAGTATTTTCAGTCCGGATATATAGCTAAAACTCTTAGACTAAACCATGGACCACAAATTATAAATGTAGACCCTTTTAATAATTTGAGAGTATTTTTTTCTGACACGGGGATCCTTTTCTGAAGTTCTAATATATTGGGACTAGGGTCCCTGAGTTTTGTGAACACTCAATGGTGATACACCTAAGATCTCAAATGTGAACCATCTCAGAAAGAATTCTGGGACTTCTATAATTCTGAGCAGTCCTTTCGGCCAAGGCCAGTCTGGGAATATTAGATTGCAATATCAGGTACTGTAATTGGATTGTATTCAATTCAATTTTAAAATATTTGGTAGCAGGAACCATCTTTTCGTGCTTTTGTATCTACAGGCTTTAACACAGTGCTTTGTACACAGTAGGCACTTAAAAATTGTTAATTGATTTCAACATACCAGGCCTTCAGGTATGTGTTCTAGTGCCAGAAACCTGGCACTAGAAAAGGCTCAATAGATGCTTCTTGGGTGTGGTCCTGAGGACTGGCCTTGGCTACAATAGATAGGTAACCAGGTACTTGCAGCAGCCTGGTGTGTATGCATGGGTATGATATATATGTCATCTTTCCTATCAGTTCACAGCTTAGCAGGACCTAGAAATTAAAATGTAAATATCTGAAATACCCAAGTAGCCTGAGAGATCACAAGAATATAAAGAGGGGGGCGGGAAATGTATGAAATACACTAAGGGGCAAAGTGGATCCAGTGTTGGCCTTGGAGTCAAGAAGAATTAAGTTCAAATTGAACTTCAGTCATTCATCAGCTGTGTGATCCTGGGCAAGTCACTTAATTTTTACCTACCTCAGTTTCCTCATCTATAAAATAGGGCTAATAACAGTTCCTACTTCATATGGTATT
This sequence comes from Monodelphis domestica, assembly GCF_027887165.1. Taxonomy (NCBI): domain Eukaryota; kingdom Metazoa; phylum Chordata; class Mammalia; order Didelphimorphia; family Didelphidae; genus Monodelphis; species Monodelphis domestica. Next base: position 196,156,525 of record NC_077229.1, on the reverse strand, counting down.
ATAAAGAGCAAATGAGATAATATTTGTAAAGTATTTTGTAAATCTTAAAACATGATATAAGTGATAGCTATAATATTATTTTTATTATAAAAAAGAAAACAAGAAGATTCAGAGCTTTCTTGCCTCAAAGAATTTATTTTCCACGAAGTCCTTCTAAGATGGAGGTACATCCATTTTTCAAGAAAAGACTCCAGGAGTACTCAATGAAGTATTATTTCAAAGAAATAAGGGACTTTTTTTTCCCTACTTTAAATGACACCAAGCAAAACTATTAAACTCCTCAGATTTTTCACCTCACATATGGGAGACATAAAAGTTATAATGTAATATTTTGAGTTAATTGAAAATAATCCAAGATATTTTACATACCTGTTCTCACCACAAATTTTAAATGGCTGTGATTTTCTTTTAACATAAAATAAATGTTTAAGTAGCTGAGCATTGATCCAATTAAGCCTCACTAATGATTCAGAAAATATTACTTAATCTATAAAGTCAGGAAGGAAAGTGTTTTGAGATGTAACAAAAATGTGTTTTAAAGATTGCTTCACCTTTCAAAAGGTAAAACTACATGATGAAATTGGTTACCTGAAGGTAATGACTATTTCATTTTATCTTTGTATATGTAGAAGCTAGCAGACAACTGTATATATTAGATATTAATAAGAGTTTGCTGAATAAGGATGATAGCTCAATCAGTAAAAAAGCATTTGTTAACCACCTACTATGTGCTAAGTGCTTAATGACCCAAAGAGAGGTAAAAGACTGTCCCTTTTCTTAAGCTTGTCAAGAACTAGGAAGTCATCAACACAAAGCCCATCATTTTATAGATAAAAAGATGGAAACAGAATCATGGAACTTCTCATGGAAGATCATAGAAGAAGGAGCAGAGTCAGAATTCCAAATAAGGCTCTTGGACTTGTAAATAATGTCTAGGCTTCTTCTCACAATATTATATTGCCACTGTTAAAATGAATAGGTTCTAATATGCATCAAAAATATTTCTATGACATAAAAATTAAATATATCAAACATCCATAATGAGTGCAGGTGCTTCTTTTCCAGATTAGTCTTAGTAAACAGTTCCCCAGTCTAGTCCTGAGGAATGGTTTCATTATATGGTCAATCCAATTGGTATAGAGGCTACAGGAGGGATTAGAACAGGTGTTCTTAACCCTTTTTATTTCATGGGTCCCTTCGGCAATTTGGTCAAACCTTTGGACCCTTACCACAATAATATTTTTAAATACATAAAATAAAATACACAAAGGCAACCTAAATTTATTGAAAATAAAAATGTTTCCTCTTGTAAATTCACAGACTCACAGAAGTCTATCCATTGCTAAAAGGGTCCTATGGACCTCAGGTTCAGACTCCTTGGTTTAGAAGATGTAAGAAACTGTTTCCTCTCCTTCAAGACTGTTACATTTGGCAAAAATGTCTTTTGCAAAAGTCTGCACTTGGAGTTTTTCACCTTGAAAAATGACCTAGGAAAAACTAGCAATACAATTTCTGTGCTATGGAGCTTGCCCTTATCTATTTCACAATGAATTAATTTTAGGCAGCTTTTTTTTCATCCTCGAAAGAAGAATCCAAATTCTTGGTAAATACAATTTTATTAAGCACAAGGCTCCTAAGCAGATGAAATCATTCCCCACCAAACTCCCCATAGTCAATCCTGACTTTCTCCCACAAATGTTAGCTTATTATAATTGTTGACATTATTGTCCAAACACCATCATTAAATGGCCTTTACAAAAACTATTATGAGGATGCCTGCCTATACACTGAAGGAAAAACCAGAAGCAACACTAGTCAAAATCAACTAGTTTTAATAGCTTGAAGCATCCTGTCCCCACAAGGGCCAGAACACCTTAACATCTTTCAGTAACTCTACCTAAAACCAATATTCTAGATAACCAACATTTCAGTTGCAACTGTGGAATATCTCAACCCTCCAGCCTCAGTCACTAACAAAATTTCTCTCTTCTCATCTTTCTTCCTCTCCCTGCTGCTAAAATATAGAATGTCCCAAATATCTTAGTGTAGTTTTAAGTAATTAAAGCTTAAGGCAGCTTAAAATTTCACAAACCATTTTGGGGAAAATCGATATACCTCCACCATACCTCCCAACTTCTTGTCTCCTTCATCTCTCATTATCTATAGCTATGGCTGTAGACCTAAACACTACTCTACTAATATCTCCCTCAAAGGGTTCTAATCCTGGCAGGTCATATCCAGCCTGTGTAATCCTGGTCAAATTCCTCAAAGCTGAAATCTCAGTTTCTTCACCTATCAGACTAGTTTCTTGGAGCTCCTTTAAACCTAATTCATAATTTTCTTCTCAGTATTCTTTCCTAGTTGTTTATATATCTTCTGTTCCTTCCCTTGAGTACCTCTGCCCCATCCCCACTACATTCCCATTTCCATTCCTAGTTCTATTATTGACTTTTTCTAAATGCTCCCTCTAATACAAAATTGACAATGATCTTTTTTTTAACCCTTACATTCTGTCTTAGCATTGATACTAAGTGCAAGTTCCAAGGCAGAAGAGAAATAAAGGTCAGACAACTGGAGTAAGTGACTTGCCCCAGATCACACAGCTAGGAAGTATCTTAAGTCATATTTGAACCCAGAATCTCATATCTCCAGGCCTGATTCTCTATCCACTGAGTCACCTCGCAGTCACAAGAATAATCTATTAAGAACTGTATTTCACGTACAGCCATTCAAACAATTTAGAATTCATCTACCACTGTCTTCCCCACACTGACCTATCTTGTTCACAAAGAAAGGATGAAACAATAAACAGTATTCACGCTGTCAACATGTCAAAACAAAATGATAATAACCAGGAATCAGGTTATCTGACATGACCTTTTTTTTTTTTTGGGTAAATAAGTTTTACTGGTGTTTCTTATTTATATATCACAATAATTTCTGGATAAATTTTATTACTACCCTTAACCACTTCCCATTCCCCATCAGGGATTGAAACACTCTACAGAACAAACAAGTTGAAATGCTTTATATTTAGGAAGCCAATTTCCCAAAACTTTCATCAGACAGATCCATTTGTTCCTTCATTCCCCTTCCCCAAATTCCAAGCCCCACTGGAGCAACTGGGGACAATAATGGTCAAATAGAATCTACTCCTAAAAAAATCTTCAGATTGAATTTGTTTGCTGGAGGGGCCACAAGATATTTTTCTGTATTTTTATTTACATTTCATTGTATTGAGGTTATGAAAAAAAGGCTTTCAGAGAAACAAGGGCAGGAGATCCATGACACATCACAAAGTTCCTAGAAGTCAAACTGCTCTGAAAGACTGCATTACTCACATATATGAGGAATCTTGGGGGAGAAACAGGAGGCAACATGTGTCACACAAGTCAGACCATACCCACAGCAAGTGACCACCAACTTCCCTAAGATCTTAATGGGGACAGTTCAAGCCCCTGAATCCAAGAGCTCTAGGAATAGTGACACTGAACAATAACATTAAAGAAGAGGCTAAGGACCAAGGGACTTTTCCATTTTATTCACAGCTAAAGCACAAGCTCCTTGAGAACAGGGTCTATCTTATATGTCTAGAGTTTAGCACTGTGCTGTGCTTATATTAAGCACTTAATAACTACTTTATTCATTCATAAACAATCATTAAGCAGATGCCAGAGCTGCAGGATATTAACATATGATTATATAAAAAGCCCAAGTTGAATTCCCCACATCACCTAACAACCTAATAGAGAAAATTACATCCCCATTTCTGAGAAGGAAAATAGTTTATGGTCACGATGATCTCGTTCTCTGTATTTGCATCCAACAACATCATTTAACAGAAGCAACCCCAAGGACTAGAATTTAAGACCCTCTTTGAAAAATAGTTCCTTCAATTACTTGTATAATGCAAGAATAAAGACACATAACAACATGCTACTTTTAGAGACATGTAGCACTGGGCTTAGAGTCAGGAAGACCTGAATTCAAAGCTAGCCTCAGACACTTAGATAACCATGAACAATTCACTTAGGTTCTGTCTCCTACTTTCTTATCTCCTATGGTTTTTGATATGATCAAATAAGATAATATTTGCAAAGTACTTAGCATAGTGCCTGCTTTTATTAAGTACTTAATAAATGTTTCTTTCTTTACATAATAGGATTCTTCATTGATAGATTATATGAGCAATAACGGCTAATATATAAAGTGTGCTATATGTATTTAGCACATCCCATTTAAGCCTAATAACAATTCTGTAAGTCCAGTATTTTTAGACTTAGTTTTATAAATGAAAAAGCTTAGAGATAACCACTGTTTTAAAGCCAATAAATATTAAAGTCATAACTTGAATCTGGATCTTCCTAGGCGATAATGAAGAATTTTACAGAATTCAGGTTTGCATAGCTAATTTTATTTAGACTTTAGAAATTTGGATTTCAAATATAAAATACACCAATTTAGCATCTACAACAGTCTAGGGAAGTTGATTATCTTTATTGTTACCCAACACCTCAGGAGATTCTCTCCCTATGTTGTTGACATTTTAAAATCTCTTCTACTGTTTTGATTACAATCAGCCCTTCCTGGTAAGTGCTTCTAAAAGCAGATGCCAGACACCATGAATATCACTCCATTCGTTTTTCAGGACTGCCAATTAAGCATCTGGATAGACCCAGGCATCTTTCTCTATATCTGAAAAATGAAACTGTTGCTGGCATTCACCATGTCAGCTTACAATATATATTTCGCTGTCTCTTATGCACAATTCATTTGTTGATGCCCTGTAAAGAAGCAGGAGTGAAATGACTTCATTTAAATAAATCTGTTTCCTGTATGGTCGTTTATCATGTCCATTTGCTTCTAAACATGCACTCATATAACTGGCTCATCACAAATGTTTTCAGCTATTTTTGGTGCCCTCTTTTCATCCATATCCCCAAATCAATCTACTTTTTGTTAGAGAAACAATGGAAAAGGGTCTTTAAAAAAAAAAATATATATATATATATATATACATGCTAAGTTATAAAAAACTAGATCTTGCTACTTTGGGGAAAATGTGTATTTTGTTGTTAGAATATCTTTTTTCCAAAGGGGAAATTACCCCTCAGCAAATATTTAATATTTGGGTCTTGCTATTTTCCAGACTGTACTTTCTTAATTTCCCTCTGCTACTTTTGTTTTCTGCCAAATGTGTTTGCCATGTACCCCAAGGATTTTAGCCTTCAAAACTTGCCTATTTACTTACCTGAACCTGTAGTGAATTTCATTATAGAGAATTTATAACTTTACAATCACATTGATGGCAACAGATTGAAATGTCAAACACAGGATTATGACTTCACTGCAGGGTAGAGCAGAAACAGAGAAAGGAAGAGAGGGAAATCTTAAACAAAGTCTGATTTCTGTGGAAAGAACACATCTCTAAGGCCCTTGTTTCTTAGTAAAACAATGGAGAGAAGCCAAATTAATAATATATAACTTATTTTTTTCAATAAGTATGTTCCTGACATGTTGCATATAAACCACAAAACTGTCAAATTTAAAAGTTAAAAAAAAAATTTTAATGAGCCTTCATTCTTAACACAGGGCTCTGAACCCAACAAGTACTTAATATGTGCTGAATCAATAAATAAACTAGCATATCTAGTAGAATAACAAAACTAATAGGATACATAAATAGGATACATAATAAAGCTGTATCCTATTAGCTTTGTTATTCTACTAGATATACTAGTTTATTTATTGATTCAGCACATATTAAGTACTTGTTGGGTTCAGAGTCCTGTGTTAAGAATGAAGAAGAACAAAGCCTTTATGGAGTGGCAAAATAACCCAAACTCTGCTCCTAAAAAGGACAGATTCAAGTCTCTCCAAGCCACGGCCCAGCATGAGATCAGGAAGATGCAAGACCGATGGTGGGAAAAAAAGGCAGAAGAAATCCAGCGGTTTGCTGATATGAAAAACTACAAACAATTTTTCAGTGCCCTCAAGACTGTCTATGGGCCATTAAAACCCACCACCACTCCCTTGCTATCCTCTGACGGTGACACTCTCATAAAAGATAGAAAAGGCATCAGCAACAGGAAAGAACACTTCAGTCAGCTTCTCAACCAACCCCCTTCAGTCGACCAAAGCGCCCTTGACCAGATCCCCCAAAACTGCTCCATTGAACAACTTGACGTCCCTCCTTCATTAGAAGAAGTCCAAAAAGCCATTAAACAAATGAGTGCAGGCAAGGCACCCGGTAAAGATGGGATCCCAACCGAGGTGTAGAAGGCCTTAAATGGAAAGGCGCTCCAGGCATTCCACATAGTACTGACCAGCATATGGGAAGAGGAAGACATGCCCCCAGAACTCAGAGATGCCTCCATCGTAGCCCTATACAAGAACAAAGGCTCACGAGCAGCCTGTGACAACTACAGAGGAATCTCACTACTCTCCACTGCCTGAAAGATCCTCGCCTGTGTTATACTCAACAGACTCCTGTCATCTGTTTCAGAGCAGAACTTGCCTGAATCAATGTGGCTTCCGACCAGATCGCAGCACCATCCACATGGTCTTCACAGTGAGGCAAATGCAGGAAAAATGCGTTGAGCAGAACCTGAGTCTCTACATTGTCTTCATAGACCTGACGAAGGCTTTCGACACAGTGAACAGGGACACATTGTGGGTGATCCTCAGCAAGCTCAGCTGCCCAGCAAAATTTGTCAAACTGATCCAGCTCTTTCATGTGGACATGACAGGGGAAGTCCTATCTGGTGGAGAGACTTCCGATCACTTCAACATCTCCAATGGTGTGAAACAAGGCTGTGTCCTCGCTCCGGTACTATTCAACCTATCCTTCACCCAAGTATTACGACATGCTGTGATGGATCTAGACCTGGGCGTCTACATCAAATACCGACTGGATGGCTCACTATTTGACCTTCGCCGCCTGACTGCAAAAACAAAGACAACAGAGAGACTCATCCTGGAAGCTCTCTTTGCAAATGACTGTGCTCTCATGGCCCACCAAGAAAATCATCTCCAAACCATTGTGGACAGGTTCTCTACTGCAACAAAACTGTTTGGCCTGACTATCAGCCTCAGCACCAGGGAGACCAACTAATCAACCGTGCATTACAATCGACGGCACGCAGCTTTCTAATGTCAACACTTTCAAGTACCTGGGCAGCACCATCACCAACGACGGGTCCCTAGACCACGAGATCAATGCCAGGATCCAAAAGGCCAGCCAGGCACTCGGGCGGCTGTGCTGCAAAGTCCTCCAACACAGCAGTGTGAGCACTGCGACGAAGCTCAAAGTATATACCGCAGTGGTCCTCAGCTCACTCTTGTACAGTTGTGAGACATGGACACTGTACCGGAAGCACATGCAGCAGCTGGAGCAATTCCACCAACGCTCCCTCCGGTCAATCATGAGGATCTAATGGCAGGACCGAATCACCAATCAGGAAGTCCTCGACAGAGCCAACTCCACCAGCATCGAAGTCCTGGTCCTCTAAACCCAGCTACGATGGTCTGGACACGTCATCCGCATGGACCCACAGCGAATACCAAGACAGGTATTCTATGGTGAACTGTCAACTGGACTCAGGAAACAAGGCCGACCAAAGAAAAGATTCAAGGATCAGCTCAAGTCCAACTTGAAGTGGGCTGGCATCACACCAAAGCAACTAGAACTCGTTGCCTCTGTCAGAAGCAGCTGGCGAACCCACATTAACCATGCTGCCACCACCTTTGAAGATGAACGACGTCGACGTCTTGCCGCTGCGCGTGAACGCCGACACCAGGCCACAACCGCCCCTCCCGTAACAACTGGCATCCCATGCCCCATGTGTCACAAACTCTGCGCCTCAGCCTTTGGACTCCAAAGCCACATGAGGGTACATCAATAGATGATAATGCACAGACAATAGTCATTCTCGATCACCGCGAGACTACCACTACTACTATGTAAAGCACTTTGTTCCTAACTCTATGAGACAGGTAAAATAGTTCAGAATATTGGACTGAGAGGTTGATCTTTGAATCCAGGATCTGCCATGTCAATTCAACAAATATTATAGTCTTCCTGAGTCCAAATCCACTGCTCTATATGCTAAGCAAGGCTACCACTCCATAAAAGGAAAAGAAAGAGCATTAAGCTACACTGGACATGAATAAGATAAACACTCAACCAGGGCCCTTTTTCAGATGCAGATCCTACAAAAAAATCTGTGACTTTAAAATCTCACTTTTGGTGATGGAATGGGAGTAAATCAGCTCATTAGGTTCAATACAGTATCCTCACAGCAACCAGGACTAGGATCATCTCCCAGTGTAGATGAAACAGCAGCTTAGGGAATCAGGCTGCCAGGTAACACTTATAATATTAAGAGTACTGAGGATCCCTGCTTCTAGACTGGGTCATCATGAAGTAAAAGCACTCTCACAGAATAGTAGTAGTCTCTCAGTGACCGAGAATGACGATTGTCTTTGTGCAGTTTCATCTATGGTGTACCCTCATGTGGCTTTGGAGTCCAAAGGCTGAGGCGCAGAGCTTGTGGCACATGGGGCATGGGATGCCAGTTGTTACGGGAGGTGCAGTTGTGGCCTGGTGTCGGCGTTCACGTGCAGCGGCAAGACATCGACGTCGCTCATCTTCAAAGGTGGTGGCGGCATGGTGAATGTGGGCTCACCAGCTGCTTCTGTCAGGCAGCGAGTTCTAGTTGCTTTGGTGCAATGCCAGCCCACTTCAAGTTGGACTTGAGCTGATCCTTGAATCTTTTCTTTGGTCGGTCTTGTTTCCTGAGTCCAGCTGACAGTTCACCATAGAATACCTGTCTTGGTATTCGCTGTGGGTCCATGCGGATGACATGTCCAGACCATCGTAGCTGGGTTTGGAGGACCAGGACTTCGATGCTGGTGGAGTTGGCTCTGTCGAGGACTTCCTAGTTGGTGATTCGGTCCTGCCATTGGATCCTCATGATTGACCGGAGGGAGCGTTGGTGGAATTGCTCCAGCTGTTTCATGTGCTTCCGGTACAGTGTCCATGTCTCACAACTGTACAGGAGCGAGCTGAGGACCACTGCGTTATATACTTTGAGCTTCGTCGCAGTGCTCACACTGCTGTGTTGGAGGACTTTGCAGCACAGCCGCCCGAGTGCCCGGCTGGCCTTTTGGATCCTGGCATTGATCTCGTGGTCTAGGGACCCGTCGTTGGTGATGGTGCTGCCCAGGTACTTGAAAGTGTTGACATTAGAAAGCTGCGTGCCGTCGATTGTAATGCACGGTTGATTAGTTGGTCTCCCTGGTGCTGAGGCTGATAGTCAGGCCAAACAGTTTTGTTGCAGTAGAGAACCTGTCCACAATGGTTTGGAGATGATTTTCTTGGTGGGCCATGAGAGCGCAGTCATCTGCAAAGAGAGCTTCCAGGATGAGTCTCTCTGTTGTCTTTGTTTTTGCAGTCAGGCGGCGAAGGTCAAATAGTGAGCCATCCAGTCGGTATTTGATGTAGACGCCCAGGTCTAGATCCATCACAGCATGTCGTAATACTTGGGTGAAAAATAGGTTGAATAGTACCGGAGCGAGGACACAGCCTTGTTTCACACCATTGGAGATGTTGAAGTGATCGGAAGTCTCTCCACCAGATAGGACTTCCCCTGTCATGTCCACATGAAAGAGCTGGATCAGTTTGACAAATTTTGCTGGGCAGCTGAGCTTGCTGAGGATCACCCACAATGTGTCCCTGTTCACTGTGTCGAAAGCCTTCGTCAGGTCTATGAAGACAATGTAGAGACTCAGGTTCTGCTCAACGCATTTTTCCTGCATTTGCCTCACTGTGAAGACCATGTGGATGGTGCTGCGATCTGGTCGGAAGCCACATTGTGATTCAGGCAGGTTCTGCTCTGAAACAGATGACAGGAGTCTGTTGAGTATAACACAGGCGAGGATCTTTCCAGCAGTGGAGAGCAGTGAGTGTATGGGGTGTTCATGGAGGGGTAGCACCCTTGGTATGGAGGGCTTGTCGTGCCCTTCTAGGGCAGCTCTCCAACCTCTGACCTTCACCTGACACCCAGCTCTCACTTGTGGCTCCCAGTAGCTGCTAGCATGTAGCAGCGGCCACACAACAGGCGGCTAAACCTTGTGAGGGTAGCCATCGGGTCATCAACCCCTGGTGAAACAGGGCTTTGCTCTCACAGAATGAGTACTTACAAAGAACATACAACATAGGTGAAGCAGGTAAGCCATCACTTTCTTAAACTTTGCAATGCTACACCCGACAGGTTTTTTGTTCTTGTTTTCACTTGCTAAATTACCCTTGAAGGAGTAGTTTGGAATGAGCCAGTGATTCGGTCAGCATAAATAACTGCTGAAAAGGAAACTCTCTCTCTATGGAGTCTTCAAAAGTTGCCTGGAGCTCATAGGGACAACATAAATGACTTGAATGAAGTCAGTCATATAATCAAGTGTGTCAAAAGACAAAACTTGAATTCAGATCATTTATGCGAGGCTAGTCTTCTATTGGCTACAATATTCAATGCATATGCATAATAGGAGTTACTGATTATTATTACTTAGTAGAAACCAGTACATGGACATGGCAGCCAACTAAGGAGTCTGTCACCGGACAGGTGTGTCAGAATACTTCTGTGACAACTGTGGTTAGTGGAGGCTCACAGGTACCCAGCAATGTTGTGAATTTGATGCCATTTAACAGATAGTGGGTGACTTGAGATTCGGTGCAAAAGAACACTCAAAGGACTTCGGTTATTTCAAACAATGTAGGTATATGTCTTTAGTCACAGATACAAAGAACATCACTTCTCCTATGTCCTATAGAATTTTACATAAGTATCTCTAGACAGTATAGAGTGATCTGCCAGGACTATACATAAACAAATAAAAAAGTGAATCTGGATAAAATTCCTTGGAATTCATATACCTCATAACTCAGTAATTTTTCCTGGGGTGATTCCAGTGTTAGTCAACACCTTCCTTAGGGGGAGTTGTGTAATTATCCTAAAATCCAAGGTTTAAAATCTTTTGGAGAAATTATAGGAGTAGAAACTTGCCAGCACCCCAAATCAAGAAAGCAGATCTTTTTGGAGAAGGTGCCTTTTCATGCATCATATCTGTTATTCATACCATTGAAGCCTTCTTTAGGGAACCCTAAAACATAAAAGCTAATAATGCACATCCCTAACTGAAACCACAATAGAAATAAACCTGTTCAAGACCAAAAGACCCTGATTTTGATATTCACTAATTTCCCCAGACTATTGGTCTAAGCTAAATTTTTGCATGTATGACATGTCTTATTATTCCCACATTATTTAGCTAACATCCCTCCACCTACTTCAGCTAGTCATTATTGCCTTCTTTCATTTCCAGGATAGCTAAATTCAAAAGACCAAGACAAAAATCCTCAAGCATTCACTCCCATGATCCTGTCCTTCAAAGAATGCTGTGAAGCTCAAAGGAGACAGTGTATATGAAAGCATAATTATATTCTTTCAGTCACTATATAAATGCAAGGTATTATTGTTGCAAGGCCCAGAAGAAATTTTTCCTGATATTTTTATTCTTTAATTCCTAAAAACAGATGGGGGTATTAGGGAAAAGAGATTGAGTATGTTGAATAAAACGGAAATTTTTTTAAATTTAAATTTTTAAATTAAGAGAAAATTCAGAGGAATTTCTGGTTAACTCAGAATCTGAATGACTTCCTAGAGATAGTCCCAAATTACTTGCAAAATTGTTGACAAATTACCCAGCCTGCCTCAGACACTGAACACTACCTAAAAGTCCAACAGAAATTAAAATGCTTTAGGCCCCTAAATTTATATGTGCATGCACACACACGTAAAAAAAAAAAAAGGTTCATTGTTTTATCCTATGAGATTTTTTAAAAATTTAATTTTCATTACTCTGAGTTCCAAAGAAAATCCAACTACAAATGAAGTATCACACAGATTCATGGAAGGTTATCTAATGGGTAATTAAATGACAATGCAGAGACTCAAATTCATGTTCAATCAATCAAACATTTATTAAGTACCTACTATGTACCAGGCATTATGCTAAGTTCTAGGGATACAAAAAGAATCAAAAGACAGTCGCTTCCTTCAAGGAACCTACAATCTAATGGCAGACAACATGCAAACAAATACAGTATGGTCCCTTATCCACAAGGGATACATTCCAAGACCTAGAGCACATTGGCTGAAACCACAGATATAAGAGAACATCTGATTCCCATACATACTTGAATTAAAGTGGAAGTAGAAGAGGTCACCTGGGGGGGGGGGGGGTGGCGATCATGGCCACAGGTGGACTTTGGTGCTTCCCTGGCAGATCTCCAGCACTTCAGGATAAAAACAGATAACAGAAACCAAAAATAAGGAGATCTAACCATATTTTACAATAAAAATTATGTACATGATAAATAGAATATAATTAACAGAGAGAAGACACTAGAATTAAGAGAAGGTGAGGAAGGCTTCCAATTGAATGTGGGATAGAAGGTTGGACATAAACAAAACCAAGAAGTTGTTGTTCAGACCTTTCAGGCATGTTTAACTCTTCGTGATTTCATCTGGATTTTTCTTAGCAAAGATACCAGACAGATTTGAAATTTCCTTCTCAAGTTCATATTGCAGATGAGGAAACTGAGGCAAACAGAGTTATGTGAATTTGCCAAGGGTTACTTAGCTAGTAAGTGTCTGAGGCCAGATTTAAACTTGGTTCTTCCTGACACGAGACCCAGCACTCTATCCATTTAACCATTTAGTTCGGTCCAAGCCAAGATGATCAAAAGTCAAAGGGGAGAAGGGATAGCATTCCAAGCATGAGGGACAGCCAGAGAGAATGCCCAGAGCCAAGAGATGGAGTGTCCTGCTCATGGAACAGCCAGGAGGCCAGTGTCACTGGATTAAAGAGTTCATGTTGAAGAATAAGGTATAAGAAGACTAGGTACAAAGGAGGGGGGATAAGTAATGAAAGGCTTTGAATAACAGAGCTTATTGTATTTGTTCCTAGAGGAAACAGAAAGACACTGGAGTTTATTAGATAAGAGATTGACATAATCAGACCTGCAATTTAGATGGCTAATTGGAGAATGGATTAGAATGGGGAGAGCCTTGAGGCAGGAAGACCCACCAGCAGGCTACTGCAATAATCCAGCCATGAGGTTATGAGAGGCTACACTAGATGGTGTCAAAGAAGAAAAGGGGGGTATGTATAAAAGATAATACAAAGATGAAATCAGTAGGCCTTGTCAACAGATTGGCTATAGGAGTATAAAAAACATGGAGAAATACAGGATATGTCCTATGTTGTGAGCCTGAGGGACTAGGAGAACAGTGTAGTCCTCTACAATAATAGCGAAGGGGGGAGAGAGGAATTGTTTGGGTAGAAAGATGAGTTTCATTTTGGACACATTGAGTTTAAAATCACTACTGGAATACAGTTCCTGATATCTAAAAAGCAGTTAGAGATGAGAGATTGAAGACCAGCAGAGTTGCAGCAGGATAGTCAGATTTGAGAACCATCAGATTCATCAGAGATTGTAATTAAATCTATGGCAGCTGCTGAGATCACCAAGTGAAATAAATGAGAAGAGGACCCAGGATAGGACCTTGACAGGTACCTACAGTTTAGAAAGCAGAAATGATCTGGAAGAAGATCCAGCAAAGGAGATAGAGAAATAGCAGTCAAAAAGGTAGAAGATGAGCCAAGAGAGTGGTGGCCTGAAAAGCAAGAGAGAAGAAAGTATCAAGGAGCAGAGACTGGCTAACTTCAAGGACTTGAAAGATCAATAATGAGGACTGCTAAAAAGCCATTGGATATGGCAATGATTTCTTGATCTTTAGTAACTTTGGAAAATATAGTTTTTACGGAAAGATAAAGTCAGAAGCTTGACTATGAAGGGTTAAGAAGACAGTGAGAGAAGAGAAAGTGGAAGAATTCATTATAGATGGCTTTTTTTGAAGAATTTAGATACAAAAGAGAAACAGGAAAACAGTGGGATGGATCAATTGAAAGGGGTTTTTTTCAGGATAAATGAGACACAGGAATGCTTATAAGCAGTAAGAAATGAGTCAGTAGACAAGAAGAGATTGAAAATAAGGGAAAGAGTAAGGATGACAGCAGGGAACAATTTGTTGGAGGAGAGATGAGAAGGAATAGGATCACTTGAAGAAGTATAACTTTTTTTTAATATGTTGTCAAGTTTTGAAGAATTTTTTTCTTGCTATTATTCTCTACTATAAAATGGCTTTTACCAGAATATGAACTAAAAATTGAAAGAATCCACTGAACACTTTCTAAAAGAAATCTCAAAATGAAAACTCTCAGGAATAAAGCTCACAACATCAAGGAAAAAATACTTCGTGTGCAGAAAGAAACAATTCAAATATCAGGGAGGCACAGTCAGGATAACACAAGATTTAGCAGTTTCTATATTAAAGAACTGGAGAGATTAAAACATGGCATTTGAAAGGGCAAAGGAGCTAGGATTGCAACCAAGAATCATCTACCCAGCAAAGCTGAGTATAATCTTTTATGGGAAAAAATAAGGTTCATTGAAATAGAGAGACTTTCAAGCACTCCTGATGAAAAGACCAGAGCTTAATAGAAAATTTTATTCTCAAATATAAGATTCAAAAGAAGGATAAAAAGATAAACAGGAAAGAGAACCATAAGGAATTCAATAAGGTTTAATTGTTTTCATTCTGTGTGAATTAAAATATCTGGGGGACCTCCAACCCTGACCAATACCAGAAGACTCATCACATTAAGTAGCCAAAGGAGTCACATAGTCATGTATTTTAAGCTTCCCAAAGGGCAGGCCAGATTCCTGACAGGTGAAAATCATGGAGGCCAGGAGATAGGAGATTTTGGGGGCCAATTGAAGGATCTGGAGCTGGGGCTTAGACAGAGCTTGAAAAGCCAGCTCATGAAGCTCATAGGCTCTCTCACTCTCTCAGCTATTCCTTTGGGCTTGTGGAAGAAGTTCTCTCTCAGATTTCCCAGTGGCACTTATCTATGTAGTACTCTCTAGCAAGTAGCACTGTGGTGGGGATCACACCAGGTTGGAATCTGGGACCTGACCTAGAAAAGCTAGAAATCTTATTTCTCTCTTTCTTTCTCCTAACTAATAAATATGTATATATTTAGTATAAAGTCTCCAGGATTAATTTTTATTTATAACAATTCCTATGTAGGAAGATGATAATTGTAAATCCTAAGAACTTTATCATTATTGGGGCAGTTAGAAGTATATGTAGAAAGAGGGCAAGAGTCTAAACTGAATGATAGGATGCTATCTAAAAACTATAAAATTAAGAAGTGAAAAAGAGGAATGAACTAGGAGAAGGGGAAAGGAAGAGGTAGAATGGGGTAAATTATCTCAACATGAAAGTGGGGTAAATTATCTCAACATGAAAGAGGAGCTAAATAGATTTTTTGGAGGAGAGGAAGATGGGGCATTTGATGGAACTCTTGAACATGACTCTTATTAAGAATTGGCTCAGAGAAGGAATAATATACACACTCTATTGGTATAGGAATGAAGTTTAACCTTCAGGAAAGTAGGAGGGGAAGGGAATAAAAAGTGAGGACTAGAAAAACTCAACTTAAAACAACTCTGAGGTACTATCCCACATCTATCATATTGACTAATATGATAGAAAAGAAAAATTACAAACGTTGAATGGTATGTGGGTAAATTGAGATGTTGATGCATTGTTGGAAGAGTAGTGAACTGATCCAATCCCACTGGAAATCAAATTGGAACCATGCCTAAAGGGCTATAAAAAACAAATAATGCCACTACTAAATCTGTATCTCAAAGGGATTTAAAAAAAAAAAAAGGAAAGCTATAAGTACAAAAATATTTGTAGCAGCTCTTTTTTGGGTTGGAAAAGAATTGGAAACTGAGAGAATGACCATGAACTGGAAAATGGCTGAACAAGTTGTACTATATGATTATGATAGAATAATATTATGCTTTAAAAATTGATAAACAGAACACTCAGAAAAACCTAGTTAGCTTTACATGAATTGATGCAAAGTGAAACAAGTAGAACCAGAACATTGTACACAGAAATAGAAAGTTATACAATAATTAATTGTAAATGATTTAGCTATTCTCAGCAATACAATGTTCCAAAGCAATCATGAAGGACTTATGATGAAAAATGCTATCCATTCCAGACAAAGAACTTATTGTAGCTCAAGGCATACTTCTTAAAACTCTATTTTTTTGTTAATTTTTTGTCTACGTTGTGTTTCACAACCTGTCTAATATGAAGATGTTTTATGTGATTGCACATGAGTAAACTATATCAAATTGTTTGCTAGCATAGAGAAGAGGACAAGGAGGGAAGGATGGAGAAAATTTGGAGCTCAGAATTTAAAAACAAATGTTAAAAATTGGTTTTACATTTAATTGGGAAAAATAAAATATTAAACTTTCTAAAAAATAAATAAAATCAGAACCAAGTTCTCCTGACTTTTAGCATAGTGCTTTTTTTTATCGCAAAACCTTACTTATTACTTAATCCCTAAGCTTTTGACTATTTTATTTCTTAGTGATATACACATTCAATTGCTGTAATTTCATTCTGGATTCCTATGCGGAGACAGTCTGGTGATCATAATAGAAAAAGAATGAAAGAAACATATAGTGAAAAGAATGGAAGGGACTTTAAGAACCATTATTTGATCTATATCACTCCCTCACCTATAGCAAGAGAAATGTTCACATTACCTTAATGTGACCCTTTCTCAGGCACATCCTCTACTGGCTGCCACTGATAGGGAAAAAAAAAAGGCATCCTATCATACTCAGGGCAAAAGCTACAGAAACATGGAGTTTTATTTTGTTTTGTTTTTAAAGGAAGAAAAAGCTCTCAACTGTAAATATCCATAAATTTCAAGCCTGATTACCCAGTAGCTATAACTGCTGACAGCTGACAAAGTTTACATCAATTTCCAGGGGCCTTAAGCCATCATAGATTGAATAGGTTACAGTGATCTACTATTCATTCAAGTCCCTGGATAGACATCACATGGCTATTAAAAGAACCAGCAGAATTTTAATTCTCATTTGTGCTTTCTTTCCTCAACTATTTCTTCTGTCATCCTCTTTGTGCAGTTTTCTTTACTATTGATGCCTCTGACTTCAGAATTTCAACCAAACACGCAAAGGTGTATATTGTATGAATAAAGAAAATGAGAGGGGGAAAAAAAGCTGATGCTATGCTCAGGTTTATATTTTAGTCACACACAAGAAGGCAAGAAGTCAGAGTTAATGCTCCCTTGATAGCTTTACATCTCTACCTTGAGCATATGGATTATAATGAGAGTTTCTCCTAACATAATTGTAGTAAATACAAAGCCAGACTGCATGCTACATACACCTTTGTCTTGCTTTTTTAAAAAAAGTATACAGCAAGCCAATAGGCACTAAATCTTGTATATTGTCAAGGACTTCATTGAACACCAACCTGCCAAGAATGTTGCTCAAGAATCAGAATGAGGAGGGCATGTGGAAGGTGAAGGTTCAAAATATTTAGATTTACATAAACCATAAAATAGCAGAGCTGGAAGGGACCTTAGAGATCACAGAACCTAACACCCTTCATTTTACATTTGGAGAAACTGAGGACCAGAAATGCCAATTAACTTACCCAACCTCAAAAAAAAAAAACAGTCAGTGCCAGAGAAAAGGGATGAGATACTTTTTCTTTTTTATTTCTGACCCAATGTTCTTTCCTCTTGATTTAGAGGGGAAGTAGCATGATATTACCCAGTACCTTACTTGCCAATATACCAAATAACATTCACTGATGTTTCTAGAGTAAACATTATTGGGACCACACCCCAACTCCATTTCCCTCCCAATCCCAAAAACTCTAATTCCTGTGCCAGCTCTTACTGACAAGGCTTGTCACTATGATGGCTAAAATTCAGCATATGTGTGCAAAAATTTAAGGATGGACTACCATGTTATCTCTCAAATTCTCTGTGGCACTGGCTTAGGAGTTAGGGAATGAATTTTAACCCTAGTTTTGCTATAAACTATGTGACTTTGGGGAAATTATTTTCTCTTTCTGGATTTTTTTTTTAATTTAAAAGAGATTGAAATACATTCTATATTGCAATATATAGAGTGCCTAGAAGATCTGGATTGGAACCCTGACTGCAATTTACTACCTGTATGAATCTGAGTAACCTATCTAATCTCTTTAAATTTCAGTTTCCCCTTTTGTAAAATGAAGGAATTGTATTAGAGGCAGTTAGATGGTATAGTGTATACAACATGGAAATAGGTTTTGATCAAGGACTCATGTGAAATTGAGTGTCAGCTTCGGGAAGGGGTGAGGGGAGGAGAGGGAGGGAAAGAATATGATTCTTGTAACCAAGGAATAATGTTCTAAATTGACTAAATAAAATTTTCAAAAAAAAAAAATTCTTTGAGTTCTAAATCTACAATAGTATGAACCTCTAATGTCCTTCTCAGTGCTAAAGCTAATCTTTTGAGTCTAAAATTAGTTTCCTTCTGGCTACAGGGTTTATAGCTATAACTGCAACAAGGAATTCTCAGAGTGTCCTTATAATCTTCAAAAAATCCTCAGAATTTCAAAGAGGTTGAGGAGAAAAGATACAATTCAATTCAACAAACATTAAGTGTCTATAATGTGCAAAGCAATGGAAGTGGGGGAGTGGTAAAGGTGTTTAAAGGCAAGGGACTTAAGGATTGGGGATATTGTTCTTCTGTGGCAGAAGAAGAGTAGGTGACAATGAAAAGTTTTAAGGATTGGAGAAAGGGAGGCTAAGTGAATATCAAATAGTCTGAATCTTTGCAGTGAGATTATGCAACATAAATGTATGGTGCATAAAGTCAACTAGATTTAATAATATCTTCAATGATGTTCAGCAGCCTTGAAACAGGTACCAAAAAAAAAAAATCAAATGAAGGAGAACTTTTAAATCAGAAAGTCAGAGCAAACAGGGATGACAAGATGATATCCAGCAAAATCATAAAGGGGTCCAGTATGATATCAAGACTGGATCTGAAGGTAAATAAAACCAGTTAAGAAGAGGCAGACAGGGGGCAGCTGGGTAGCTCAGTGGATTGAGAGCTAGGCCTAGAGACGAGAGGTCCTAGGTTCAAATCTAGGCTCAGACACTTCCCAGTTGTGTGACCCTGGGCAAGTCACTTGACCCCCATTGCCTAGCCCTTACCACTCTTCTGCCTTGGAGCCAATACACAGTATTGACTCCAAGACAGAAGGTAAGGGTTTTAAGAAAAAAAAAAAAGAAGAGGCAGACTAAGAGAAAAGATTTCAGATGAGTAGACTAGCAGCTACAATAAAGACAATGGGTAGATTTAAAACCATAAGATTTGTATCAGAAAGACACCCTAGATAGAGATCAATTAGTCCAAACCATCCATTTACATATGACAACTGAGGCCTTGAAACATAAAGTGATTTAAGTGAAATCTCACAAGGAGTTAAGCAACAAGACCAAGATTCAAACCTTGTTTCTCCAACTCCAAATATATAAATTATATATTGGTGTTATAACACCAATATCCTTGAGGTTAGAAGAGGCAGAAGGATATGAGTTGTAGGCAAAGATATTCCAGATCTTGGACATATTTGGAAAAACAGTGAGCTCTACTGTGCATCTAGGGTAAGCTGAAATGGAACAATGGAGGTCATTGCAACTGAGGATGAGAAACTGAGATGTCAGGTTGCTGTAGGGATTATCACAATAAATTATGCTATGTTTAAAGATGACGGTAAGGAATGGAATAGAGAGGAAGACTATGATCCAAGAAATTCTATTTGAAGAAATTTGGGAAAGGTCAGTAGATGACATAAAAATGGAGAGAAAGTGATTTAAACAGTTCACATGGACTTCAATGACACCAAAGGTGACACCAATATGCATAGACATTTTTATACAGAGAGGAAAAAAGACATCTCTGTTCCATGATGACAGGCTATATTCCTGTCCTAAGCCACACACAAACCACACAAAGTGCATACTTTTTTGCCATGATTGGAGCTAGGTTAGTTAACATGGGTCATTCAGCACTCTCACTGGGGAAAAACAATTCTCAAGAAGGACATGTCTCATTGGTAGTGAATCATCAGCTTCATTGTTATAAAAAGAGATTTTTATAACCATACCAACTTAAATTATATAGTACATGTATCATCTATACATACAAAGAGTTAGGTCAGAGTAGATATGCAGGCATAGTCACACTTAGAGATATCTCTGTGTTCATGAAGACATATATTATGTTGACACATATATGCATACATATATAGGCATGTAGTTGGGACCTGTGCCACACTGTTAACATATTTTTGCAAAGCCACCTGGAGGTGTTGAATGTTTGTCAATGATTGCCAAAAAATGAGCAGTGCCCATCTGCTAACCCCAGTAAATCTCCTTCATTACAAGCATATAAAGGCAGAGAATTCCCCCAGCACACCTCACATCCTGTCAACTAAGCTATCTGTTTAAGATATTTATAAGGGGTCATGCAGGGCTTTACAATAATTTGTTTAAAGGAAACGAGTCCATGAGTTCAAACTTGGAGCCATGTTTTGAGTGTCTGTGGAAGGAATTGGAATAATCAACAACCAGGAACAGTAAACAAGATCCACAGTAGCCTTTTGTTTGAACTGGAACAGAAAAATTGGAATGGACTTGTTTATGGAGATGGATTTGTGTTTCCACAATGACAACACTAAAGAAATGTATATGTTACCATGCTTGGGTACCATAATGGCAAAGAGCATGGTGAATGAAGATAGATATAAACAAAATGGTCAAAAGAGAAAAATTTTAAGTTTTGTTTCATTCATTCACATTGTGGTATCTGTCACCGTGGACCTAAATAAGTGGACGGTTTCTTAATATGTTTGAATTGATATTTGAAATTGTTAAGTGATCATATGTACAAACTATGAAAAACTTGCTGTTCCTCATTTATATTTTGACCTAGATGTCTTCCCAGCATTTAGTCATCAAACTTTACTTCTGTCAATAGGGCAAAGAAAATGGCTAGTGTTCTAATTTTCATTTATTCCTCTCTAGCTCTAGCTGTCTTCTCAGTCTCCTTGTCTGCTATCTGTCTGTCTTTTTCTGTCACTTCTGAATAACAACTACAACTCTAAGAGAACTAGGCCTTGCAAAAAAAAAACAACAACAACAAGCAAAGTAAAGCAAAAGAAACCTAAAAAAAGTGTGAAGAAAACTTTTTTAGAGCAGACAATTCTGTTGCATAATTATTATCAAAACATGAAAGCCAAAGGCAATGACATGGTTTTTTTTGTTTGTTTGTTTGAAACAACCAATAGAGGTCATCAAGAACATTTTCCTTCATGCCATTTTGGCTCATAGGAGGAAAAGCTAACCGCACATCCTCTTTCCCTTAGTTGTTCACTAAACAAAGGGCAGTGGGGAAAAGTAATTAACTAGCATACAGGTATATTTTTACAGTGTGATACAAAAACACAGATTAATGCTAGTGGAGAACCATATACAAACATTCTTTCTAATATATTCTAGAAATTGTATACTGTCTCTGTTAGGAATACTTAAACTAGGTTAATGAAACTGTTTGGTTTTTAAAAAATATTTTGATAAATATATATAGTTGTAAGGAGTCCACCAGAAAGACAAAGACATTCATGACACAAACAAAAAGGTTAAAAAACCTTTGGTCTACTAAAATTATTTTTTTTTAAATTAAAGCCATTTTTAGGTCTTGGGGCTTCTAATTTCTATATAGCTTTTTCAAATTGAAAAAAAAAAACTGCTTCCTAAACAATGATGAACTTACTACAACTGTAGCAACCCTCTGTTATGAAATTTCTGAGGTAGTCTCTGACTTAAACAAAAGAAAACCTATTTTTTAGATTTAAGGCCACAGGTCTCTGTTTAAATACAAGGAAAGCTAGGGAGCATCTTAGCTAGGGTCACCAAGAGGTCATGGCCCCAAGGGAGGCCACCTTCCAGGCTGCAGAAAGACTGGCAAATAGATCACCCAACACTGTCAAGCAAGTAAGAGCTTAGAAATGAGCAAGCAGTCAGCATCAAATGGACTGTTATCCTCTTTCCAGAAAAAAAGCCTCTGAAAATTGCTCTAAAAATTCATTTCTGTTGGGGTTTAATTAAGGGGCTCTTAAGACCCCTTTAGCAGTCTGGTAATGTCTAAGAACACCTCATACTGTTTTTAAATGTATAAAATAGAATACCCAGAATTACAAATATAACTATGTTAAAATATAGTTATCAAAATACCTTTTAAAATAAGTTCATGCCCTTTGATTCAGCAATACCTCTACTAGGTCTATAGCCAAAGAGATATTTTTAAAAGGAGGGAAAGGGAGAACCTCTCTGTACAAAAATAATGTAGTTCTTTTTGTGGTAGCAAAGAATTGGAAATTGAGGAATATCCATCAATTAGGGAATGCCTAACAAGTTGGAGAATATGATTCTAATGGAATGCTATTGTACTAAAAGAAATGATGAAGACAATTACAGAAAAACATGGAAAGACATGAACAGATGCAAAGTGAAGTACAGAGAACCAGAAGAACATTTCCCACACAGTAGCACTAATATTGTATGATGAACTATAAGTGACCTAGCTTTTCTTAGTAATAAAATGATCTAATATAATCCCAAATTACAATGAAAAATATCATCTGTCTCCAGAGAAAGAACTTATAGATTTGGAATGTAGATCAAAAACACTATATTTCACCTTTCTTCTTCATTTGTTTTTTGTGCTTCAAGGTCTATTCCACCAAATGTAACTAATATGAAAAAATGTCCTATATGATTACACATGTAGAATCTATATCAGATTGCTTACTGTCTCTGGGAAAGGAGAGGTAAGGGAAGGAGACAATAAATGAAGAAGAGAATCTGAAACTCAAAAATTCTTAAGAGACATTAAAATTGTTTTTACACATAATTTGGGGGAATGAAAATATTATTTTTTAAAAATTTAATGTGAATTAACATGCCAACTTTCAGAAAGTACTTTGGCTATCAATAAAAAAGCACTTAAAAAAAAAAGACAAATTCATGATCGTAGGTAAAGAATCCCTACTTTAACTAAATCTGTAGGACTGGGAAGAGAAGAAGAAAACTCAATAACAATTTGTTTTATTTAGTTATGAAGATTTACAGAGGTAATACATAACAAAATGAAGAATGCTGCCTACAACAATATAGTGAAGTAGGAAGAGCAATGAATCAAGAAGAACTAAGACAACCAGGTTAAAATTTTAGTTCTATGACCTTGGGCAAGTCATTTGACCCATCTGAGGCTTAATTAAGCTTCTCTTCTGTAAAATGACATTAAACTAAGTGATCACTAAGGTCCCAACCAACTCTGAACCCAACCAATTCTGAAAAAAAAAGAAAGAAAAGAAAATAAGACTTTACCATTTCCAAGGGAGATATTCTAGAAATGCCTGCAAATAGGGAAATCATCAATAATATAATGTGTGGCCAGCTAAAGAAATATTATCACCTGAGCACTTGCTCACTTCTGAACTCAGTTTCATTTTATATTTTGGTATGTCTCAGTGTCACACTGAAAAATGAGGATTTACTATATGCACACCATCCATGACTAAATTAATATAGAAAAAAAGATACAAAATGTCATTTTTTTTAAATAAGAGCTTTTCTCCTTGATATAGTTGTAAAAAGAAAACAAATTCTGTAAACAATGGAAAACAGGAAACCGAAAGAGAACTACACATCTTAAGTAGTGGCTCTGAGTGGCATAGAGTACCACAAATAATCAAAACTTCAATCTTTGGTCAGGTTTTTTTGTCCTTTAGCTCTCTCTCTCCCTTTATGCCAACTAAACCTGAATCCAATCCTACAACCTTCAAAGCAACCCTACATTTTGTCCAAGTTTTCTTGAATTAGAAATGACCCAGGATTAGATCAGGCTTCATGGAAACTACCCTACCACAAGCTTGATGATTTAGAAACAGATTCTTGATGTTGATTCAGACATGGAAAGGGGAAGGGCCTTTTGGGGGCCATTAATCCAAATCCTTTATTTTTACAGATGAAGAAATTAAGACACAGAATGCCTTTAAGTGATTTGCCCAAGGATACAAAATATCTAAAGCAAGATTTGACCAAAAGTCTTCCTGATTCTTAGTTCAGTACTCTACACACTACAGTCTACTATCTATGAGAAGATACCTATAGGGCAATTTGCAATAAGAGATAGGACAACAAAATAGGATCAAAGGAACAAGTAAAGTGACTGTTTGGCCTTGGACAGCAAAATGCTACCCTTTTTCATAACTGATGTGTCAAGCACATGGGTGGCTCATGTGGGCAATACAAAGAATAAAAGCCAGTTCCTGTCCTTAAAAACCTGGTACTCTCCTATAGAAGATAAGTAATGCAACAAATTCAGAGTTTTAATGAATGTATTATATTTCATATAAAACATATAAAGTACTATGGGAATTCAGAGGGATATATCAGTTCTACTTGGGGAGAAAAGAAAATATATCATCAAGGAAGAAGTGGTAAATTCAGAGGATTTTAATAATAATATTTATTGTTATTATTTTAATAGCTAATAGTAATAGTGATCTGTGCTTAGGGCCAGATAGCCTAGTTTCCAGTCCCAGTTCTACAATCTTTATGACCATCAAGTCACTTTGTGTCTATCTAATCTAGTTGCTTCATCTATAAAAATGAAACTAATAGTACTTTATTGCCTGCTATGAAGAAAACACTTTGTACACTATAAAGTGTTTTAAAATGTTACATAATAATAATGATGGATGAATAATAATAGTGGCTTGGTATTGACATTATCATTAATAATGAGTTTAAATGGGTCTTGAAGGATGAAGAGGATTTCAAGTAGAGAAGGAGAAACACAGCCAAAGGCAGACAAGTTAGGACAGCAAGAAGTATAATTTGTTGTGAGCAAAAAGTATACGAAGTATCCAAGTAAAACTTCAGTCAACAAGTATTTATTCAGCATCTACTATGTATAAAGCACTGAGCTAAGTTTTGAGGATACAAAGGGAAACAAAAAACAGTCCCTGCTCCCAAAAAGCTCTGAATCTAATGAGGCAGGTAACTGAAAACAACCATATACAAACATGATAGAAAGAGGACAAATTGGAGATAAACTCACATAGTATGGAATTAAGATTAAGGAAGATAGGGAAGCCATTATTATCATTTTAGCTGGGATGTGAAGAAAGTCAGAGAAGTCAGGAGGCAGAGGAGAAGACAGAAAGCATTCCAGATAATGGTGACAAGATGGTGAAAATTCCTAGTCAGAGACAGAATATCCTGGGTGAGGAATATCAAGGAGGAATATCACTCAAGTTCAGAGTAACATTTGGGAGGTGAGAAAGTGAGACTAGCTGGAAAAGGTACAAAGGGACGAGGTAATGAAGGGTTATGAACACTACATAGAGGAGCTTATATTTGATTCTGGAGGTGATAGGGACCACTTAAGTTTATTAAGTGACTATATAACTAAAGGAACAGTCATATTTGTGCTTTGGGAAAATGAATTTGATAACTTAGTGGAGGATGAATTGGAGTGGGAAAGAGAGACAAACAGTTATCAAGAATCTACTATGTGCCAGGCATTGTGCTAAGCAGTTATACACATCGATTTATGAGAGGGAGACCCAATGGCAGAATATTTGGAAGAGAGAAAGAGGTCAGATTGTGGAGGCTCATATATGCCAGGCATAGGATTTTGGCCTTTATACAGAAGGTAATGTAGAGTCACTGAAAGCTTTTGATCATAAAAGTAATATAACCTGAGTTGTATATCAGCAAAACTAATCTCAGATTTGTTTCCTTATACATAAGATGAGAGCAAGTCACTAAATTAATACTTAGGACCCTTCCAGCACTAAATCTATATTTCTGTAATAAGTGTGAACTAGAGGTAGTTTACAAAAAGTATGGAAGGAATTATCTCAAATTGTTAGCATTGTAGATTTTCTTACCACATGTAGCTGAATCTTTATCTCATATAGATATAGATATAGATATAGATATACATACATACATACATATGCCTCTGGAGAAAATCAACTTCACCTGATAACTCCTACCTTCAATAAAATTAAAAGTTCATAGGCAACAAGGAGACCAAGCTATCACTCTTTGCCGATGATATGATGATCTACTTAAAGAATCCTAGAGAATCAACCAAAAAGCTAGTGGAAAAAAATCAACAACTTTAGCAAAGTTGCAGGATACAAAATAAACCCACATAAATCATCAGCATTTCTATATATCTCCAACACATCTCAACAGCAAAAATTAGAAAGAGAAATTCCATTTAAAATCACCCTAAACAACATAAAATACTTGGGAATCTATTTGCTGAGACAAACACAGGAACTATATGAACACAACTACAAAACATTCTCCACACAATTAAAACTAGATCTAAACACTTGGAAAGACATTGATGGCTCATGGGTAGGATGAGATAGCATAATAAAAATGACAATCCTACCCAAATTAATTTACTTATTTAGTGCCATACACATTGAACTACCAAAAAACTTTTTTACTGAATTAGAAAAAACCATAACAAAGTACATTTAGAAGAACAAAAGATCAAGGATATCCAGGAAAATCATGAAAAAAAATGCGAACGAAGGAGGACTTGTAGTCCCAGATCTCAAACTATACTATAAAACAGTGGTCATCAAAATAATTCAGTACTGGCTAAGAAACAGAAAGGAAGACCGGTAGAATAGACTTGGGGTAAGTGACCTCGGCAAATCAGTCTATGATAAGCCCAAAGATCCCAGCTTTTGGGACCAAAATCCACTGTTTAATAAAAACTGCTGGGAAAACTGGAAGACAGTATGCGACAGATTAGGTTTGGATCAACATCTCACACCCTACACCAAGATAAACTCAGAATGGGTGAATCACATGAATATAAAGAAGGAAACTATAATTAGGTGAACACAAAATAGTCTACACATCAGATCTTAAGACTTTAAAACCAAGCAAGAGCTAGAAAAAAAATCACAAAAAGTAAAATCAATATTTTTGATGACTTCAAATTAAAAAGTTTTGTACAAATGAAACCAATGCAACCAAAAATAGAAGGGAAGCAACAAATTGGGAAACAATCTTCATTACAAAAACCTCTGACAAAGGTCTAATTACTCAAATTTATAAAGAGCTAAATCAATTATACAAAAAAAAATCAAGCCATTCTCCAATTGATAAATGGGCAAGGGACATGAATTGTTAATTTTCAGTTAAAGAAATCAAAACTATTAATAAGCAGGTGAAAAAGTGTTCTAAATCTTTTATAATCAGAGAGATGCAAATCAAAACAACTTTCAGGTATCACCTCACAGCCAGCAGACTGGCTAACATGATAGCAATGGAAAGTAATGAATGCTGGAGGAGATGTGGCAAAGTCAGAACATTAATGCATTGCTGGTGGAGTTGTGAATTAATCCAACCATCCTGGAGGGCAATTTGGAACTATGCCCAAGGGGCACTAAAAGACTGCCTGCCCTCTGATCCAGCCAAAGCGTTGCTAGGTTTGTACCCCAAAGAGGAAAAAGAATATTCATAGCTGCACTCTTTATGGTGGTAAAAAATTGGAAAATGAGGCCATGCCCTCCAATTGGGGAATGGCTGAACAAATTGTGGTATATGTTGGTGATAGAATACTATTGTGCTCAAAGGAATAATAAACTGAACGAATTCCATGTGAACTGGAATGACCTCCAGGAATTGATGTAGAGAGAAAGGAGCAGAACCAGGAGAACATTGTACACAGAGATTGACACACTGTGGTACAATCGAATGTAATGGACTTCTCCATTAGTGGCAATGCAATGATCCAAACAACTTGGAGGGATCTATGAGAAAAAAATACTATCCACATTCAGAGGAAAAACTGTGGGAGTAGAAACACAGAAGAAAAACAACTGCTTGAATACATGGGTCGAGGGGATATGGTTGGGGATGTAGATTATAAATGAACATCCTAATGCAAACACCAACAACATGGAAATAGGTTTTGATCAAGGACTCATGTAATACCCAGTGAAAATGCATGTCGACTACGGGAAGGGTGGGGGGAGGGGAGGGAGAGAAATAATATGATTCTTGTAACCAAGGAATAATGTTCTAAATTGACTAAATAAATTAATTTAAATTTTTAAAAAATTAAAATTTCATTGAAAAACAAATGTGTTTCTTACTCTACTAGAAAAAGTAGAATCCAAAGAGTCCTAGAAGACAAAAGGCTAGAAAAAGAAATAAATGTTCCTCCAAATCCTAAAGCCATCAAGGGTGCATCAGTCAATCAGACAATAAATATTTATCAATCATCTGCTATGTGTCAAGCAATCTGCTAAGCATTAGGATAAGAAAAATAGGCAAAAGTCAGTCATGGTGCTCAAGGAGCTCACAATTTAATGGGGGAGATAACAAGCAAACAAATGTTTTAACAATATACATACAGAAAAAATAGAAAATAATTAAAAGGGAGAAGGCATTAGAATTTAAAGAGTTTGGGAAAGAGTTCCTGTAGAAAAATAGGAGTCCAACCACAACTTGAAGGGAGTTGGGAAACCAATAAGCAGAAAATATAGTTGCAAGATGGAATATCTTGTTCTTGGAACACCTAGAAGGTCAGTATCCCTGTACTGAAGAGTACATGTAGGGGAGTAAGGTGTAAGATGATTAGAAAAATGGGAGAGGAAAAAGTTAGGAAGACCTTTGAATGCCAAACAGAGCATTTTGTATTTGATCTTGGAGGCAATAGGAATGACTGGAGTTTATCGAGTTGGAGGGTAGAAAGGGAAATCATCCAACTTGAACTTTTAAAAAATCACTTTGATGGCTGAATGAAAGAATGATAGTAACAGGCTCCTAAAAATAGTCAAGTTAAGGGTACACACAATAGTGGTGGCAGCGTCACAGGAGAGAGTAGATGCCACAAAGAGGAAATCTACAAGTCAGCATCAAAATAGATATGGGGCTAGGGGAAGAGTTAATGAAGAGTGGAAGATGACACCTAGGTTGCAAGCCTGAGAGCTGAAAAGATGGTGGTAACCTCTACAGTAATAGGGTAATTAGGAAAAGGCAGCCTTATAAGAAAAAGTAATAAGTTTAATTTTAGATATGTTAAGATTTTAAGATGTCTACTCAATAGCCAGTTCAAAATGTCTAAAAGGCCATGAGAGATAAAAAACTGGGGGGTCAGCAAGAAGATATGGAATCATCAGCATAGAGATGATCATTAAATCCATGACAACTGATGAGATCATCAAGTGAAGTATACTGTCCAGAGAGAGAAGAGAGTTCAGAACAGAAACTCATGGGATGCTTAGAGTTAGAGAACCTGAATGAAGACCCAGCACAAGAGACTGAGAAGGAGCAGTCAGATAGTAAGAGGAGGATCAGGAGAGAGTAGTGTCCTGAAAACCTCAGGAAAGTATCAAAGAAGAGAGGGTGATCAGCAATGCCAGAGGCTACAAAGAGGTAAAGAAGAATGAAGACTGAGAAAAGGCCAAGAGTGAGACTACCAGAGTTCTTAAGATTATGGGAATCTATTGGAAGAGAAAAGGAAAATTCCTTACTATATATGAACAGAATATTTTCATCTCAAGGATCATCTCACTCAACTAAACTGTTCGTATACCTACCCCCAGAGACCATTTTTTCCTTTTATAAGAAAGAAAAATGCAAAATAGAATCTAAATCTCTTACTTTATGATGCAGTGGGTCTGATTATGCTTTTGTTTTATTTCTGACACAACCAAGATTATTCTTCTTTTTCCTTTATCAAATCATCTTATAGCTAAGGGCCAAAACACCACTAAATTTTTAAGAATTTCCAGCAAGAAAAACAAAAGCATAAAACATAAGGCAACTGCAGTGAGTTTCCTCTTTAGCCAGAGATGATTACCATTTATCTCCACCATCCTTCTGAAATAGTTTCTTTTCCTTGATCCCATTTTTCATCCCTACCTCTTTTTCACAGAAAATAAAGTTCAAGACCTAGAGCCCATTTACCAAGAAGATTCATTAGTGTCCCCTGGAGGTAAATGACAGCATTAGTGATGTCAGTTTAAGTACACTATTAGACTCCACCTGTGATAAAATTGCCTTATACTTGCCTTCACTTGGATATCTAAATAGAGAATTCCGACTTTGCAGTTTACTAGCCATGTTATTCTAGGCAAATTACTTCCCCTCTTCAAGGGCCACAGTTTATTCCTCTGTAAAATTAAAAGGTTGGACAAAGTAGCCCCAAAGATCCCTTCTAGCTCTAAATCTATTATCATAATTATGTTCTCATGATCTAGGATCTCCTAGATTTAAGTACACCATAAAACAAAACAAGACGGCAATCTAGCTACTCATCTTGTGTAGTTCTGATCATACACGTCCTTCTATAAAGCTTCCTCAGGGAGTGAACCTACTACTGGAGGCCTTCCTCTAGTATTCTTGATATTGCATGGATTCTACCCGGGGAGCAATTGGAATGTTTGTACATCGCTGGGCCCTCTTTCATGGTCTATGAATAGCCTATTCACTTCCTTTCTTAGTCACATTTCTGACAGCATCTTTTCCACTGCTTCTCTTTTTTTTTTTAGCTTTGGGCATTTTATTTTATTATTTTTTTTAATTTTTAAACATTATTCTATTTGGTCGTTTTTCATACATTATTCACTGGAAACAAAGATCATTTTCTTTTCCTCCCCTCCTCCCCCCCCTTTCCCTCTCCCATAGCCAACCCGACCCATGATTCCACTGATTATCACATGTGTTCTTGACTCAAACCCATTTCCCTGTTGTTGGAATTTGCATTATAGTGCTCATTTAGAGTCTCCTCTCAGTCTTATCTCCTCCAACCCTGTAGTCAAGCAGTTGCTTTTCATTGGTGTTTTTACTCCCACAGTTTATCCTCTGCTTGTGGGTAGTATTTTTTAGATCCCTGCAGATTGTTCAGGGACATTGCATTGATACTAATGGAGAAGTCCATCACCTTCAATTGTACCACAATGTATCAGTCTCTGTGTACAATGTTTTCCTGGTTCTGCTCCTTTCGCTCTGCATCACTTCCTGGAGGTTGTTCCAGTCTCCATGGAATTCCTCCACTTTACTATTCCTTTCAGCACAATAGTATTCCATCACCAACATATACCACAATTTGTTCAGCCATTCTCCAATTGAAGGGCATCCCCTCATTTTCCAATTTTTGGCCACCACAAAGAGCGCAGCTATGAATATTTTTGTACAAGTCTTTTTGTCCATTATCTCTTTGGGGTACAGACCCAGCAGTGCTATGGCTGGATCAAAAGGCAGATATCGCCCTTTGGGCATAGTTCCAAATTGCCCTCCAGAATGGTTGGATCAGTTCACAACTCCACCAGCAATGAATTAATGTCCCCACTTTGCCACATCCCCTCCAGCATTCATTACTTTGCATAGCTGTCATGTTAGCCAATCTGCTAGGTTTGAGGTGATACCTCAGAGTTGTTTTGATTTGCATCTCTCTGATTATAAGAGATGTAGAGCACTTTTTCATGTGCTTATTAATAGTTTTGATTTCTTTGGCTGAGAACTGCCTGTTCATGTCCCTTGCCCATTTGTCAATTGGAGAATGGCTTGATTTTTTGTACAATTGATTTAGTTCTTTATAAATTTGAGTAATTAAACCTCTGTCAGAGGTTTTTATGAAGATTGTTTCCCAATTTGTTGCTACCCTTCTGATTTTGGTTACATTGGTTTTGTTTGTACAAAAACTTTTTAATTCACTGCTTCTCTTGAATAGGTCATGACCTACCCTCATTTTTTTTAGAAGAGCATCTTGACTTCTTTAAAAGGATTTGGAATATTTTCTTACTTTCAATGAGATGAAAGTCCTTTATATTACTTGCTGCAAGTTTTTCAATTGAAAAGTCATATGAGATGGCCAGATCATGAAGATAATGAAGAGTTGGCTTTATGACTGGGGGGTGGGGGGGGAAGGGGAGGGTAAATGCCAAACAGAGAAGATGGGCACCAAGAAGAACTTAACCTTCCTACTATAAATAAGATTGTTTGGTGTTTTATTTTAATCTATGCTTCAGAACTCTTCCAAAATCAGATACTTGAAACAAAAAGACTAATCACAAATCCATACCCTGACACATCTCTGAAACCCCAGCACCAAGGCAGGCATAACACCTGGGTGTGGAATTGATTAATAC
Organism: Monodelphis domestica; assembly: GCF_027887165.1. Lineage (NCBI taxonomy): Eukaryota > Metazoa > Chordata > Mammalia > Didelphimorphia > Didelphidae > Monodelphis > Monodelphis domestica. The sequence goes on along the minus strand of NC_077229.1, from coordinate 196,124,228 downwards.
TTCCAAGAGAGGTTGTCATCTAAGGCATTACTCTATAAATTAAACACCAAACACATCCTTTGACAATAGTTTATATGGATATCTGTGCAGAAAAAGTAGACTTTAGAAAAGGGCACTAAACATTTTGGACATTAAGGTATTTCCTAGGGAGGTCATTTCTTGGTTGAAAAAAATATCATACTAAATTTCTTTTTGATGATCTAACAAGTTTTATATGATGATGAGATTCATTCCCAGGCAGTACTTCTTGCCTCTAGCAAACCTGACACCTCCAATTTGTTTTAAAAGGAACCATAATCACCCAATCAATCATATTCTTGACCTTCAGACTTCACAACCACTTCACTGTGGTCAGAAACTACTCTAAAAATTCAGGCTCTTGTAGTAGATTTTGCATCAGCTCTGAAACACCAAAGACAAGCACATTGTTTTAGGTAACTTCTATTTGAAAATGCTATATTCTGGATTCCTAATCTATCCTCGCCAATGCTTTCAAAAATAAAGATGGCATGATATATGGTAATTGGGGAGGGTTTAGTTTTTTTCTCTCCTACTTCTTAAATATTGACTTGGCAATATTCCAAATGCTCACATAATATATTTATCTAAAATCTTCATAATAAAATCAGGTTTCCCCAGTTATGTTTCTAAAATAGTCATAAGTGAATTCTATTTTTCATTAAATGTACTCAATGTTTAATTCTAGGGGTGGGAGAATCAACATCAATATCTCTGAGAAAATTAAATATTTTCCTCATAACTGGACAGCTTTTATGCTCAGAAAAATTGCCCCAAACCATCACCAGGTGGAAACATAAAAATGAGAGAAAACACTAAAGGCAAAGACAACAGATTTCAAAGAAAAGGAGGCTATTTTTCAAAAATGTGACTTTATTATTTTCAGACATAATCAAAATAAGAGAGATGGGATTTTTTTCTAATATAGTATCTTGAATTTGTGTGATACTCTTTCTACTAGTAATTAAAGCAATGACGGTAAATTTTTTATTGATCTGATAGCATACCATAATGGATAGAGCAGGCCTTAAAAGAAGGAGAACCTGGGTTTAGATCTCACATCTAATGCATTCTGGCTATAGGACCTATCTGGGCAAAGCCATGCAACCTCTCAGTGTCCACCAGGCTCCTCTCTCAAACTAGAAACTATAGAGAAGAAGCAGATCCTCCTCATGGGTAAAGGCAGTTCTTCACCAAAAGCTCCCTACATGACAATATAATCACAGTTCTAAAAAAAAAAAATCACTGTGAGTTTTCCACATCATCTACAAACTTTAAAGTGCTTTCTAAAGCTGAGTTATTATTATTATTAATTGGAATTGGATGGTATTTGCATCACCTAAATTCAAGAATGTAAAAATTTGATTAAACATCTCACAATTTGCAATTCGCAATTCAGTTCTCCTTTTTAGCCAACACTTCTATTGTCATACTATGCCACAGTTCAAAAGAAGGAGGTGGGAAGCAAGAGGAAGAGAAGAAGACTGGGAGGCAGAGAGGGAGAGAGGGAGGGAAAAAAAGAGAGTCTTACACTATATTTTTTAAATATTTCAATCTAATACATTTGAATCTGATCGTCATTAATCTTAAGAAAGAGAGAAAATTAAATAGGGGAGACTATTAAGAAATCTAAAGAGATTAAGCATTTTCCTTACAATCAGACAGCTCTTGTACTCAAAAATTTCATCACCAGGTGAAACAGGGAAATGAGAGAAGGCAGGGATAACACATGGTTAGTCCAGATACCACAGTCATTGGGCTTATCCCACTTGGAGAAACAACTCTAAGAAGAAGAAACTTCATCTTCTAACTCTAACTATGATGTTAATAGGAATAGAGACTAGACCTGCGATTTCATTAGTGCTAGATGAGGAAATTCTCTATTAATACAGAGGAATTATATATTAAAGTCTTAGAATTGCCTAGGAGACTATGAATGTAAATGATAGTTTGTGTCAATGGTAGGATTTGAACTGGAGTCCTTCTGGATTAAAGGATAGTTGTCCATCTGCTATACAATAATAAAATAAAATCAATAAGCACATGAAAAAATACTCTAAATCCCTCCTGATTAGAGAAATGCAAATTAAAATAACTCTGAGGTACCACCTTACACCTAGCAGACTGGTCAATATGGCAGCAAAGTGATAAATGTTGGAGGGAATGTAACAAAATTGGGACACTAATGCATTGCTGGTAGAGTTGTGAATTGATCCAATCATTCTGAAAGGCATTTTGGAACTATGCCCAAAGGGTCTTAAAAGACTATCTCTCCTTTGATCCAGCAGTACCACTGCTGGGTTTGTACCCCAAAGAGATAATTTAAAAAAATCCATATCCAAAAATATTTATAGCTGAGTTCTTTATAGTGACAAAAAATTAGAAAACGAGGGGGTGTCTATCAATTGGGGAATGGCTGAACAAATTATCGTATCTGATGGCAATAGAATATTATTGTGCTGAAAGGAATAATAAACTGGAGGAATTACATGTGAACTGGAATGATCTCCAGGAATTGACGCAAAGCAAAAGGAGCAGAACCAGGAGAACATTGTACACAGAGATGGATACACTGTGGCACAATCAAATATAATGGACTTCTCTACTAGCAACAATGCAATGACCCAGGACAATTCAGAGGAACTTATGAGAAAGAATGCTATCCACATCCAAAGAAAGAACTGTGGGAACAGAAATGCAGAAGAAAAACATATGATTGATCACATGATTCAATGGGGATATGATTAGGGTTTTGATGTTAAAAGATCACTCTACTGCAAATATGAATAACATAGAAATAGGTTTTGAACAATGATGCATGTATAACACAGTGGAACTGCTTATCATCTTTGGGAGGGGGGAGGAAAGACTAATAATGTTTCAAGGAGCAAACAAATATCATTAAAGCCTGGTGGCCCCTCTCTCTGAAAAGGGATACATCCCCAGGTGGTGGAATCATGTAACCATGGAAAAATATTCTAAATAAAAAAAAATTTTTAAAGAAATAAAATTTTAAAAAGACTCTTCAACTTAGTAATGTTCATTAATAAGTAGAACACTTATCCCTATGTAAGATCCTGGCAAAGTCAAAAGCCAAAGGCAAAAAAAGATATGAGAAAAAGTAGAATGAAGGGATAAGAGAGACAATAACTGAAATTGGTAGGGGGGGGGGAGGTAGTATAAAACAAAGATGTCAAAGACCCAAGGGCTCTAGCCCATAATATTTTCTAATGGTCAAAACAAGATTAAAATATAATTTAGGAAATATTTAACAAAATTAAAATACAATAAAATGTTTACTGCTAATATGTAATTTTCTAAGTCAATATGTGGTCCGCAGAAATCCTTATGCTTGGTGGCCTAATTTCTATTTAAGTTTGACACCATTGGTGTAGAATTACATAGAAAACAGATTGCAGGGTCAAATGAGTAAATCCCAGTAGCTTAAAGGTGAATTAGGGTACCATTGATTCCTTTTCTAAAATTTGTAGAGAATTAACAAGAAACAAAATTTCAGAGGCAGTGTGCAGTAAAAAGAGTAATGGTACTCAAGTCACAGGACCCAGGCAGCCATGGGCAAGTGGCTTTCTGAGCTCTCAGTTTCCACTTCAATGAAATAAGTGTCTTAGACTAGATGATTTTTTAAGCACCATAGATTTTTAAATCCTATGCTCTCAAAACAATGTACAATGAATTCTTCTGACATTGACATGTTGAGGAGTCTTGGCTCCCATCTGTTTTAAAGACAATGATGAATCACCTATTTCATGTAAAGTCTAGAGCAACTACTGAGTCTACTACTAAGCTAATCTTTGGAAACTGGAATCATCTTCCAACCCATACTATGGATGGTTTTTGTCTAAGAGAAGCTTACTTCTGAATTTATAAACAGAAAGGGCCAAATGGTCTTTAGAGCTGCATCAATGAATAAACATTTATTTAATGGCAAGAATGGTACCAAGCATTAGGAATGCAGAGAAAGAACAAAATTGTCCATGGCCTCAATAATCTTACATTCTAACACTAGAAACAGTTTGTATATAATTAGGTATTGTAGCAGTCCACACCTATCTATGATCAAGGGACACAGTTAAAATGTAAAGATTGCCTCAGGAGAATGCATGCTCAGTCCTGCGCATGGCAAGTAAAGCCTTTGACCCTTGATCCCAGCATCCCCCAGGATTAGGCAGGAAATCAGGTTTCTTTGTGCTGGCCAAGCTCAACTTTAACTTCCTATCTCTCTCTCTCTCTCTCTGAAAGACCTTTCCTCCTCTATCTCTTATCCTCAAGTGGTTCGTGCTTAGAGTACCAGCTCTAAGAAACCAGTGATTTCTTTCTTGATCTCCTCTCCTCAAGCAGGACTGATCCGTACCTGCAGCCCAGGCTGTAAAGGATCTTGGCTTTTCTTTCAGCTAGTCTCCATGTTCATTGCTTACTCCCGTATGTTGATTCGAAGCTACTTAACTGGTTCAGGTCCTAGTGAAGGCTAAGTAGCTTAGCTTATTCTGTGGAGCTCATTTGTTAAATATTACATGTGTGTGTCTTCCTGCTTCTTTATCCATCTCCTTGGCTCCAATCTTTCCCTCAAGGCCAACCTTCTATCTTTCCTTTTGTGGGAGGGCTGCGGGCCAGCCCCCCACCCATTATAGGTATATACAGAATATATCTAAATGTCAGAGGTACTTTCTATTTTCAAGTAGCCATAGCAGGGAAGAGGTTCAGGAGGGAAAGGATGCATCCCTTCTCCCCAAGTTAATATAATTGGGTAAATTCTGCAGTGAGGGAAAGATTATGAAAATACCAAGGAAAAGACTCTGCCTCCACCCCTCCATGGGTGGTAGGAAAGAAATCAGTTAAAGGTGTTAAGGGCAAGAATGTGAATGGGGAAGAGGCAAGTACTAGGTAGGGAATGACCCAATTCCTAAGTACATAAAGACAATTCAGTAGAAGGCTGCAGAAACCAAAGCAGGACCAGTTACAGAAACTGGTTCTTCCCATTACAGGCCTCTTTTGTTCATCTCTTATTTAGTACAATGATTCTGAAGGAAAGTCTCATAACATATCTTGCTGTTCCTCAAACTAGACACTTTATCTCCTAAATCTGGGCATTTTCTTTTTTTTTTAATATTTAATTTTATTTAATTAATTTAGAACACTTTTCTATGGTTATAAGATTCATGCTCTTTCCCTCATCTCACCCCACCCCATCCCCACATAGCCAACACACAGTTCTACTGGGTTTTACATGTGTCATTGAACAAGACACATTTCCATATTATTGATAATAATTGCACTAGGGTGGAGAGTCTATATCTCCAATCATATACCCATTAACCCATGTGATCAAGCAGTTGTTTTTCTAGTTTCCAAAGTTCTTTCTCTGGATGTGGATGGTATTCTTTCTCATAAGTCCTTCAGAATTGTCCTGGATCATTGCATTGCTGCTAGTAGAGAAGTCAGTTACATTTGATTGTGCCACAGTGTATCAGCCTCTGTGTACAATGTTCTCCTGGTTCTGCTCCTCTCACTCTGCATCATTTCCTGGAGGTTGTTCCAGTTCACATGGAATTCCTCCAGTTCATTATTCCTTTGAGCACAATAGTATTCCATCACCAACAGATACCACAATTTGTTCAGCCATTCCCCAATCGAAGGGCATTCCCTCATTTTCCAAATTTTTTGCCACCACAAAGAGCGCAGCTATGAATATTTTTGTACAAGTCTTTTTCCCTATTATCTCTTTGGAGTATAAACCCAGCTGTGCTATGGCTGGATCAAAGGGCAGGCAGTCTTTTAGTGCCCTTAGGGCATAGTTCCAAATTGCCTTCCAGAATGGTTGAATCAATTCACAAGTCCACCAGCAGTGCATTAATGTCCCAATTTCGAATATGGGCATTTTCACTGCCTGTCCCCCATGTCTGGAATAATCTTTCTTCATTTCTGCCTCCTGGTTTCTCTGGCTTTCTTCAAGTCTCAGAAAAAATCCTATCTTCTATAGAAAGTCTTTCCCCATCTTCCTTAATTCTAGAGTTCTCCCTCTGTTGATTATTTCCAATTTATCCTAGATATAGCTTAATCACATAGAGTGATTTTCATTTTGTCAGCTACCTTTCACAAAAAGCTATTTGACAACTGGAAATGTTTTTCTAACTTTCTCTGTATCTCCCCAGCATAAAAAAAAACTTTGTCTAATACATAGTAGGCATAAAGCTTGCTGATTCTAGAGCTCAACATAATTAAAATTTAACTGTCTGGGAAGAAAGCTGTCTAAAAAGGAAGATTACTTAAAGTATGTCTAGGGTTCAAAGAAAGAAGCAGTCTCAGTTTCAAAACCCACTAGTATGGGGCTCTCTCCTCATTGGTAGGAATGAATGCCCTGCAAGGGAGAGTTGGCAAGAGGGGGAGAACTCCAGTCTTTTCTGTTTCAGTATTCATCAAGACTCAAGTTGCTTTGGGCACTACCAACTTCCAGCTTCCAAGAAGGGAGATAGAAGATGCCAACTGCACTTCAGGCTGCTGAAGGAAAAGATGCCAGGCAGACAGATGAGGAGGTGGCAATCTCCATTATGTCCCCAAACCTCAGTTTGCTACACTAGAGACTATGGGGAAGTTTCCCTTTGGGTGAGATCTAAGATAATCTCTAAGTTATCACACTCATAGTGGAAATGCTCCATCATTCTGCATTATCTAGTATATATCCTCCTACATAACCCTTCTCTGATTTCTGTTTTGCTATAATTTGGGCAAATGGATTTCTTTGCTATTCAATATTGGGTTCCTGTGGAATTGATATTAGGTGTGGGATAGGTTAAGCTTTGGATATAGAGCTTAGAGTTCTCCTTTCCCCACAATAATGACATAGTAATCGGGAGTTAGATTGAATCCAATCATATTCTTTAGACTAATAATGTTTCAGGGAGCAAACGAATATCATTACAACCTGGTGGCCCCTCTCTCTGAAAAGGGATACATTCTAGCCCATTATCCCTTCTCTCTGGCCCCAACTCTGCTCCTCCTCCTAGCAGAAATTAAAGCCTTCCTTGGAGAAGAAGGGTGAAGGAGGGAAGGAAAGAGATGCAAGTATATCCTCCATTCGAAGCACACAAAACACCAGGCAACTGGCAGGAGAGGCCTCCCCATATCACTAGAAAAACCTGCTACTACACTAAGTGAAAACAATGAAGCATATTGTTTTGTTTTGTTTTTTCAAAGGAAGCTTAGCTAATTTTAAGATTTTATTTCTCCTTTGCTATCTAAACAACAAAAGATGAATACAGGGTTCCTTTCTGGGAAAGTCAGATTCTGTCATCTAGGCTCTTTTCCCTATTCTGAAGAAGTCACCTTGTTGGGGCTTAACAAGTAAAAAGGGATTTTGCTCAGACTCAGTTGAGTGATAATAGCCCAATGTTTTGTACTCTGTAGACAGGCTCACATCCAGAGATCATGGATACAAACCCCTTTCCCTGAGTTAAATCTGACAGGTTCTGGCTATTCTATATTCCTATGGACAGAGGGGAAGACAGGGCATGAGGGAAGTCTGTAGCAGTCTAAAATATTCTGAAATATATTATCAAAAATAGATTTCTAGATTAATTAAAGTGTAAAGCCCATAAATATACATGTATACCATACATATACATACAGGAAAGGATAGGTAAAAAATTAATTCTCTGCACAGAAAAAAAATTTATCTTTTTTAGGATTCTGCTCAAAGTGGACTAAACAATAAGCTAGCTCACATACCCATGTTTGAAAAGAAGGGGAAAGTATCAATTTTGTTAGGGGTAGGAGGCATATATTAGTGAAAACTTTTCCTATAAATGAATCTGTACAAGACTAAAATTGTGTTCTGTTCAGTTCAAGGTACAGATTTTAATATGGCAAGATACCAGGATAATAGGCAATATGAGGTATAGTTGAAAAAAATAGATATATTTAATCTGAAGTGGAAAGATTGGGTAACAGAGGAAGGAAAGATGAAAAATAGAGGAAGGAAGGTATTTTTTAATCTCTAAAGAATTATGTGGAAGAGAGAAGAGATTTGCACTACCCAGTTCCAGGGGGCAGAACTAAGACCAATGCATGGAAGGTAGTTTTCAGCTTACAGTAAGAAAGAGTCCCAGGAACTTGTAAAAAGCCTCTCTGAAGTAGTGGGTTTCCCCCCCACTACTTCAGTGTTAATAGCAGTGTTCAAAAAGTGGTGCCGTGATCATCTGTCATGAAGGCAAAAACAGGGATTCCTTCACTTAGTGGTGAGCTAGATTAGATGACCTCTAAGGTTCCATCCAATATTACTATTCTACAACAGATATTAAAATCAGCCTTATCGATAACCATTTTTATTCTGATATAAATCAATTTCTTAATTTATATTTTATAGCATATAATTAACTTCATCCACCTCAGTCTTAAAATTAAACATAAGAAACAAAAAAAAGGGGGGCCTTAGATGTCATTTGGGTTAAATCCCTTATTTTGCAGAGAAAGAAAGTGAGGATCAATGATCTGAAATGACAAAGCTGAAACTAAAAACCCAGTTTCTCTATAAGAAGCTATTCATAGGTAATTTCAAAAACAGCTGAAGGACACACCAAAAAAACTTATCTTCTTTAAAGAGAAAAATGTACTTGCTAATAAACAGATCAGTATGCTTCATTTTGGATACCTCAAATACTGTGGAGATCAGCACTTTCTTACATACCAAATCCATCTTTGGGCTTCAATAAGGGTTTACAACAGGGAGAAGTATTTCACAATTGCACATTCTGTTTCTCAATAGATCAAGTTGTAAATGGATACCTTTAAATTCAGTAGTTATACAGAACAAATGAATAAATTATGAAGAACAGTACTATCAGAGGAAAATTCAAAATTTAACTCTCATTGGACTACAAATTTAATTTACCTGTACATTTCCTGTAGTTTTATTGCTTATAAAGTGGCTTAAAAGCAATTCTCTAGGCAGAAATTCATGAGTTTTATCTTCAGTCTGCAATACACATAATGAAGCCTTTATTTTAATAAAAAGTCTTATTTCTTCATACAAACAGGTAGTAAGAGTTAGATTGTAAGAAGAATGAAATAACCACTATGGGCATGGGAAGAGGCTAGATGTAAATGAAGCCTGGTAAAAACGTAGATTACCTAGAATTTGACCATGATCGTGCAGAAAAGTCAATTGTACCACCTGTCACTTAAAAGTGATTTTCAAGAGTTATTGTTTTTGGAATTGAAATGAACATTGGTCGGGGTCAGCTTATAAGGTTAGTGATGGCCATGAGCAGCTCATCAGTAAATTGGATGATTTTTAAGACTTAACAGGAAATGTCCCCCTATTTTTCACCATGAGGCATGAATACATTTAGATGGGTAGAGGTCATTTGAACAAAACCTAGTTGCTGCTAAATGCACAGGCACTGTCATGGCCTTCATGTTGAACAAAAACAATGTTCACAGATAAAGAATCTAGAATTGCAAAGTGTCTTGATACTTGAAGCATTTATTTTCTTCATTTTCACTGTAGAATAGGAATAAGACAAAAGAATGTTTTTTTCTTTAAGCCTGAAGAATTCAGAAATCTCTAGGAATATAATGCAGAATTTAACATGGAATAGGAGTAAGTAGTATACTTTCAAAAGGATATTACTTTAAAGCATTTATCACACAAGTTATTTGCTAATTCATTTATTTTGTTTAATGGCAGACTTCATTTTACAAGTCCCCACACCTCCAGGACAGATACAAGCCAGCCATTCTCAAGATACCGCTGAATAAATTCCCTACCACCCTATCAAGCCACATGATAGCAAACTGCAAGTAGTTGAGCACAAAGCAACCATTTCTCATACTGGAAATCACAGGCTTTTGGTAGCCTCAGTAAATTAACATATTACATTTTAAAACAATCAGTAATAGCATTAATAAAACAATAGCTTAAATACCACTAAATCCAGCTTCATTTGAAATCTTCAAGGTAAGACAATATAAATATGTATTAATACCCAAAGGTCAGACTTTTACCAAATTTAACATCCAGAATACAGCTACAAATGTGGAAGTAAATAGAAATGGGATCTGAGAACCACAGAGCTATTAGAAAAGCCATGTCCTTCCTCATACAATCACAAGTAAAATAAATGTCTGTAAATTAAAATCAGGAAAAAATATTACTAAGACAGCTGACAGCAAATAAAAGAAATAGAAATTTAAAGAAATTACTATGTAATACCCTAACTGCTACTCATATGACTATGAAAAAAAATTTAAGAATAAGGAAAGTATATCACAATTTTTACAATTAAAAGTAATATTACATGTAAAATTAAAGTTATATGAGGGCATCCAGGTGGCTCAATGGATAGCATGTGCCAGGTCTATAGAAGAAAGGTCCTGGGTTCAAATTTGACCTCAGACATTTTCCGGATATGTAACCCTGGGCAAGTCACCTAAACTCCCATTGCTCAGCCCTTACTGCTTTTCTGTTTTGGAACCAATACATAGCACTGATTCTAAGACAAAAAGTAAAGGTTTTTATTTTTTATTAAAATAAAGTTATGATTAAACACAATTTTCTTTAAGTTTGGGAGCTTTAAAACCAAACTGTATAATCAGGAAAATCTTTGTAGAGAACAATGGTTTTTTTTGGCACAAAGGCTGGTGATACCATAACTTGAAATGACTGTGCTCTCATTTGAAAGGCATATTTAATATCCATGCTACTCTTCTTCTGGCCTTGCTCTCTGGCCTCCTCTTACCAGAAAATGGACTCTATCCCTTAGACCTTGAACTTTAACAGGTGGACCTTTGCTTTATCTTTCCTAGATCCTAGCTCACCATATACTTCCTAGTCATCTCCAAACCACTTTTTCTCTACTCCAGTCATTCTTACATGAAAGTTGGATATTAACCTTGAAATCCTGATTTTTGATAAGCTCTTATCTTGCTCAGAAACTCAAACACCACTTACTTCCTGATCATTTCCAAATCAAGTCAGTGATATGAAGCTTCCCTTCACTTTTCTACTTTGTGTATTATCTTCTACCATTAAAATATAAACTTCTTGACAAAAAATAAAAGTTAAACTTTTTTATTTTTTTATTTTTTTCTGGAAAATTATTAGTTTCTGGAAAACACAACTGTTTGAAATACAAATCAATTGAGGGAGAATAAATAAGATATGACTGTAGAACAAGAAAATACAATAGGGATGCAGTCAAAATGAAACAGAGAGGACCTAGAATCGTAGGTATTCCAGGATTTAAAGGTCATTAAAGGTCAAACACTTAATTTAATAAATGAAGAAAGTATAAATCAGTAATAAAAAGTACAATTCTCAAGGTCATACATACATGTAGTAAGTAGCTAAGATGAAATTTGGATTTTACTCTGATTTTAACTTAACAATCTAACTCCAAATCCTATGGGGTTTTTTCCACTCATGAAGAGAGGTATAAAATTAGGCAAGAAAGGCAAAGTCAAATTCAGGGCCTTAATGCTAAGACAAGAAGTTTCTATTTTATAAGGGAGTCAAGAATCACTGATTATGTTTGGCTCTCACAGAACAGTTGTCAGATGAGTCTCTGACTAGAGTGTTTGAGACAATGGGAATGAACAGCCAGGTTAAGTTTTGGGGAAACTCCCTCCAGTTCAGCTGTTATAATTTGGGTTTCCCATCTTATCTCTCATTGTGGTTACAGGTTAGCCTGACCTGTCAAGGAAGATAATCAGAAGGTTCATAAGATTTGTACATTCCTAAGAACAAGGTCTGTAGTCTGACTCTGCTCCCTGGAACCATGAAACCAAGGATAGTTTGGGAAAAGATTTGATCAGAGATGTTATGCACTCAAGTTTCACTTAAGAATAATGGATCTGGGGGCCAGCTGGGTAGCCCAGTGGATTGAGAGTCAGGCCTCGAGATGGGAGGTCCTACGTTCACATCTGGCCTCAGACACTTCCCAGCTGTGTGAAGCTGAGCAAGTCACTTGACCCCCATTGCCAAGCCCTTACCACTCTTCTGCCTTGGAACCAACATACATTATTCCATGAGGGAAAGTAAGGGTTTAAAAAAAAAAAACATATGATTGTTTGAAAATTATTTTTTTCTTCTAAAGATTTCAAGGAAACTATCTTGAAAACTAAAGTATAAAAATACAAACTGAATTATAGACATCTATTTCAGTGACCGATCATAACCTGAAAAATTTCCTCTAACTCAGAGGCATAGAATTTACTATGGTAGATTCTTTTTTTTAATTTATTTTTTAAATATTTTTCCATATTTACATGACTGATTTTCTTTCCCTCCCCCATCCCAGAGCTAACAAGCAATTCCACTGGGTTGTACAAATGTTATCACTTGATACCTATTTCCATATTATTCATTTTAGCTATAAAGCAATCTTTTAAATCCTAAACCCCAAATTAAATACCTATATTATATGTATATACATATATAATGAGTAATAAGTTATGTGTTTTTCTTTTTCATTTCTACTCCCACAGTTCTTTCTTTCAATGAGGATAGCATTCTTTCTCATAAATCCTTCACAATTGCCCTACATTGTTGCATTGCTACTATTAGCAAAGTCCATTACGTTGTATAGTTCCACAATGTTTCTCTCTGCATCAGTTCACTGAGGTTCTTCCAATTCACATAAAAATCCTCGGGATCATAATTCCTTATAGCACAATAGTATTCCATCACCATCAGATACCACAATTTATTCAGCCATTCCCCAATCAAGGCACTCCCTTATTTTCCAATTTTTTTTTTTTTTTGCCACCACAAAGAGCATAGCTATGAATGTTTTTGTACAAATATTTTTCATTATTGTCTCTTTGCGGGTACAAACTCAGAAGTGGTATTGCTGAATCAAAGGCCATGCAATATTTTAAAGGCCTTCAGGCATAATTCCAAATTGCCTTCCAGAATGGTTGGATTAATTCACAACTCCACCAGCAATGCATTAGTGTTACTATGGTAAATTCTTGAAATTTTTTAATAAACCATTCTGATAACACTTGACATATTTTTTTTTAATAATCCTTACCTTCCATCTTAGATTAATACTGTGTATTGTGTCCAAGGCAGAAGAGTGGTAAAGGCTAATGAAAAAAATGAATTTCACTTTTTAAGATTTTAAGTTTATAACTCTAGTGTCTCTATCTAGGTCAGGCTAAAAGGCCAAACTGGAAGGTCTCAGGCCTGACCCTGAGATAAACCACAATCTGACTGCTTTTTCCTTATGAACCAGAGGGTTTATTTTAAAAGACTGAAAAAGGGAAAGGAAAGAAGGTCTGGGGAAATTTCCCTAACTCTAATTTCTAGTTCTCCTCCCCCCCCCAATACTAAAGGATTCTCAAGAATCTTTCTTCTTTTTCTTGAAGCTAAGTAGCACCTTAACCTCTCTGTATATTAACCCAAATTCCCTAATCTAGCTTTCCTGACTATGGCCTCTCCCAAAATAGTCTTGGTAGAGAAATACAGTTCAGGCAACTTTGAAAAGGTGGTGACAGAATGATAGTCACCCTCACTCAAGACCTTTAGCCCTGAGACTGAAGGTTTCTCTTGAAAACACAGACAGGATTATCTTCCAGTATCTCAGTTGTAACTTAGAAACTGGAATAAGGAACACAGAAGTCAGAGATCAGATGTAATGTAAACCTCAAATTTCCTTAGACTTATAATTGTTGAAAATTTCACCATTGGGATATTTCATACTTGGAAAATTTCTTACTGATAGTCTATTGGAATGGGAACTCCATTGCCATGGGAGGTTCCTTCTCTTCCCTTCTTAAGATTACTTTAGGACAGAAACCCTTTGCTGAACAATGGAAAGGACTTTGACCTATGCTTAAGCATAGAACAGGAATTTCTTTGAGTCTTGATTGATTTTAGAATTGATACAATGGAGATACTTGAAATAAATCTCCACCCTATTCAGTCCTAATAGGATTGAGTAAGGGCTGCAGCCTAGATCAAAATTTAATTATTCCAATCTCTACCATACTCAAGTTAACAGGATTTAGAAAGGGCTGTAACAAAGGAGTAAAGATTTAATCATTTGAAAAATATGACCTTCAACAGACATGTGCAAAAGCCAGAAACCTCTGGGCGGTCCTGGGTTAAGCGAGAGCCTCCATTGACAGGGAAATTGATGAAGAGTGATTGGTAGATGTGAGGACTGAGGGGAGGCAACTTGGATGGTTTCCTTAAAGATAGGAGGGTCTGGAGACTCGAGGAGGGGGTTGAGTTTTTTGGTCGGTGTGGTTCCTGGGCTCTGAGGAAGCTTGCTCAGAAGGAAGCTGAAGGTGGGGGCCTCTGAGACTGTTTCTCCATTTTGGACACGTGAGTAATAGGGACTGATCTCTTTTCTTTGCCCCAGCTATCTAAGGGCTTGGGCCTTTTGGCCCAGCCTAAACAGAAGGGGTATTTAAGCCCTATTCCCTTCTCTCCCCTTTCTCTCTCTATATATATCTCTAATTCCTTTCTTACTCCTATTGTAATTAAACTCCAAAAAAAGGCTGACGGCTGACTTGAGTTTTTCATTTAGGAATTACATAGCTGATTCCTTGGTGACCTTAAATTAATATATATATCAGTCTTTCAAAGTGATTCCCTTGTAACAGTAATCAGGTGAAATAATCTTCCTTGGTAGACCAAACAGATAAGTTGAGAGGAACCTCAGAGGCAGGGTTCAACTGCTTCCACATAAAGTGAGTTAGTCCCCTAATAGGAAGCAATTTCTCTCTCTGCTCCAGAAAGACAGTAACTAAAGAGGGCAAACTCTCAGTACACTGGTCCTTCTTATAAAAATTCCTGATATTCCTTTGGAAGGTTCTCCTTGCCTTCCACTTCATGAGTTCCATGAGCCAACCTGGATTGTAAAAGCAAGCTTTTGCACTTAGCACACTTCTCCCTTCTTCTCTATATTTTACTACTAGGTAACTGGGGTTAAGTGACTTGCCTAGGGTCATATAGCTAAGAAGTGTCTGGGGCCAAATTTGAACCTAGGACCTCTCATCTCTAGACTTGGCTCCCAATCTACTAAGCCCCATTGGCATGTTATTCTTTCCATGTGAGGTAAATACTGCAGGTAATAATTAGGAAACAAAGATTTAAAAATGATAAAGAACCTTCCAAATTCATAGAACTACTAAGAGTCAAAATTGGATTTTTATCCAAACTCAGAACTCTATAGCCTACTATATCCTAATAAGATCAAATCCTATAATAACATAGTTCTATTCTATAAAGAAAGCAAGTTATTTCAGTAGATGTAATCTTATCAAGCCTGAAACACCAAATCTAAGTAACTCAATATAATTTAAGTAACCATCTAGCCATTACTCCAAGCATCTTGCCATCTGCCTTACCACATCTCTTTTATTTGCCACCTGAAATGAGATCCTCCCAAGTGAACTTCCAGAAACTACTTCCCCTCAGGGAATTAATCCATTCAGTTTTGGAATTATGAGTAAGGAAGTGTCAACTTGCCTAACCTCATATATTTAGATAGCCCCAAACCATGCTTTTTATTGATGAACTAGCATGATGAACTTGGCATCTCACCATCTGTGCTACCCCAACCACACTTTCCATCTCTTGCTCTAGAAATAGTAATCCACTCAATACCACCCTGGCTGAGGGAAAGAACAGGTCAATCACCACTCCACCCATCATCCCTGTGACTCTACAGACTAAAATTTCTTCCCTAACCACCATTGCCTTATATGTGTCATATTTCATTTTAGAATGTAAGCTACTTGTGGTAAGGAACTATTTTTTGTATTCCCAGCTCCTGGCACAATGCCTAGTACATGGTAAAAATGTAATTCTTTCTAAATGATTGAAAAAACAGTTTATCTTATGGTTTCTTGGAAACTTCAATGAAGTTCTGGTAGAAGGAAATGAAAGCAACAAAAAATGACATTCCCATGTTCTCTAGGGTACAAGAGGGGAAGCGTAATGAGCAATGTTTTCTTTATCTTCCATTAGAATTTGCTATACATTATGCACAGGTTGTATTGTTTCAATTTAAGGGCAAGCCAAAATTAGTTATGGCAAGAGGAAACATGTACAAGCTAGCAGCCAGGAATAAGCTTTAAGAGAGATATATAGCTCACCACAAATGTGGTAGGCTATGTTCTATAATACACTCAGCTAGTATGCATTATTATTAATGGTAACTTTCATTTATATAGTATTTTGTGGTTACAAAGTACTTTCATATATATTAGCCCATTGAGCCTCAAAATTATCCAGGGAAACCAATAGTAGAAGCATTATTGTCCTCATTTTGCATATGGAGAAATTGAAGTCAGAAATATTCTGACTGAACCTGATGCTTTCCACTATGCTAGGTCTTCTGACCACAAGTCCAGTCTGTTTTCCATCATCCCCACTACTCAACACTAGGGGACTATTCCAGCAAACAGATAGCATTAATTCTATGTAAATCTTCAAAAGAAGCCATTGAATTAGAAACTGAAAGAGGGGAAGGAATAATCAAAGTACCAAAGTCTGTGTGTATGTATATTTTTCTTGCCTTCATCCTACAGCTCTCCAAACATTGAACTATTTGCATATACCTTGTTCTCTTTTATTTTCATTAACTTTTTCAATGTGATCCAGTAAGACCTAATGTAATGCTTTCCTTAATAAGGTACATGCCCTCTGCCTTCCATAGTCTCTGCCTCACATTTCCTTTGAAATCTTGATGTTAAAGGTGAGGGATTGAAAAGATAATGAAACATGCATTTTTGGACATGGAGAATTTGGGAATTTGTTATGCTTCGCTAAAAATATCTGTTACAAGTTTTTATTTTCCTTTTTATTCTCTTAAATGGAGGCATGAGCTAAAGAGAAAAAATTAAATGCTGGTCAAATTTTAAAAAATTTTAAGCCCAACAATAAAAAAAGTCTCTATACTAAGACAACTCAGAAGATGCTATAGTATCACAAAGGGACCTTAAAAAGGGCTGAAAGCCTTGCCCTTACTGGACTCATATTTTGGAAGAAAAATATTGTTCTGACTGCATGAAAAGTCCTGCTCAACTTTCTATCACTAGATAGTGAACAAAATCACACTTAACCATCTGGCTACATTTCTTTCTGAAAGCAAAAAATAGAACTTGTTTTGCTTGTAACAAAGTGTTTTGGGATCATGTATTTTCATACCAATTAGTTAGAAGTCAATCATGTTGATTATGGCATTTGGATCTGTGTTTCTATGGCAAGAGATCTGATACTAAATAAAGGGGGAAAATAAGTTGCTAAGTTATAATAGAAATTATAAAAAACAAAATTTAATACATGCAACTATACTTACAGAGAACATAAACATTTCTACAAAAGCATATTTTAGTAATTAAGATGATGTATCTTTGAAGGAAATTATGCCATTATCATTATCATTTTAAGAAAAAGGGCTCAGAAGAATGCTCAAATATACCAAGTTTTGTTTCCTGGAGAAAATCAGGTTTTGGTATTAATATTCTGCATAAGTTTTGTTTTTTTTTTTAAAGAAAAACCCATGGTGTTGTCAGATTCTATCATCTGTACCTCCATCCTTATATATTACCTTTATTTCAGGAGACAAAAGCAGGTTAATGAGAACATTTTCATAATCTTCATAATATTCTTTGGGGATCCTCTATTTTAGAATGGAGGACTGAAGCACAGATAGGTAAGTGATGACTTCATGATCAAAAAAGGCAGAAGCAGCAGAGCTTTGGGCCTCAGTGTTATTCTCCTGACATCCTCCAGTTCTCTTACCCTTTAAGTTACCATTTAAGTTTGGCCAGGCGAATAATGTAGGTTTGCAGCTTCTTTAGCTGTTTTTAAAGGGTTCTTATTTTAGGCCAGTTAAGAAGATAATTAAGTTAGACTTAAAGAGACAACTACTCAAAAACACCAAGATTCTATTCAACACTATGAAACACAATCAGACAAGTATAGAATTTATGAAACTTCTACACTTTTGTGTCCAGCATTATGCAGAAGACCATAAATGTGAAAAGTGGAAGAGGTCAAATGAGACCCAGAGACCTATGTGACTTGTTCCAGGTCACATAAATAATAAGTAGCAGAGTCAGAACTGAATCCAGGTGTGACTTAATTCCAAATCCTACATGGTTTCCAAGGTTTCAACTTGGCTATCCTTTCAACTGTAAATCCAAAAAGCAATATAAATCTACCTTAACAGAATGGACTAAAACCAAGCATAAAAAAAGGATTTTCAAGGGAAACAAAATGTTAGCAATTTGGTGCAATTTTTGCAATCAAGTTATATTTGAATGACGAGGCCCAATAAAACACAGCAACACTCCTCATTTTCCCCTTTATTAATTCCAATATACATAGACTCAATAAAATAGGCATAAATGTCTCATAAGCATCACTCAAATCTTAACTACTTTCATTTTGTAAAAAAGCATTTGTGTTAATATGGCATTACATAAAAACAAGATTTTAGTGTAATATTATCTGCCCTCTATATGCCTTAAAGAAATGCCAAGAAAATTAATTTGATTTTTTTTAACAATTCTGTGAGATATTTAGAGGCAGGCAATCTACAAGTTTAAAAAGCATTACATCTTCTTCCCCTCAGTTACCTGGGACAACCAAAGAAACTCTAAAGGAATTGGGGAGATCTCTGATTTATATAAAGCACTTAAAAGTCTTTTCCTATAACAACTCTAAAAGGTAGGGTCAGAAAAATTATTATCCACCTAAGAGAAATTGAGTCTCAGAGGCAAAATTACTTTCCCGGTCACACAGGCAAGATCAGTAGAAGATCTCCAGATACTCTGGGTATAAATCCAACATTTTTTGGTTTTGGTATATGACACTGAAACCCCAACTAAGGGAATATCCATGGAAATCTTGTCTTTTTAATTGACTGAAATGGCAGTCATGCAAAAATTATAGACAGTATGTACAGCACTTTAAAAGTTCCTGGTTTTGCAATTAAAAAAGAATCTATTTAATAATGTTAAGGTCTACCACTCGATTTACTCTTATTATTATATTACTCTTAAGTAGCTTTCTAAGTGAAATGTTCATATGTGCCTTTCAGGAGTTCCCAATTAACCTGTGATCCAGGGTCAAATGGAATTGCATCTTTACTGCTGAAACAGAGATTTGTAGGGCTGGAGGCAATTGAGTAGTGCACAACCTAGTCTTCCACAGGTTTGCCATTTAATCATGAAACAATGCCAAAATTAGACACCAAAGTCATTTCTACTTCTATTAAGTTTAAACAAGATGAGATAGACCAAATCCTGTCACCCTGCCCCCTGGAACTTTTCAGTGTCTTAACCACTCCATTGGCAAGGCCATTCCACCTCCTTTCTCCCTCTCTCAATAAAGCTTGTTTTCTCACTATGGTGACTGCCTGAGTTGTCAATTCTTTGGATGTGACCCTCTGCCTACAACACTCTGATTATCAAAAATAATTTAGATTATACTAACTTTTAACTTAAAAAAAACTTTCCCATGTCATATCATCACTTGATCCTCTTATATAAAACCTGTAAAGTAATAATAATGACAATAACCATAATTTAAATAGTACTTTAAAGTCTGCAAAATACATTTGTTGCTTGATTTATTCTTTAGACCTTCATTAGGATTCATAATTTATAAATATGATCTAATTGATTCTCATAACCTTAGGAGGTAACTGCTTATCTCTATTTTATAGTTAAAGAAACTGGGGCAAACCAAAGTTAAATGACTTGCCCAGGGCTGCACAGCTAATAAATGTCTAAAGCAGGATTTGAATTCAGATCTTCCTGACTCCAGGCCCAGTGTACTCCCCATCACTCAGCTACCTCTATCCATTGTGCCCTTATAATATTTGGAGAAGTTGAGACAGAGTAATTGATCTGGTAAGAGATCAGGTAATTGATCAAGGCTCACTGATTTGCTGATCTTTCTATGACATTATAACAGTCAGTTGGATAATAAAGATGATAATGACAACAATAATCCTCAAGAGAGTAGGGAATGACTCACTCTTTTTTTGAATCCTCATTGCCAAACATTTGTCTGGCATGTGGTAGGCTCTTAAAAAATGCTTGTTTGATTAATTGAAGAAATAGCTTACATTTATATATCTTTAAGATTTGCAAAATACTATTTGATTCTGACAAACATTTTATGAGGGAGTTATCACAGTTTTGTAGAAAAGGAAATTAGGATGTAAAGACTCAGGTAACCCAGGGGCCATGCATCTATGCAGGATTTTTAGCCAGGTCCCAGTGCTCTTTCCATTACATTACCCTATTCTAATTCAGATTTTAAAATTAATAGAAGCTACAGAGCACAATGAATATGAATGCCAGACCTGGAGTCAGGAGGACATGAGTTCAAATCTGGACTCAGACACTTTCTAGCTGTGTGACTATAAGCAAGTAATTTAACCAAAACTGCCTAGCCCTTGGCATTCTTCTGTCTAAGAACTGATATTAAGACAGAAGGTAAAGGTTTAAAAAAAAAAAAGAATAGCTTTAGATAGACTTTCATTCTAACACAAATCCAAGAGATTCTTCCTTCAGGGAGTTCAAGCATCTAGGGCATCAATTAAACAAGTGTTCACCATTATTTTGTGAAAACAAGAAAATAAAGTAGCTATTTTACAAAAAGCTATTCAGTGTTTTCAGACTCACAAATCATTGGCAATGGTCCTGCCTCTCCACCCCACAATGAGCAAGTGCTTAACTCCTTGATATCTAAATTTCTATTAATACATCTACTTGGTTTATTTCTTCAACACATCAACAGATCCAGGTTGTGGGCACACAACCAAGAATCCAACTTTGGGTGATGATTGTCTATCTATCTCATCCCTCTGCATCCTTTGCTCCAGAGAAGTTACCCAACAGGCAGGAGGGATGCCTTTAGATCTTCTAACATTCTGTGGAAACAGGTGAAGCACTCAAGGCCATCTGGTATTCCTCCTATGGTTTTAATACATGACTAGTCTGGCTCTCTTTCCAAAATAATTTCCTGGATGATAATCTTTGATGCCATTTCCTACATATAGGGTCATGATTGACTAATCTGTAGCCTATATATGCTCATTTTACATCTATTAATTTGTCTTTCAATTTTGTTATTTTTGCATCAGACCTGGGATTTCACTGGTGTAGGGTAATGAGAGAATCCCTATTCTACTGCAGACTGGCACCTCCTCTGTGATTCATAATATTATAGACTTGCCTGGGACAATGAAGAGGTCAAATGACTTGCCCAGAACAAAAGTGCTATCATTCAGAGTAGTATTCACAGATATATAACCATAATGGAAGAATACAAGTTATTAAAAGGTAGTGAAGTAAGAAATAGCACTGGGCTTGAAGTTAGAAAGACCAGAGTTCAAAACCAGGCTCAGTCACCAAGCAAGTCACTTCACCTCTCTCTATCTGCCTTAGTTTTCTTAAGTATAAAATGAGAATCATAACAGTACTTGCCTGTCATGTTTATAGTGAGGATGAAATGAGATACTATTTGTAAAGTGTTTGGCAAAGTACCTGGTACAGAGTTGGTGCTTAATAAATGCTTGTTTCCACCTTCCTAAAAAAAAAAAAACTAAAAAAAAAAGATTTTTGTGTTTAGCATAGTTAGGAATTCTTCAACGTATTATGTCATTTCTCAAATACAATCTAGCCATCTCTGTTCAATGCTGGACCTGGCCTATTCTCAACCTTCCCATTATATATATATCCTAATTAGTTCAATGAGATAAATGACTGTCCAGCTGTGTATGACAATATAAATAGTAGGCATTCTTCATTAATTTGATTTGTTCTGTTATTATGATGATGCTTTTTGCATGGTGGTAGATGTCATCAAGGAGCCACTGTAATATTCTAGACCTTTACACAATAACCACAATGTCATCTGTAAATAAGAGCATCTGGAAGAGTTCACTGTGCACATGGAATCCCTCTTTCACTGAGACTCTACATAGGATATTCTTTGTGACAATGATGAACACCTTTGGTGAGCAGATGCATCCAAGTTTTATGTCTCATTTGAAAGTAATAATCAGAGGATCATTAAACAAAGTTATTTCTGTGGATACATCTATCAAGGAATCTTTCATGACATTAATGTATGCAATGGAAACACCTTGTTTGGGAAAGAGCTTTTAAGATCGCACTTTGCTCTATTGAATCAAATACTTTTAATAAACTGTAAACAACACACATAGCAGAATCTTCTATTCTCTATACGTTTCAATCAACCACTCTCCAACTGTGAAGACATGGGTTGTAGAAAATCATTTATGAAAGGCTACATTTGTAGATCATTCTCTTAAAGACATTATAGAAATGAGAAAGTAATTATTATTGATGTTTTCTTTCTTAAACTTTCACGAAACTCTAGCAACCCTCAAACTGTCATTCTATATTCTCTCCTTGGTCTCAATTTCTTAGTATCTATAGTTATTGCCTTCATTCCTTCTTTTCACTCACTTATGAATTCTGCATTCTGCCTCTCCACTGAAACTACTCTCTGCAAATAATGAATAATGAAAATTTGAAAAAAATAATTAAAATAATGAAAAAATATGAATATCTTAATTGTCAAATCTGATTTTTCTTCTCAGTCCTCATCGTTCTTGGACTCTCTGAAGTCCCTGCCATGTTGACCACTGTTCTCCTCCTGGATACTCTCTCTTCTGGGTTTTCATGATAGTATTTTCTTCTGTCCTCCTTTTTGTATCATCAGTGCTCAGCATAGTGCCTAGCACAAAGCAAGCACTTAACAAGTATTGACTGATTGATGGATTAGTTGGTCGATTCTCTTTCTACTAGTTAGGCTGCCCTTCAGTCTCCTTTTTGCCAGAGTTCTATCCTAGGTTTTCTCCTCTTCCTTTGTTCAGTGACTTCTTTAGGTTCAATCGGTTTAATTATCATCTTGATACAGATGACTCTGAATATATAACTATACCTATGCATATATGTATGTGTGTATATCTATCCCTATTTCAACCTCTATCTATATCTCTACCTGTAGCCCTAATCTCTTTCCTGAGCTCCAAGACAGTATTTGCCTTCTAGACTCTTCTAATTAGATGTCTCATAAACATCTCAAATTCAGCTTGTACAAAAGGGAACTAATTATTTTTTCCTCAAAACCAATTCCTCTTTGTAGCTTTCTTCTAGTTGTTTATCCATCTCTTCGATTCATAACTTCTGCATTAAACTATTCCTCACTCTTCTATACCCCACATAGTCAATTATTTGCAAATTTAGAGTTTTCTCCACCAGAGCCCCAGACAACTCTCCTAAGCTATCAATTATATAAAAGTTGCAGATATGTATTTGTAAAGATAGTTCCTCACTCAGACCTACAATAACGAAATCATAAGTCTAGACACAGACCAGCTCTAAGTCTTTGACATCTATTCCCTTCTTATTGGTCCCACATCCACTGCCCCAGTTCAGGCCCTCATCACCTCCCATCCAGACTTTTTCTCTAGCCTACTAGTAAAACCACCTGCTTTAGGTTTATTGTCACTCCAATCTATCCTCCACCCAATGAGCCAAACAGATATTAAGTATAACTCGCTCTCTACTTCACTAAACTCCAGTAGTTCCATATTGCCCCTAAGATAAATGTAAACTCCTCTATTTGCCTCTTAAAGTCCTATTCCATTCAGTTTCCACCAACCCTTTCAGCCTCATTACACATAATACCTCTTGGGCATAGCCAAACTGGTAGTCTTACTACTCTTCATGTATTCATAATACCCTCTCATTCATCTTCATGTCTTTGCACTGGTTGTCCTCTAAGCCTGAAATGCATTTCCCCCTTCATGATCAGCACACAGATTACCCCATATTCTTTAACACTCAGCACAAGCACCACCTTCTACATGAAGTTTTTCTTGATCCTCCCAATGCTCTTCACCTCCCTAACGTGCCTAGTAGTTGTTTCTATTATGGATGTTTGTATATGAACACTCTCTTCTTAAATAGACTGTAAGCCCCTGAAAACCAAGGTTTGTATCATTTTTTCCTTTGCACCCAGCACCTGGCACAGTGTTTGGCATATTGTAGGCACTTAAATGCTTGCCAGTAGACTAGATGGTTAATGATTTGTGGCATAGTAGAGAGCCAACTTTAGACTCAGGAAGACTAAGGTTATTCTTATGACACATACCACTCTTGGAATGATCTAAGTGAATTTCATATCAGATTTTTCCCAGACTTGTTTCCCGCTCCATATTTTGATATTTGATATTTCATTCAGAATTGCTGAAAGAAATTCTGTACTGCTCATAATCTTTCATCATCTCCTCTATAACATTTTGCAAAAAAAGTTTATAATAGAAGCTGGAATTGCCTTTTGCTACCTAGCAATAGGATCAATTCTTTAATGAATACAGCAGTCTCTGGGAACTCATGGCTTCCTTATTGTGGCAAATATTTGCACGTTATATGTCTATAGAGAGAGGCAGCACAATAGATAAAGAGCTAGCAAAAAAATCAAGATCTAGGTTGCCAAGTTATATGATTCTGACCAAATCACTTAACTCTCTAAGTCTACAAGTTGCAGATCTGAATTGGTAAGGGGAATTTCTTCATTGGGGAGATCTCTCTTACAGGGCTAGATACATTTAAGAAATAGTACTGATTTCTATTCCTTTATCGATTTTATTGTTTACATGGTCAAAAGCTTGAATAGGTTGCATCAGTACAGTTATAACCATATGTGTTATATAATCATGAGGCCTCATTTTAATAGTTTGAGTTGATGTTGACTTTGGCCTTCCCTCTAATTAATCTAACTACACATATACAAGATTACAAAATGATGCCCACACCATTAGTCTACTAAACCTCATCTACAAAGATCTGATTAATAACATGTTTGTGATAAAAATGTTTGGTACTTTCCATATCTAGAACCTTCACCTTTCTTTCCTTAAGAATAAATTTATGATACACATACTTCCGGATTCAGAGTATTCTACAACAGGGGTGTCAAACTTATAGCCCAAGCAGCAACTGGCAACAAAACTCCCAAATATAACCAACCAGATTAAAATGTAATCAGGAAATGTTTAGCAAAATAAATAAAAAAGCAATGCAACATAGATAATACTAATTTGTGGTTTTCTGAGTCAATATGCTATGGCACCAATCTATTTCTTTTTGGAGTTGAAACTATCGTTCCATAAAAACCTTTGGCTAAATTCATTTGTTAATCCTGTACCACATTCTCCAAAAGGTTTTTCACCATCTTCCCTTTTCTTTTGCCTTCTTTCTCACTTAATATTAACATAGGTTTCAGACTAGTATACAATCTATTAGCATCATTAACTTCTTATTCTTTAAATTTCTTTAAGTTTTCTTAATGCATAGCCTTATTTTTTCTTTTTTTATATTCTGAATTTAACAAACAGCAAGAAAAAAAGACCATTTCCTTACACAAAACATAAAGAAAAGAAGATTATTTAAAACTGCTAATCTCTATTATGTTCAGCTTTTTTTTTTAAGTATAGAAAGTTATTATTGGTACTTTTTTTTTTTAAAATATATTTTATTTGATCATTTCCAAGCATTATTCGTTAAAGACATAGATCATTTTCTTTTCCTCCCCCCCACCCCCCATAGCCGACGCGTAAGTCCACTGGGCATTAGATGTTTTCTTGATTTGAACCTATTGCTTTGTTGATAGTATTTGCACTAGAGTGTTCATTTAGAGTCTGTCCTCTGTCATGTCCCCTCAACCTCTGTATTCAGGCAGTTGCTTTTCCTCGGTGTTTCCACTCCCATAGTTTATCCTTTGCTTATGAATGGTGTTTTTTTCTCCTGGATCCCTGCAAGTTGTTCAGGGACATTACACCGCCACTACTGGAGAAGTCCATTACGTTCGATTATACCACAGTGTATTAGTCTCTGTGTACAATGTTCTCCTGGCTCTGCTCCTCTCGCTCTGCATCACTTCCTGGAGGTTGTTCCAGTCTCCATGGAACTTCTCCACTTTATTATTCCTTTGAGCACAATAGTATTCCATCACCAACATATACCACAGTTTGTTCAGCCATTCCCCAATTGATGGGCATCCCCTCGTTTTCCAGTTTTGGGCCACCACAAAGAGCGCAGCTATGAATATTTTTGTACAAGTCTTTGTGTCCATTATCTCTTTGGGGTACAGACCCAGCAGTGCTATGGCTGGGTCAAAGGGTAGATATTCTTTTGTCGCCCTTTGGGCATAGTTCCAAATTGCCCTCCAGAATGGTTGGATCAGTTCACAACTCCACCAGCAATGAATTAATGTCCCTACTTTGCCACATCCCCTCCAGCATTCATTACTTTCCTTTGCTGTTATGTTAGCCAATCTGCTAGGTGTGAGGTGATACCTCAGAGTTGTTTTGATTTGCATCTCTCTGATTATAAGAGATGTAGAACACTTCTTCATGTGCTTGTTAATAGTTTTGATTTCTTTATCTGAGAACTGCCTATCCATTTCCCTTGCCCATTTATCAATTGGAGAATGGCTTGATTTTTTGTACAATTGATTTAGCTCATTATAAATATGAGTAATTAAACCTTTGTCAGAGGTTTCTATGAAGATTTTTTCCCAATTTGTTGTTTCCCTTCTGATTTTAGTTATATTGGTTTTGTTTGTACAAAAGCTTTTTAGTTTGATGTAGTCAAAATTATTTATTTTACATTTTGTGATTCTTTCTATATCTTGCTTGGTTTTAAAGCCTTTCCCCTCCCAAAGGTCTGACATGTATACTATTCTGTGTTTACCCAATTTACTTATGGTTTCCTTCTTTATGTTTAAGTCACTCACCCATTTTGAATTTATCTTGGTGTAGGGTGTGAGGTGTTGATCTATTCCTAGTCTCTCCCACACTGTCTTCCAATTTTCCCAGCAGTTTTTATCGAATAGTGGATTTTTGTCCCAAAAGCTGGGATCTTTGGGTTTATCGTATACTGTCTTGCTGAGGTCGTTTTCCCCCAGTCTATTCCACTGATCTTCCTTTCTGTTTCTTAGCCAGTACCAAATTGTTTTGATGACTGCTGCTTTGTAATATAGTTTGAGGTCTGGGACTGCAAGGCCCCCATCATATGTGTTTTTTTTCATTATTTCCCTGGATATCCTTGATCTTTTGTTCTTCCAAATGAACTTTGTTATGGTTTTTTCTAAATCAGTGAAGAAGTATTTTGGTAGTTCAATGGGTATGGCACTAAATAGATAAATAAGTTTGGGTAGGATGGTCATTTTTATTATATTGGCTCGTCCTATCCATGAGCAGTTAATGTTTTTCCAATTGTTCAAGTCTAGTTTTAGTTGTGTGGCGAGTGTTTTGTAGTTGTGTTCATATAGTTCCTGTGTTTGTCTTGGGAGATAGATTCCTAGGTATTTTATTTTGTCTAAGGTGATTTTGAATGGGATTTCTCTTTCTAGTTCTTGCTGCTGAGCTGTGTTGGAGATATATAGAAAAGCTGATGATTTATGTGGGTTTATTTTGTATCCTGCAACTTTGCTAAAGTTGTTGATTATTTCAATTAGCTTTTTGGTTGAATCTCTAGGATTCTTTAAGTAGACCATCATGTCATCCGCAAAGAGTGATAACTTGGTCTCCTCCTTGCCTATTCTGATGCCTTCAATTTCTTTATCTTCTCTAATTGCTACTGCTAGTGTTTCTAGTACAATGTCAAATAGTAGAGGTGATAATGGGCATCCTTGTTTCACTCCTGATCTTATTGGGAATGCATCTAGTTTATCCCCATTGCAGATGATATTAGCTGTTGGTTTTAGATATATACTGTTTATTATTTTTAGGAATGACCCTTCTAATCCTATGCTTTCTAGTGTTTTTAATAGGAATGGGTGTTGTATTTTATCAAAGGCTTTTTCTGCATCTATTGAGATAATCATGTGGTTCTTGCTAGTTTGCTTGTTGATGTGGTCAATTATGTGGATGGTTTTCCTAATGTTGAACCAGCCCTGCATCCCTGGTATGAATCCTACTTGATCATGGTGAATGATCCTTCTGATCACTTGCTGGAGTCTTTTTGCTAGTATCCTATTTAAAATTTTTGCATCTATATTCATTAGGGAGATTGGTCTATAGTTTTCTTTCTCTGTTTTTGACCTGCCTGGTTTTGGAATCAGTACCATGTTTGTGTCGTAAAAGGAGTTTGGTAGAACTCCCTCTTTGCTTATTATGTCAAATAGTTTGTATAGTATTGGGGTTAACTGTTCTCTGAATGTTTGATAGAATTCACAGGTGAATCCATCAGGCCCTGGGGATTTTTTCTTAGGAAGTTCTTTGATGGCTTGATGGATTTCAATTTCTGATATGGGATTATTTAAGAATTCTATTTCCTCTTCTGTTAGTCTAGGCAGTTTGTATTTTTGTATATATTCATCCATTTCTCCTAAATTGGTGTATTTATTGCCATATAATTGGGC
Source organism: Monodelphis domestica (assembly GCF_027887165.1). Classification (NCBI taxonomy): domain Eukaryota; kingdom Metazoa; phylum Chordata; class Mammalia; order Didelphimorphia; family Didelphidae; genus Monodelphis; species Monodelphis domestica. Next base: position 196,095,757 of record NC_077229.1, on the reverse strand, counting down.
AAAGTAATTTCTAATGATTGCCTTAATTTCCTCCTCATTGGAGGTGCTGTCCCCCTTTTCATCTTTAATGCTGTGAATTTGCTTTTCTTCCTTCCTTTTTTTAATTAGATTGACCAGTACTTTGTCTATTTTGTTTGTTTTTTCAAAGTACCAGCTTCTTGTCTTATTTATTAAATCAATAGTTCTATCACTTTCGATTTTATTAATTTCTCCCTTAATTTTTAGGATTTCTAATTTGGTTTTCTGCTGGGGGTTTTAAATTTGATCGCTTTCGAGTTTTTTCAATTGCATTTCCAATTGATTGATCTCTGCTCTCCCTTGTTTGTTAATATGAGCTTTCAGGGATATGAATTTGCCTCTGATTACCGCTTTGGCTGCATCCCAAAAGGTTTGAAAGGATGTTTCGCCATTGTCATTTTCCTTGATGAAATTATTAATTGTTTCTATGATTTCTTCTTTAGCTAAACGGTTTTGGAGTATCATATTGTTTAATTTCCAATTGGTTTTAGATTTGGTTTTCCATGTACCATTACTAATCATTATTTTTATTGCCTTGTGATCTGAGAAGGCTGCATTCATTATTTCTGCTTTTTTGCATTTGTGTGCTATGTTTCTGTGACCTAATGTATGGTCAATTTTTGTGAATGTGCCATGTGGTGCTGAGAAGAAGGTGTATTCCTTTTTATCCCTATTTATTTTTCTCCATATGTCTATTAATTCTAATTTTTCTAAGATTTCATTCACTTCTTTTACCTCTTTCTTATTTATTTTTTGATTTGATTTATCTAAATTTGATAATGGTTGGTTTAAGTCTCCCACTAGTATGGTTTTATTGTCTATTTCTTCCTTCAATTCTCCTAGTTTCTCCATTAGAAATTTGGGTGCTATATTATTTGGTGCATACATGTTGATTAATGATATTTCCTCATTGTCTAGAGTCCCTTTTAACAAAATATAATTACCTTCCCTATCCCTTTTGATCAGGTCTATTTTTGCTTTGGCTTTATCAGATATCATGATTACCACTCCTGCCTTCTTTCTATCAGTTGAGGCCCAGAAGGTCTTACTCCATCCTTTAATTCTGACCTTGTGGGTGTCAACCCGCCTCATGTGTGTTTCTTGAAGACAACATATGGTAGGGTTTTGGATTCTAATCCATTCAGCTATTCGTCTACGTTTTATGGGTGAGTTCATCCCATTCACGTTCAAAGTTATGATTGTCATTTGTGGACTCCCTGGCATTTTGATTACCTTCCCTAATTCTAACCTTTTCTTCTTTGGCTCTACCTTTTAGTCCAGTGATTTACTTTGAATCAGTCCCCCTTGTCCCCTCCCTTGATGTTTCCCTTTTTAGTCCCTCCCTTTTTGTTCCCTCCCCCTCCCCCCTCTCTTTCCCTCCCTTTTTGTTCTCCCTCTCCCCCTCCCCCCCTTGGTTTTCCCTTCTCCTTACCCTTGTTGGGTAAGATAGAATTCAAGATCCCAATGGATCTGGATGTTTTTCCCTCTCAGAGTTGATTTCCCTGAGATTGAGGTTTAAGTAAACCCCCCCCCCTCTCTTCCTCTCCTTCTTATAGGAGTTTTCTACCCCTCCCCTTCCCCTGTGAATCTTTGTGTGAGAACCATTATTCTATTTGGTCTTTCTTTACCCCCTATTTATACATTACATTTTCCCCACATATTAGTATACATAGGTTGATATAAATGTAGTCCTTATAGAAGAGAGTTTGAGTAAAAGAAGATAACATTTTTCCCCTTTCCTTAATATTTACCTTTTCAGGTATTCCTTGCTCTTTGATTTTCGGTATCAAACTTTCCACAGAGCTCTGGTCTTTTCTTTGCAAAAAGTTGGAAGTCTTCTATTTTGTTGAATGCCCATACTTTCCCTTGGAAGTATATAGTCAGTTTTGCTGGGTAGCTGATTCTTGGTTGGAGACCCAGCTCTCTTGCCTTTCTGAAGATCATGTTCCATGCCTTACGATCATTCAGCGTAGAACTTGCAAGGTCTTGTGTGACCCTGATTGGCATTCCTTTATATCTAAATTGTCTTTTTCTGGCTTCCTGTAGGATTTTTTCTTTTGTTTGATAGCTTTGGAATTTGGCAATTACATTCCTGGGAGTTGTCTTTTGGGGGTTTAGTGTAGAAGGTGTTCTGTGAGCTCTGTCAGTGGATGTATTGCCCCCTTGTTCTAGAATCTCTGGGCAATTTTCTTTGATTATATCTTGTATCACCATGTCCAGTTTGGTGTTTATTTCTGGCTTTTCTGGGAGTCCAATTATTCTTAAATTTTCTCTTCTCCCCCTGTTTTCCAGATCTATCACCTTGTCGGTGAGATATTTTATGTTCTCTTCTAATTTCTTGGTGTTTTGGCTTTGCTTTATTAGTTCTTGCTTTAAAGCCTGGTTTTCTTTTACAGTTTGGTCAAACTGGTTTTGTAGATGCGTGAATTTCTTTTGCATCATTTCCCACTTTTCCTCCCAGAGGGCTTCCATCTTTTTGGTCCTTTCTGATTCAAATTCTTCATGGGTTTGTGGAGAGTTTCTATTTCCTTTGGAAGATTTTGGAGAATTTTCTTGTATATCTTCTTCTATCTGCTCTGTATTTTGTATTTTGGCTCCATAGAATGTGTCCAGAGTCGCCCCTTTCTTCTTATTTTTCTTGGTATTTTGGGGCTTCTGTGCTTCTGTGGAATTTGTCATCTCTGAACGTGGAGGATTGGCTTTTCTTGTCTTTGTCTGGTGATCAGAGGCTTTAGTCCTGGGCAGATGTTGGTTCTATGAGCGTTCCCTGGGTTAAACTGAATATGCCTCACTGGAACTGGAATGGAAGGGTCGGACCACGAGGCCACACTCTCCCCCTGGCTCGATTTCCGGAAGTTGCCTTCAGAATCCCTGGCCGTGAGGCTGTTTCGTCGGCCTGCGGGGGGATGGGCTGCCGCTTCCCCAAGCTCTGAGAGCACAGACTTTCACTGAGACTTGGATAGCAGGATCCAGCCCGTGAGGCTGTCTTGCCCGCCCTGAGGGTTGCTGTTGTTTTGACCAGCTCTCTGCAGTGGAGGCCCCAGGCAGTAACTTTCACCCGACCGACCGGCTCTTTGACCAACCGGCTCTTTGCAGCGGAAGCCCCAGGCAGTAACTTTCACCCGGACTGGGACTTGGGTAGAAGACCCTGAGGGTTGTTGTTCCTCAGACCCTGCTCTCTGAGCCCGGCGCGGCTGCCGCTTCCGGGAGCCTTGGACTCTGCGCTCCTACCCCTGAGGTCCGAGGGATCTCGGGTTCTGGCTTTTAAGGGGAGCCGTACCTTTTGAACCGGGTCCAGGTCCAGGAGGAGGGTTCCCAGGGTCTGTGCTGTTGATCGTTTTGAATTTCGGCGCCTTAGGAGCTTCTAGTTTGAGATCGGTCGGGAAGGGTTTTCCGGAGATCTGAACTTCAGCTTTCTCTAAGCCGCCATCTTAACCGGAAGTATTATTGGTACTTTCAAAAGTGTCCTGCTCATCTATTTTCCTCTAAAATTTCCTTCTGTTCCCTCCTGTGCATTTTTTAAACCTTTCAATTCCTCATGTTTTCTTTTTTTTTTAAAGAAGCTAGCTAACTTTCCTCTCTCTTCCATTCCTATCCCCCTCCCCACAAAAGAAAAACAGAGTCCTTGTATCAAATAAGGAAAGTCAAGAAAAAAATCTACACATTTGCCATGTCTGAAAATGCATGTCTTAGTCATCTTTAGTCATGTCATTGATTAGAGTTCTTAAGTCTTTCAAAGTTGTTTTTCTTTCCAATGTTATTATTACTCTATGAATTTTCTTCGGGTTCTGCTCATTCCACTATCTCAGTTCATATTAACCTTAACTTCTTAACATTTTCAACATATTTTTCACTGTTCTCCCCATGGATGATTCCTACTAGGGACCACCTTGCCTTGAAGGGGTAGGGAAGCCTGAGGCTGATAATAATTGAGATTTTAAATTTAAGATAAACCATTCAATCACAGTCTATTTTTTAGTATACCATGACTTAAGATTTTTATACTTTTTCATAATTGTCTTTAAAAAAATTAATAGAAGACCACACTACTTTGGCTTTTTTCCCCATATCAACACATATTCACACATAAAACTCAACTGTTTATACTAACTATAATGCTGATATCAATCAAAATACTATTTAAATAAATTTCTATTCTTCCCAAACTAAAAAAAGCAATGAGTTGAAGAATGCTGCCCATTTCTAGAAACTTCCTAAAAATACTGTCATGTGCCCTATAGAAAAGTTTGGCAAGAAGATCACTTCAAACCATCTTAGTGGCAAGCTGCTAGCATATAAATCCAACATTTTTACATGCAAAATTGGATTCTACTTTATAGATATGCTGCAAGAATAAAGTACATATGTTATAGATAGACCAGTTAAAAGGAAGGCCAAAATATATTGATGAAATGTGAACTGTCACATTTTTCAAGGGTATAGGTAGAAAGGTTCAATTTCAAAAATTACTTAGTAGAAGGCAAAGTAAAAGGCAAGGAAGTATAAATTAATCTCAAAGAATAATTCCCCTATTACATAAGGGAAGACCAAGGACTTTTGCTAAACCATCTGGTCAATATTAACAAATAAAAAGTGAATTATTTCCATCATTAATCATTTCTTCAAATAAAAAATTAATGATAGCTGACACATACATATATTTTATGATGTACAAAACACTACACAGGTCACCAGAATCTCACAACTGCCCTGGGACATAAATGCTCCAGTTATTTTTATCCATCTTTCACAGATGAAAAAACTAGGGTTTAGAAAGTTGAGTGACTGGAAGTGTCAGGTAAGATAAAAGACTCAAATTTATGTCTTTCTTATTTCAAGCAACACTGTGCTATATTCTTTTATCATGTCCCCACCATTCTGGGAAGTCAAGGATGAATCTCTTCAGCAAAAAAAAACAAATATCTATAACAATAATACTAATAACAATAACATAATGGATTTAGAGGACTAGACCAATCCAAGTAGCTTTTCATGACTTAACAATCAGCCATCAAATAGAAGATTACAAAAGAAAAAAAGATACTCCTGAGTAGTCTAAGACAGGACAATTACTCTTGGTATTTTTAATTCTTTAAAATTCTCATCTAATAGAAAAGTGCCTCGGTATTCAAAATGAAGGTACTTGATAGGAGGTAAATCATTTTAATCTGGATTGGTTGTACCTAAGCCCACCGTTTAGCTACTATGAACAAAGCCTAGTGGTCTCCCAAGAGAAACTAAGTAAAAGAGAAGGTGAGGCAGGAGCAGTTATATAGCTATGTATATACATATGTCTACAATCTGTTAGTAGATAGTCCCACCTGACATCCTCATCCTGGGGCTCTATTTCTCACTGACAATGGTTCTTCTCATTTTAGTATTCTGGCTGAGATGGGATAGTTTATTAAAGAGGGGAAACACTATGGAATTCCATTGCTAGGATACTAACATGGATTTTGATCTAAATAGTAGATGCTCCCAAAGCTCTATCCTGGGCTTTCTTCTATTATTTCTATATACTCTCTTACTTGGTGACTTCATCAGCTCCCAAAGGCTTGATTATCATCTCCACAAATAGACAATACTCTTACAAAATATATATAAACATCTATGTTTAGATGCGTATGTGTATTCAACCATACATACTCTCTTCAGCTGTAGGTAAGGTACAAATCTCCACTGTCTATTGGAGGTTTCAAAGTAGATGTCCCAGAGACACCTCAAATTCAGTGCATAAAAAAAATGAACTCATCATCTTTCCTTTTAAACCTTCTCACCTTTTGAACTTCCCTTTTATTGGTTGCCGGCCTCACCATATTGTCTAATCACTCAGGTCTGGAACCTTGACATTATCCCTGACTCCTTCTCCCTCATCCCATACATCTAAATCAGATATTAAATCTTGTCCTTTCTAAATCCACAAAATCTCTAGCAGTGTTGTACAATAAAGAGTGCACTGGACTTGGAGTCAGGAAGAATGGAATTCAAAGCCCACTGGAAACACTCTTAGATGGGATAAGTTTTCTTATCCCTTACCTGGGATACGAAATTCATCCTGACTGTTTCCTCATCTGTAAAGCATCCATATATACCTCCCCGGATTGCTATGAGGACAAAGTAAGGTTATGATAAATTTTAAAAGCTTTACGAAACTTATAGTGGTATGTTAACTATTATTATTGTCATTATTATTAGCTCACATGGATATCCCTCTAGTTCAGGTATCTATCACTGTTCAAAGATTCTATTAATAGGTTACCCCATGTCAAATCTCTCCAGAATGATTTCATCAAGGATAATCTATGACTGACTAACCTAAAAGAATGAAATCGTGATTATATTTTAAATCAAAGGAATGATGTAAATATAGTTTAACTTAAATTTTAACAAGGGATTTGATGAAATATCTCAAGCTATCTCTCCTTCTATCTGTAGAGAATGACAAGCCCAATAAGCTTTATTAAAACTTGTTCCTAATTTCCATAGAGCTTATTAATATTTACTTGAATAAGAGAGGACAGAAAGATAGAGAGAGATTGAAGCCTATTCTCAAACTAGCCACGTGGCCTCCCTCTCATGGCTCTCTCTCTCAGTCCACATCCTTTCACTGCCGCATCCAAGGGAATAGAGAGAGACAACTTCCTGGAATCTCCTCTTTTATATTTTCTTCTTTATCCCTGGATCCTAACCTGATCTTTTCCAGGTCCTGAAGCTAGGTCAGTGTCCCATGACCCATGCTGGAGTTCACTCATGTGACATACACCAGGACACAGGTAGGATCCCAGTACATGATCCTGGGAGGAGGGTTACCTTCACACAGCTTCAAGAAGATAACAAGGTATAAGATTTTTAGGTTGTACCAAGAATGGCCTGGCATCCAGGAAGAAGGAAATACTAATCCTTATGAACTCCCATAGCATTACTGATTTAGAACTAAAAGAGCCTTAGAGGCCATGCAATATAATCATCTTATTCTTAAAATAGAGACATGGAGCCCAAAGGGGTTAAGTGACTTGCCCTTCATCACACAGGCACTGAGTGATAGAGATGGAATACAAAACCAAGTCCACCGGCTCCAAATGTAAGGCTCTTTTCACTGCATCATATTCTCCTTCATATTTCTACATTTTAAAAAGGACATGGATAAGCTGGAAAACATGCACAAGAGCTTTTCGGCCTGTCCATGTTTGAGTAAGGAGTCCAATAAGCCTCAGGCTTTTATCTCTCCACAGAACACCTATACACAGCACATAATAACATGATCCTGCTTTTGTTTCTGTCTATTCTTTCCTATTCAAGGGTGAAAGAGTATCTGATTACACTGAGCCCTTGTTAGTTTTAAAAAGTCAGGAAAAGGGGGCAGCTGGGTAGTTCAGTAGATTGAGAGCCAGGCCTAGAGAAGAAAAGTCCTGGGTTCAAATCTAGATTCAGACACTTCTTAGCTATGTGACCCTGGGCAAGTCACTTAACCCTAATTGCCTAGCCCTTACCACACTCTTCTGTCTTGGAACCAATACTTAGTAACAATTCTAAAATAGGAAAGGTTTTTGTTTTGTTTTGTTTTTTAATTTAAAAATAAAAATAAAAAGTCAGGAGAGTAGGCCAACAGAGATCCAAAAGTTGGAGTCCATGCTAGATTTTGTGGACAATTCAACTCAGTGAGGAATAAAGTTCCAGATAAGACCTGTTTGATGTAGCATAGAATACACTCATACATTGGTTATGTCATAGTCCAAAGTGATCTTGATGGACTAAATTCTTCATAGAAACTGCTTTAGATATAAGCCTGCTATCCTTAGGACCTAAGTCGATCTAGGGGAGTGTCCCCAGGTATATGTGTGAGGAGGGAAGAAAATGTTAGTATGTATGTTTTTTGTTATATCTACTCAGTAAATACCACTTTATAAAAGGTATTTCTTTTATGTGTTTTTTTTAAAAATCCACAGAGCAGCAACCAAGATGATGAAGGAAGAGGCTTTGTGTCTGTCATGGGAGAATCAGTAGGAAGAAAGTAGGAATATTAAAACTGGATAACAGAAGATTCAGGCAGGATCAGGATGTGTGTTCAAGTGTGTTCACGTATATGAAGTCTGTTATGAAAAGAAAATTAGGAGTTTCTTGACTTTTTTTTGTCAATGACCACTTTGGCAGTAAAGTCTATGGACCCCTTTTCAAAATAATGTATTTAATTGCAAAAAAAAATAGGATTAAAAGGAAAACCAATTATACTGAAATAATACTATCAAACAAACAAACAAATAAAAACAAGTTTGTGGACCTAATGTTAAGAACCCTTGGATTACAATCATTCTGTTTGGCCCCAGAGACCAGAATCGGGCAAAAGTTACAAAGAAGCAAGTGATAACTGTTCAACTTCAAAAAGGATAATTGGGAAAGATAGTCAGGGATTGCAAAAAGATACAAGGAAATTTAGTCTTCATTAATAGAAAAATATCATATTAATTAATCCAAAGGTAAAATAGGTAGAATTTCAGGAAAAGGAGGGGTTCCCCTTTAAAGGAGCTGTTCAAAGAGAGCCCAGAAAATCATTTGTTGTGAAGGGGGATCACTTACCAATTATGGGTTAAGCTAGAAGGTCATTGACTTCTGGACCATGCCCAGGAAGCTGAGTATTGCAAAAACCTTCCCATCCTGCAAGATCCCAAGAGCCTCATCACTATCCTCTGTCTCTATGATTGAAGGATGGAGACAAAATCTCCCCTTAAGAAGGGAACCCAGATCAGAACATCTTATTTCTTCCAGCCTTCTTTCCTGGCTACATTTTGGGACAGATTTTCTACCATGCACCTACAACAGGCTACCTTTCCAGTGCCTACCCATCCAAACTTTTTCAGTTTTCTTTTGTATGTGATAAGCTCCTTGAGGGAAGGGATTGTATTCTTTTCATATTTGTATTTCTAGTACTTCACACAGTTCCTAGTATATAGTAGCCACTAATACATATTTATCGACTGAGTACAGTCCATTCCAACACTAAAATTCTATGATGCTAATTCTGTGATTTATATTTCAAATAAATTTATTAAAAACTTGTATAACAGTAAAATTTCATCAGATCTTCTGGTGAAAAATATTTCTAATATTTTCAGAATAATTCCTTCTTATTTTCTCTACTAATATGCTACTGATTTTTTTCATCTAACCATACAACTAAAACCAGGCAACTAAAAAAACTGCTCCAAAATGGTCAATTATTATAAGTGGCAGGGGAAAAAATGTACAGCTCTGTTACCAAACATTAGGCTAAAATAAATATTCAGATTTAGTTAAATCTATTTTACTGTGTGTCAGGGAGAGGGAGGAAAAGACTTATTTTTATCTTAAATGAAGCAAAAGGAAAACTTCCAGCTGAACCATAGTATATTTTATAAAATCAACTGTCAATTTACTCATCATTTCAGGGTGTCTGCCTACAGCCAAGGGAACTCTAAGATGCTAGGAAAAGGGATCAATGAAGTTGGAATCTCTAGAAGCAATTTGCTATGACTTTCTAAGTCCCTCAAAATAGATTTTAATTAAGTGTATTTGAAAAGTGCTTATACAGAGCTGCTAATGAGCCTCAGAAGAGTCCTCCCAAGAGGAAATTATTCATCTATATGAACAGACAACTAAAAAAGACCTATTAAACTAGTTATCACTAAGCCTTATCAAAGGGATGCTAATAGGAAGAAATGTAAATGTAGATTAAAAGACTAAAAGTTACAGTAAAATCAACATTTCGGAATCTCTGAATATTTATACTATGCATCAACATTATTTATAAATACTAGTTAGCTTTACAAATAAGAGAATTCCATTAAAATGTGACCAACTACATTAAAATTCTAACATACACATACAAGGAATAAAACTAAGTTATCCAATAAAAATGATACAAAGCTCATTTACAAAAGCTGTGCAAATAAGAGAGGACTCCATTAAAAATATGATGAAATTAAAATTCAAGTATAGATGCTAGAATATAACTAAATTACCCAATGAAAATGCTACAAAGGTCATTTAAATGTTTTATAGTTATCCAAGGAATATACAGCATCCGTGACACAAACATGACTCCAGAACTAAAACAAAACTATATACCCAAACTGACTCACACCAGGAGAGGTCAAATGTAAGGCCATATTTGCATTTCCCAGTACAGAAAAGCATCTAAGAGCAATCTTAAATGGAAGAAGAGAGCACTTGGAAAGAAAACAAAGGAGTAATTGAAACAAATAAAAGATGGTTTAAAAAGGCTTATGTCTATCTATATCTATATCTAGTCTACATTCTGCATTTCATAAGCTAAACAGAACTCTCAGGTGGAATGCAAATTCAAAGAGTCTTCTATAAGGAGGCTTTTGGTACCAGGGAAAAACTTGAATTTGGAGAGGTCAGTTCAAATCCTAACTCTGCCACATATGTAGGTCATATGGATTCTAAAATATACTTATCATATATTTTGTGTGATAATACAAATATAATCCAGAAAAAAATTGCTTGCCAGCACTGGGAGAGGGGAGGGAAGGAGACAATATGGATCATATGACTTTGGAAAACGTTTGTGGAAATTTGTTATTAAAATAAAACAATTTTTTAAAATTTACCTATGCAGCCCTAACCTCTCTCCTGATGTCCAGTCTTGAATCAGAAAACATCTCAAACTAATTGTCCTGTATACAACTCAAATTCAACATGTCCAAAACTGAACTCAAAAATTGAACCCTCTTCCAAACCTACTAGTTACTCTCAAGGGCATCCATCAATCATTGATAGTAACTAAGCATGTACATGTCACACCCAGGGCTAACTAAGCACTAGAAACATAAAAAGAGGCAAAACAGCCCTCCAGGAGCTCCTGCTACCATTTTCCCAGACTAGCAACCCTGGGGTCACCCTCAACTCCTTACTCACTCACCTCCCTTACTCAATCTGTTGCCAAGTCTGGTTTCCATTCCTTGGTATCTCTTACAAGCCCTCTTCTTCCACTCACACACACAGGATCAAGTGTATCGCCTTCCACAAGCACTAGTTAATGGACTTCAGGATATCCTCATCTTCAAGGCTTTTATATGCCAGTCTACTCTGCATTCAGCAGTCAAAGGGGTGCTTTTAAAATGCACATCTGGTTCTCAATCTCTCTCTCTCTCTCTCTCTCTCTCTCTCTCTCTCTCTCTCTCTCTCTCTCTCTCAAAGAAACTCTTGTTGTTTAGTCATTTCACTCATCAAATTCTTTTTGACCTGTGGGTGAGTAATCTCCTACCCTCTTAGATGAAGATCAGATTTTAATGTTAGCAGTAGTCTTGAGGAAATCATAATTGCAATTCTAAGATAGTTGGCATAAGTCATGATTTTAATAGGCTATTTGTGATTATTCTATTATAAATATTATGGTTTTGAATTAAGTAACTGCTTTAGCATAGGCCTTAGTGTCAGCCCTATCCTTCAATAGGCCTGGCTCAGGGTTTGAAGCCTGGTACCACCTAACCCCACCCACTTTTTTCGTCACTAGTCCAGGCTACAGCGCTCCCCACTTTTCCATCAAGTGACTTCTAAGTCATCATCAAATAACTTCTACCAATGAGAAGTACATCCCGATCTTTTTTTAACATGGTATTTTTAACTTGGTATATAAGTTATATTCTTTGGAGTATATAGGAAGGTCTGTCACAGTGCTACGAGTCTTTTAGTCTTGACCAGAAGTATGGCTTTTTTGTAGGACTTGGACTTCTCATAATAAACCTATCTTTCTTTATAGCTTGGAAACTTTTGCTTATCATTTTCATTCCTGTGGTTAGAAATTATGCAACAGGTCCTATTTGGGGCTTTCCTGGCACAGATAATAGAGTGGTTTGCCATATCCTTCTCTACCTCATTTGACAGAAGAGGAAATTGAGACAGTGTGATGTGACTTGCTAAGGGAAGTGTTTGAGGCCAGATTTAACCACAGGAAGATAAGTCTTCCTGACTTCCAGGATCCATACTCTACCCACTGAGACACCTGGCTGACCCCTAAAAGAAACTCTAGTGGCTCCCTTTTAGCTCCAGGATCTAACACAAAATTTGAGATCCCTGCTACTGAGGATGCTGTGAGGCTGATGTCTCACTAGAGCTCAGGCATTCCATATGTTTCAGTGCTTCAGTACTAATGTGATCAGCACTGAAGCAGAAAGAATGAGGAAGGGCAGAAAGGCTCAGAAATTCAATGCCAATAGGGAGTAGGATCAAGCCTGTAAGTGGCCACTGCACTTTGAGGTTGGGAAAGAGGGAAACATAGTCTCTGACAAAAAAGCAGCAGAGGTCAGACACCATCACTCCCCTATGCAATTTCCAATTGGGGAACGGAAAGGAATAAATATTGAGCAAGTTCTATGTGCCCAGCACTTTATAAATACTGTCTTGCTTGATCTTCTTACAATCACCTTGTGAGGTGGGTGCTATGTTCCCTATTTACAGATTAGGAAACTGAGGCAGAAAACGGTTGAGTGACTTACCTAGGACCACACAGATAAGAAGCATCTGAAGCTGGATTTGAACTCAGGTCTTTCTGATTCCAGCAATCTCTCAATCTCAATGACCACAATTACTCTCTCTCCATTTCACCACAATTGCTCCCTCTTAATTCCAGGCTCAAATATAAAATCCTATTTGGCTTTTAAGACATTTGCAACTTGTCTCCTTCCAACTTTCTAGTTTTCTTAACTCTTTACACCACTCCACAAACTTCACCATTCAGTGATACTTATCTTCTTGATGTTCCTCATACCACATTCAATCTCCCAATGCATGGCCTTTTCAATGAGTGTCCCAAGCTTTGGGATTCTCTCCTTCCTCACCTCTACCTTCTGGTTTCCCTAGCAGTTTGGGCTGTGTAAAACTAATTTAGAATACAATTTCACATAAGCTGTTTATTTCAATACCTCAACAGTACTACAATTTCATTGTTTCTCTACTGGGCTTTCTGCTTAATTCATTAATGAAACAGAATTATACTTTCATTGGTTTGGGTTCTCTATTGACCAAAGTAGATTGACAATTTCTCCACGCCTTAATTATTATCTTCATAAGCTACTTAAGTGGGGAAAAAAAAGTCATCACCTGGTTGCCAACCACCTACTGATGAGGGTTGCTTTCTATTGAAGCCTAATTACAATGCAACACAATAATCCAATTCAGCAAAATTAAACTCTTAGTAACATTGTGCTAAATAATTATAAATTCATTCAGGACAAGGATCTTCTCTTATTTACCTTTTATCCTTATAGATTAATTCATTGAATCAACAGATGTCTAAATAAATAAGCTATGATATTTTAATCATTAAATGCATGTCAAATGAATCTTGGGGTAAATTTTAGTTGACTGCAATAAACTACTTTTAGGCAGGTGTTGCCCCTGGGAAAATGGTTATTAGCATATAAAAAAATCAATTAGGGAGAATGTTGGGTGCAAGGAAATAGAAAATATCCTGTCTCTTAAAATACAGTCTGTCTAGGAGCAGGGAGGTGGATAGAGAGCCAAGCCTGGAGACCCAATTACCCAGCCCTTACCACTCTTCTGTCTTGGAACCAATACATAGTATTGAGTCTAAGTTGGAAGGTAAGGGTTTTAAAAAATAGTCTAATTTTTGTAATGATGTATACAACTCATGATTTCTAGTGCAATTTCTGGAAAGACATATTTATGGCACACAATTTTGAGTCTTCTGAGCATTCTACAAACCTTTGGCTTCTTTCATTCTTAAATCTAAACAATGTTATAGTACACTTTTCACCATTCCTTCTTGTGCCTACTTTTCCCCTGGAAACATCAATAATTAATGAGTGGTGAGTTGTCTAGGGCTTATCAAGTACCTCACAGAATTTCTCTAATTCTTTATCCTTTGCAACATAGATACAGTGGGTAGAACACTGAATTCAAGTGCAGTCACAGAGTGTAGCCCAGGATGAGTCACATGCCCTGTTTGCCTTGGTTTCATCACTATAAAATGAACATCATAATAGAATCTATCTCCCAGGACTGTTAAAAATTAAATAAGACAGTGCTTGACACATAATACCTACTATATAAATGTTAGCCATCATCATCGGGGTGTATGGGGTGCTCTGGGGTGTATGGGGTGCTCAGGGAGGAGTAATATCTCTGGTATGGAGGGCTTGTCATGCCCTCCTAGGGCAGCTCTCCAGCCTCTGACCCCCACCTGACACCCAGCTCTCACTTGTGGCTTCCAGTAGCTGCTAGCATGCGGCAGCGGCCACACCCCGGGCAACAGCTTCGACAGGCCGGCTAAACCTTGTGAGGGTAGCCATCGGGTCGTCGTGGACCCCTGGTGAACCAGGGCTTTGCTCACCCAGCATGTAAAGACTGCTTCGGCGGAACAGACGGAAGCAACCAACAAAAAGGTTCAACGGCTGAGAGGGTGACGCAGCAAAGCACTGTGGAGTGCTTAGGGCGTGTTGGAGCACAAAAGACAACACGGCCATCCAATGCAGCTGAGGAAGTCTCCAGGTGTAACAATTTTTCATGCCACTGGACCCAGGCTTCCAAAGCCGAGAGAGTGGGACTTGTCTCTGTGCATCAACTTTTCCACTTAAATCTCCTTCAAGCACAAGTGTCTTTGTGCACACTCATCTATCATAGATGAAAACGCACAAAGACAATTGTCACCCTACTACTATCATAATCATCATCATCATCATTATTATTATTATTATACTTAGAGAAGCAGCAAGATTAGAAAGGCATAAAGATATTGTTCTTGGAGTCAGAGGAAATTTGTTTTTGAATTCATAAACTTACATTTTCTAGTTGTGTCATTACAGACATATCAGTCTATTGGTAAACATTTATTAATAGTCTATGTGCCAAATATAATTGTGATAACTGCCATGATAAATGATAAGCACACAAAGAAAAGCAGAAAATAATCCATGTACTCAAGGAGCTCAAGATCTAATGAGAGAGACAACATATAACTAACAAAATATATACAGAATAAATAAGGGTAATCCCAGAGGGAAGAAACTATAATTAATGGGTAAGGTTTCCTTCACAGAGTGGGACTTTATTCAAGATCTGAAACCAGGAGGTACAGATGAGGAGGGAGAGAATTGGGGGACAGCCAGAGAAAATGTCAGAAATAAGCAAGAAGGCAAATGTCAATGGGTCAGAGTACATGGGTGGGTGGTAAGGTATAACAAAAAAGGTAGGAGAGGGTCAAGTAACAAAGGGTTTTAAAAGCCAGGAAATGGGATTTTATATTTGATCCTAAAGGGAGTCACTGGAGTTGATTTGACTAATGAATGAAAAACAGACTAGAGTGGGGAGAGACTTGAGACAGAAATCAACCAGAAGATTATTACAATACTCTAGACATGAAGTGGGGACCTACACCAGGGTGGTCACAGGAGAAAAGGGGGGAAATATGAGAGATAATTTTTAAAAGTAGAAAGGACAGGATTTGAATACTAAATGGATATGGGGGAATGAGAATGAAGAGTGAGGAAAAAATCTAGGTTTCAAACCTAGGTGATTGGGAAGATGGTAATACCATTGACAGTAATAGGAAATTGGGAAGAGGGGAGTTTGGGGGCAAAAAAAAAATAAAATTTCCAATATGCTAAATTACAAAGTCTACCAGATATCTAATTCAAGAGGATAAATGCAATTGGAGACATGAGATTAGAAGGTGGGAAGGGTATTAGGACTGGACAAATAGATCTGTGAGCCATCAGGAGTGGTGATAATTGAAACCATAAGAGCCAACATGTGAAATAGTACTGACTGGCCTCAGATACTTCATAGCTGTGTGACCCTGGGCAAGTCACTTAACTCCGATTGCTTAGCCCTTGAATCCCTTCTGTCTTATAACTGATATTAAGACAGGAGGTAAGAGTTAAAAAACAAAAAAGAAAGAAAGAATATTGAGAGAGATGGGGGAAAAGAGGTTCATGTAACCTTACTAACCTCTCTAAGCCTGTTTTTTTCACTTGAAAAATGGGATGATAGTGATTTTTCCACAGGTTTATTATATGCATTAAATAAGATGTTTGTAAAATGTTTTCTAAATCTTATTGTACTAGACAGTTGTCAGTTATTTTCATGAAATCTCTTTAAGTTCATCATGAACTACAAATCAAGAAGTACTAAGTATCATGACATTATTTATGTTATTGTTATGTGACTGATCAAATAAATATACCAGCTTCTTAGTTTGCCACTCCAAAGAGAACTTGTGGGGTCCTCTACAATTTAGATATGACTTCCTTTTATCTTCAGGCTTTGTTTACTAAAAGCATATTAGTATTGATGTGATTGGTTTCAAAAACAGTAAAATATCCCAGAGCTTATACTCTGTTAACAAAGATACCAACATCTCAGTATCACCGCAATATGAGGCATTCGGGTAAACTGTTCATTTCAGACACTTTATAGCTATAATTTTGCTGACAAGTTTTGGTTTGAATGCCAAGTAGAATATAAGCATCTTTAGGGCAAAACTATCTTTAATTCTGTATTTCTATCCCCAAGGCCTAACCCAGTGCCTTGCAAACATTAAGTTTATAATAAGTACATGTGGGTTAGAAAGCAGTAAAGAGCTGGATATGTAATTTGGCTAATGGATTTATGTTAGAAACTGAGAAAAAAAGGAACTGGGAAATAAATGAAGGGACTTATACAGTGCAGTCAATCTGATCCAGAGATAAAGAGATAGACAGATATATGGATGAATAGATGAAAAGATGCCAATGAATAACTAGGCCTAGAGACCTACACTTACTAGTTGCATGACCCTGGGCAAGTTCACTTGTTCTTTCTCAGTCTCAATTTCCTCAACTGTAGAATGGAGACAATAATGGTACCTGACTGACAGGGTTGTTGTGAGAATCAAATGCAGTAGTAAGTACTATGTAAATGCTTATTTCCCCTAACCACTAAATTCTGTGTTATGGATACACCTTTCATCATCTAAGATTTTTAAAGATTTAAAAACTGACATTTAGTCTTCTTTATCTTAGTACTTGTGAGCAAGTGAAGTTTACTGTGAAAATAAATGCAGCTCATGAGCTAAAATCTGTTCTGATGTAGGGATCCTGCATTAAGAATTCAATCAAATCTACCAAATTAATTCACATATACTTTGATGCAAAAGTGGTCCCAGGGAAAGGTTAAGTATGTTGGAAAACATGGCTCAAGGGGGGTGGGGTGGGGGTAAGGAGGCAGAGATCAAATACTTAAAAAATATGTATTAGACTCATCATTATCCTGAATACTTTACTCAAAAACTGGAGATATTATATATGAACAGCACCAAATAACATGGCAAAATTATTCCAGAAATTTGAGAGTTTTGAGAGGGTACTTCCCTCTCAAAGGGGGAAGGAAACTTTAAAAAGGGAAAAATATTACTCTGTTTCAGAGTATAAAAATATAGCCCAAGAAGTCTTTGTCGTATTCATGTAACACTGGAAATAAGCAAAGTGCTTTGCAACCAACCACACTTGAATTACAACTGACCCAGGCCTTCCAGGTCCCACAGCTTACATTCACTCTTGCAGGAGGGAGAAAAAGAAAGGAATTCAGCCAAGCGTCAAAAGGATAAGCCACAAAAATAGTCAAAATTACGGCGGGGAGGGATGAAGGAGATAGAAATATGTGTGTGACGCCTTCCTAGGAAGGTGACAGGCATGAGTCTATCCATAAAAAGCATGAAGAAAGGATTTCTAGCACTTCTTGCCATGTTTCTGAACTTCCTGCAGACTCTCCAAACTAAAAAATAAAAAGCCTTTGTTTAAAGATGCTGCATTTTGCCAAGCCAGACCTACTGTTTACATTTCCCACGCAAAATGAATGTGAAGCGACAAGACTCATCACTTAAGAGCCAACACGGACACTGAGGGGTGTCTTAAAAGTCAGAAAAATCCAGGTTCAAATCCAAACTCCCGCTACTAACCCACAAGAACATTTCCAGAAGGTTGGCTCCGAACTCACCCGCTACTCTGCCAGAACAACCTAGACTTCGGAAATTCAAAAACTGGCAATTTAGGCGCAGGTTCTCTTTCTGAGAAGGAACTGAACACACTGAAGAGCTAATTCTCATGGAGCCTGGGCGCTGCCATCTTGAAATTCACATGGGACCTTTTCCAAAGGCCCCATCACAAGTCGTCTTCAAAAGTGCCTGGATATAAATAAAAAAGCTTTTACTTGACAACTTCAGTGTGCACCCTGCGACTTTCTGTGCTACTAATAATCTACTACCTGGGCTCCAGTTTTCCTTTCTGAACTAGGTAAGAGTAGTTTGCTTTTGGTAGGAGTGTAGTAAAACCACAGTCAAAGCTTTTGCCAGCTAAAAGCTCACAGACTATATAGCGGGATGTATGGCTCCCTAGCAATAGCAACCGGCTGACAAGTTTTAAAACGGGTCCTTAGACTTAGCATCATAGGAGCATAGATCTGATTGGAAGAAGTCGTCAGATCCAACCCTCTTATTTAACAAGTGATGCAACCGAAGCCCAAAGATGTCAAATGACTCAATTTCGAGTTGGTGAAAACTTCTGACTTTCAAACCTGACTTGAAAAGGAACCACCAGAATAATAACCTCAATCAGTTATTCAAGCTCTGCTTAAAGACGCTCAGAGAGGAGAGTTCTAATAATACCGGAGGCAATTCATTCCACTTTCCGATTGTCTTCATTATTAGGAAAGAAGGAGGGAAGGGAGGTGGAATAGAAGGAAGAAAGGAAAGGAGGAAGGAAAGAGAGAAGAAAAAAGGGAGGAGTAAATGGGAAAGAAGGAAAGAAAAGAGGAAGGAAGAAAGAAGAAAGAGAGGGAAGATTTTCCTGAATTCTCTCTTTGCCACTTCCGCCTTATTCTGCTTTCTGTGGCCAAAGAGAATAAGTCTAATTCCTTTTCTTCATGACAGACTTGAAAATATTTGAAAACCATCTCTTATTTCCGAATCTTCTCTTCTCCAAGTTTGTCCAATGCCATACAGGTATTAGATGAGATTTGAATCCTTTATTTTACCTTCAGTCCCAGAAATAGGAACTGCTTCCCACCTGGGGCAACGCATAAACTTCAGCTGCATCATCCCCACAGATTCAAACCCAGGGACAGATTCTGAAATGAAAAGGAACTGGGACACGGACTAGGAGTTAGGAAAGATTGCGGCAAGATGATGCATCACCTGCTTTACCAGAGACATACTTCTGCCTTCTACGCCCATAAACAGACACGCATCCTGGCTCTAATATTTACCAAAACTGTTAATCACTCAACCAATTTCCTTTCTTCCTTTTAGTGAAACTATCTTGAAATGAAATGAGCTGTCTCAATTGTAAAACGCTGATTTGTAAAACAAGGGAAGTGTACTGGACTATCTCTGAGGTCTTTTACCCAACTCTAGAAGCTGGAAATGTCAATTGTCACTTGTGCTTGAATCTTTAAAACCGAAGAGCAATCACAGCCCTGCAGCCCGTAGTTGAAACCTATTTTCACAGGCTCCTCGGTGCTAATACACTTGGGATATACTGAGCATTAGAAGAGGATCCCAGAGTGGTGGGGGAGAGAGGAGAGGAACCCCGGCTAGACAACCCAAACGTAATCTTTCCAAGATCGAATTCAGCACCCGCCAGTACCCCACTGGGGATCTAGCTGGAAGAGGGAATCCGGACCAATGTTTTGACTCTACTAGGCTTCCACGCTTCACCATGCTTAGCTGCCCGGAGTTCTGCCTGTTTTCTCTTTACCAAACAATTTGGGTTCTAGAGCCTATCCAGGGCCCAGACAGGTATCGGAGAAATGGAAACAGTAAGATGCTGAGCCCCACGCCGAACTCGCGGACCCACCCCCGGGGTCGAGGAGAGCTCTCTCCTGGTGTGCCCCGGCCTTTATTTTCGCCCGCCCCTCCGGGTCATGTGGGGCCTCCGAGAAAAGGACCCGTTTGTTTGCCCCACCCCCTCCCTCCCAAAATGGCAGCCTCCAGTCGTGCACAAGTGTTAGATCTCTACCGGGTGATGCTGAGAGAGAGCTCCAAGTTCGCCTCCTATAATTACAGGTGACCTGCAGTGGGCTGGGGCCGGGGCCAGGGCTGGGGACGAGGGTGAGGAAGGGACTGGGAGCGTCCAGATCCCCTACCCCGTCCTGGTGCAGCAGCGCGAGCCAGCTCCCAAGGTTCCTGGAGCTCCCCAGCGGGGACCTGGGGGGAGGGGGGCTGGGGCAGTGGGCTTTCTCCACCTGTTCTATGCCCCGGTGAAGTTTGTTGACTCTCTCCTCAGAATAAAGTTCTGAAATACATAAAACAAAATACATTAGATGACAAAGGAAGCCAATGCTGTTGAAATACTGTTATCCAAATATTCGGGGGTAGGGATTAGGTAGCACCAAGTTTGCGCACTACAGGTAGAACCTTGAGTCTGGAAATGCACCAAGCTAGAGTTCTGCTCCTCAGCAGGAACTTGTGATTTTGGTTTTTCCTTGTTGAAATAAAGTCGACGAGAAAAGAGGAGAAGTATCTTCCTACTGGTGGTTGAAATTCAGGATTATTGGAGTTCTAATAATTATTATAAGTAATAATAATACCTAGCATTTATATATCGCTTTAACTCTTGTAGAGAACTGGACACGTCATCTCCTTTGCTTTACAATCCTAGGATGTAAATTACATTAATAAGGTGCGTGGGCTACTTTATAAATTATATAAACGGAAGGAAAGGTTTCTCTTCAAAAAGGGATGGGCATTTTGCTTAAGAAGAACAGGACATATACAGTTACAGGTGAAAAGGCTTAGGACTTTCTTAAGTGTGAGAGACTGAATTTTCCCGTTTTCTTTTCTCTTTAACCCTTTGGCTTTGTATGCCCTTGGTGACAACTGAAGCCGGTGAATTAAAGCGGGAAGGCTTCTGAGAAGAAATTAATGGATAACCTAGTGCACGTGGGACTTCTCCTAAGGAAAGGGGATATAGTTACTAGAGACTAAAGACCTTTCTGTCTTGATCCAAGTTATGGTTACCATTTTATTTTGTTTTGTTTCATTGTGTCTATGACATGCTAGGAATCCATGTATCTCATCTACCAAGGCAAATCATGTGCTCTGGCGGTTCTTAATAGAAATAAAGGGAGATAAGAATCAGACTGTTCAGATCATATTTGGAGTATTGTATACTTGAGTAAATTGCATTCCAAACAGAAAAGATCAACCAGGATGATGATGAAAAAATTGCTTGAAGTACTGGGAATAGTTAGCCTAATGGCAAAAAGACTTAGGAGGTACATGATAGATATCTGCTGACATTTGGAGGGTTACAATTTATGGTACCAGAGAGTAAAAGTAATTCCAGTGCATAGATATAATGACAGACCTCAGCTTAATGTAAGGAAAAGCTTCCTAATAATTTTAGTTGTACCAAAAACTGAAATAGGCCCCCTGAGAAGTAGTAGATTCTCCTATGACTGGTAGTGTTGAGGCAGCAGTGGGATGATAACTGGACAGGACATGGTAGAGAGGATTTAGGCATTGGATAGAGGATCAGACAAGATAAGAAAAGGTGACTTCCAGCATTCGTTCATTCAAAAAACATTAAAATACCTGCTGTATAGAAAATAATGTTCTGGGAAAGATAAGATTTTTTTTGTGGGGGGGGACTTTTGGACTGCCCTTAAGGAACTTGCCACTTAGGAAGAATGTAGTATAACAAGATAATTTTAATAATATACAAACAAAGTTTAATACTAAGTGCAAACACAGTGCCTTGAGGTGCATGCAACAAAAAAGGTCATTACCACTGGCATATTTTTGAAGACTCTATGGAAAAGGTAGGATTTGAAGTGGGCCTTAAAAGGCAGGCAAGAATAAAATAGTCAAAGAGGGAGAGGGATAATATTTTAGTCATAGGAACTGCAAAAGTATTGGATAGTAGTGCTTAAAATGTTTCCTCTCTCCTTACCCTTATTCCTTGCCCTTATGTACCAACCCTTACCCTATCATCCTGTACCCCACTGTTCCAAAATGGTAGAAAACCATCCCTGTTCCTGCTCTTGACCTCAAAGAACTTAACTTAAAACCATTTTGGTTATAGGGAATCAGTAATATCTGTACTCCTAGTAGAAAGAGGCCTGAGACATTATTGAAGGCTACCCTTGAATTTTTCCATGGATTAGGGTAAAAATTATTATCCACATGTGTCCTTCATGGTATAGTATAAAGAACATTGTATTTGGGGCAGAAATGTGAATTTGGCTCACAGTCCTGCCCAAAACTATTTTGGTAGCACGGTGAATAGAATTTTAAACCTGATGTCAAGAACTGAGTTCAAATTCAGCCTCAGACACTTAATATCTATGTGGCCCCAGACAAGTCATTTAACTTTCCTCAGCTTAACCTTGAATAGTGACTCAAAGGACAAAACAGCTTCAAGGAGTCTGACATTTGGCAACAAAAAAGGAAGCCAACTATAAATTGTAGGGAGAACTAGCCCTGATCCTGGGAGCCCAGCTAAATAATTTGAACATCTAGGATGATTTTCTCACTGGAGGAAAGACTACAGTAAGAGTGAATAAGATAAAGAACATTATTTCAAACAAAACCAAGATCTGTACCTCCAGCCCTAAACCTAACTACCTGTTGGCATTCCAATTAACCCATAGCCTTCTAAAAGCTCAAAATGTTCATTTCTTTACCCCTAAAGCCCTTTCCCAACTCCCACCTTCCCAACTTCACTATAAATATTGAAGGCACCAAAATCTTTCCAGGTATTCTAGTTTGCAACCTCAGGGTCATCATGCTTATTCACTCTACCTGTCCAGTAAGTTGCCACATGGCTTCTATACATTCCCTTCTCTCTGCTCACATAGCCACTACTTTTTGAAGCCTTCATTACGTCATACATAAACTACTACAGGTTTCAAGTTGGTTTCCTTCTCCTCAAGACTTAGCCTACTAGAATCCATTCTTTTCATGGCTAAAAAGTGATTTTTCTAAAGTACAGGTCTCTCCACTCAGTAAACCCCAGTAATTCTCTATTACCTCTGAATTCATATCATATATGGATTCTTCTGTATAGCATTTAAAACTCTTCACAAGTTTACTCTTTCCTATTTTTCCAAACTTCTAACACTTAAATCCTCTACAAACACTCTCTGATCCAGCTACATTAGCCTACTTATTGTCCTTTACCTATGAACTGCTATCTCCCATTTCCATGCCTTTGTACTGATTGTCCTCTACACCATTAGTAGCCTCTCCCTTCTCATCTTCACTTATTTTCCCTTATTTCCCTCAAGTCTCACTCAGCTCAAATCCCTGAGTAGAGGCCTTTCTCCATCTACCTACTTATTAATGTCTTCTCCAAAATTACTTTCTAGCTACTCCATATGTATATGTATGTATGTATCTATATATGTATATATTATCTTCCCCCATTAGAATATAATGAGGGAAGCCAATTCATTCTTAAGGATGATTTTAATTTCTTTTAAGGAAAAAAAAAAACCTATGTATGCAGGAAGCAGTCAGAGATAGTTAGCATATTGATCCCATTTCTTCAAGGTTTTTTCCTCCCCTGTCTCAGAAACTTGTATCTTGTAGTGCTGGGAATATGCTTTGGATAAAGTGGGCAAAAAATACAATGTAAGAATTAAAATTCTGAAACTGACCTTAAATTAATAAAATTTATTAGAATCATTTGGATAGATAAAAGATCAGAAATAGGTAGAAGGATAAGAGTAAATTAGTCTAATATAACTACCATGCAGGTGCTCTCAGCCTGACCTCCAGCAGCAGCTTCCTTCGCCAGAGAATGATCACTTCCTCAGAGGTCCCCCTTGTCCTCTCTCTCACTTCCAGGTCAAGTTCAGAGTCATGTCCGGATCAAATTTGTAGGTCACATTCCTGTGACCTTCACTCAAGCAAACTCACGTGGACTCAAGTGACCTTATTTACCCAATGATTTCCCTCACACAGCCTTGGCTTCTGGGTCAAATGGTTGGCAGGAGATGAGGCCTCAAAGTGTGAGACCCCAAAAGAGGAAATTTCCTTCACACAACATTTGAGTTAGTTTTAAAATAGGAAAAATAGTAATATCCAAAGGAATCTCTATAGATTTGAAATAAATAATATAAAATCCTCTGACATGTTTTAACAGCAAAGGGAAATTTAGCTAGCTTTAACTTTTTACTTTTTAAACTAGATTTAACTTTTACAGATGATTTACTAGATTAGAAAAAGAATTTGAAGACATTATATTGATTTTTCTTAGAGTAGCCAGTTTTCCAAAATATCTTAACAACATGCAGGTTGCAGGAGGAAATTTCTGTTACAAAATAATTTGCTTCATCTTTTATTATAACTAAGAAATAACGATTTCTTCTTTGAGTGGGAATACTCTCCAAAGTATTTTGACATGAGAAAACCATCATATTACTCAGTAATTCAAAAATCCTCTATGCAGTGCCCCTGCATTGTCACACAGTTTTACAAACATCTTTTCTTATAGTGATTTTTTTCATAAAGTTTATTAATCTTGTAACAGCTTGAAAAACTGTAGCTTCTCAAACTTAATACAAGTGATGGTGAAATATTCAGTGGGTTCAAACTGTATGAAGGGACCATATTTTTGTTGTTGTTCATTCCTTTCAGTTTTGTCTGTCTCTTCATGATTCCACTTAATGGACAAAGATAATGGAGTGGTTTACAATTTCCTTTTCCAGCTCATCTTATCCTTGAGGAAACTGAGGCAAACAAGGGTAAGTGACTTGTCTCAGATCACACAGATAATGTCTGAGGCATGAACTGAATTTGAACTCAGTGTTTCTTGAATATAGGCTCAGTGTTTTCCAATGAACCCTACAACCTGGACTTAGGTGCCTTATTGTACCTAACTATCCCTTTTAATTTGTATTTATAGACCTGTGTTTTGTTTTCATGTTGATTGAACTCCCTTAATGCCAAGTGCATTACAATTCTACCCCATGTTGTCCTTTCATTAGAGTTCTTCCTATTATATTATTTGCTAGTGAAACCATTAAAAGCTTTTCTGCATATGATTTGCCAAACATTATTCTGACTATATCAAGAGCTGCACTTAGTACCAGCATTTTCCATATCATTTGAGACTTTGTATGCTTTCGATAAGCAACCTTTTACAGTGCACAAAATTCTTTTAATATCAGAGGCATTTCTTTTTATTTGTTTTTGCTCAAGAAAAGTATCTTACTATCTTGAAATTTTTTCATGTCTTCCTAATGTATTCTGCATGAACGCTTGCCATTTATTAGGGTGATGTCTACAACTTAGTTGTTCATAAACAGCAAACAATAGTCTTTCTATCAATAACAGTTCTTGTGAATCCTGGCAATAAATTTAGTGCATTACATTTTCTGAATTTCTGCATTTACTTTGCGTGTCTAATTTAAAATTTGGTTTTTTTTTGGCTTGTAGTTTGTTTCTGTTGGATCAACTGATCTCTTCAAACAGCTCATTCTTTTCTCTATCATGAAAGAATATTATTTTCTTAATTAAATACAATAAAAAATTTGTCAGTTTAGAATTGAATATTTCAATAACTATTCCTACTGCTCTCAAGTTATTTTAATTTTTTAATAGTTGAAGAGTTTTTTAATATCATATTTTATTGTGAAATATAACAGATATTGTGGTACTTTTAACTGCCAAATATTAAGTTTATATACTTTACATTAAAATATAGTAAACATAGGATGATACAACTCATCTTTGTCATGAACCTATAGAGACTGATAGAGTTGGTGGCAAATCACACCAACATAGAGAATCAGTACACCTTGCCTTAAATTTTACTTCATTTACATACGCTGTATTCAATAATTGGTGGGATAAGGTCACCATGCTAACATAACTGGGTTTATTGACTCTAATTTAAAATTTACTTAAATTTTAAAAAGAGGTTGTGGAGAAGTGGGAGTTGTACTTTAAAATAATAATTTTGACTTATGCTTAGTCATCACCCTCTCCTCATGAGGATCTTTTGGCCAGCTTTTGTCATAAGCTGCCCCACAGCTTGGAAAACTGTCTTAGACATTGCTGTTAGGTTCTTTGTCTGATTACATGATTTGTGAATCATAAAATTTCTAAAATTGGGAGAAGCCAGAAAGGTTATCCAAGACTTTAGAGGTCATAATAATAATCACTAATAATTACTAGGATTTATTGAGCTTGATAAGTTTTTCAGAGCACTTTACCTATGTTATCTCATTTAATCTTAAAAACTTTATGAATGCTAATAATAATATTATTATTATTACATTTTATAGATGAGGAAGCTGAGGCATAAACAGGTTAATCAAATTGCCCAATCAAATAGTTGTTCTAAGTGTCAGAGGGAAGATTCAAACAGGTCTCTAGGATTCCAAGCCCTACTACTCTACTGTGCCATGTTAAAGGTTAAAGCTTTGTAAACTAGGAATTGCTATAAATGCAAGGCATTGTTACCCTATAGTCTTATTCCCACATTCCAACAGATGAGGAAACTGAAATTCAAAAATACTAAGTTTTTCAAGGTACCATGACGAGTTACTGGCAGACCTCAGGTTCAAATCCAGTTCTGCAGGAAAAACCAACAAGACTTGGCAACTTATTACTTAATCCTTTCTTAGTCCTCACTCTCCTCAAGAGCATCTTTTGCCACCTTTTGGCATTAGCTGTCCCATAGCTTACAAAACTGTCATAGACATTGCTGCCAGTGACTGAGGGTATGAGTTGGGTGACTACAAGGATAGGATGATCCTCAATAGTAAATTTGGAGGAAGGGTCTGGTTAGTGGGATATAAAATATTTTGAACATTGGTGAAAAGAGACTGGTGCTGAAGGAAGATAATAGGATCATTTACATATAAATGCATTGAAGCCATGGGAGCTGATAAGTTCTCCAAAAAAGAGAGGGTAATGTGACAGGAGGAAGGTCTAAAACCACCTTGGAAAATTGTTATAGCTAGGGAGAGAAAAAGGATAGTAATTCAGCAAAGGCGACCAAGGATCTTAAAGCCTATTCTAAACTAGTCTCAAAGAAACATTAGACCTGAAGAGAGAATGTTTCCATGGTTCATCTCATTACTTAAAATGTAACTAAACTGATTTTCTAGTTTCACAAAGACAAGTTGAAATTATTAACTGTTAATAAATGTCAGTTTTACTTTATAGTTCAGATAAGTTCTTTCTTCCTGAACACTATGAAACAGAATTAAAATGGCACAATAATGAAGTCTATGAAATAATGGCCTTAATGAAAGGAGCTAATTACTCACATTTTGGAAAAGCATTCACTTTGCAGACCACAAAAGGACCCTTTAATAAATCATCTTATTCCTGTGAACACTGAATAGCATTGTAAGGAACAGAAAATGTCAATGAACCTCCAAAATATGAATCTGTTTTTTCTACTAACAGGATGTTGGTCACAAGTAATTATTGTTACAAATCTCGTATGACCTCTTTTTTTCCTGATAGAGGTAGCTAGGTGGTGCTTTTGTCAGTCAGAAAGACATGAATTTGAATCCAGCTTCACTAGCTGTATAATCCTAGGTAAGGCGCCTCTATGAATTGGAGATAATAATCACACTTACCTCACACAGTGTTAGGAGGATCAAATGAATTAACATGTAAAATGCTCTGTAAACCATAAAGCACTATATAAATGTTTGTTGTTGTTGTTAATATTGTTATTATTGGTTCCTAATTGGCCAAGGATGTATAGTGCACAAATAGCAGCACCTAACTTTGATGATTTTAGATTCCAGAGCTTGCTGATAGCATAACAAATCACAGCATACCCACATCTCCTTCTGCACCATGCTCATCCATGTCCTATAAATCCTCTGCTTAGGCCTTTCTTCTAGTCCTTTTCATATTTAATAGTTAGTAGAACAGACTAAAGAAAGTGGACTCAGGAATAGTTTCATATAGGAGGCCATTTTCCACAAACCCAAGAGCACAAACTCCTGGAGTAAGGATTCTTTATTTTGTAAGAACTGGGGAAAATTGCAAAGATTGCTCTGAATCATTAATAAGAAAAGTAGATTAGAAGAACCAAGATTCCTCTCAATGTTCCTCACAGTGTGAAAGATGATAATAGCTGGAAATAGGATTAGAAGGACATGGGAAGATAGATATTCATACACTATAGGCCTAGTTACTTTTCTGGCATGATTTCAGATTGTTTTCCAACTTCTGGAAAATAGTTTATCATTGAAAGTAATAATCTGTTCATTCCCTTTAACTCAGTCAACCTACGACTCAGCATAATATACAAGTAGGTCAAAGACAGTGGGATGGATAGACTTCATATACACTACGTCCATAGGAGCACTTTTTGTGGTATGAGAAAACAAAAAATAAAATAGATTTGAGTTGAGTAATTGCTAAACAAGAAATAGCATAAATATTATGAGAAATCTTTTTTAAAGCATGCAAGTAAACAAACAGGACAATAATAATCATAATAGTGTAGGCTTTTTAAATGCTAAAAGACCTGACCAATTGTATGACCTATGTTAGTCCAAGAAGGCTTCTAATGATGTATATATAACACTGGTTTCAATGAAAAGCTGAGGAGCTACACTAATATGGAATGTGCTATCTTCTGTCAGATATGGTAACTTTGTTAATTGTGGTTTTATGCCTTTTCCTTATTGTAAGGAAGGTTTTGATGAAGAAAATACTTTTTTTTAATGTTTTATCTTTATTTTATTTTAATAACAAATTACCACATAAGTTTTCCAAAGTAACATGATTCATGTCATTTCCCCCTCTTCTTCTCTACCTCTTCCTGAAGTTGACAAGCAATTCAGTCTAGGTTATGCATGTATTATCATGCAAGATATATTTCCATATTATTCATTTTTGTAAGTGAATAATCTTATAAAATCAAAATCCCAAATCATATACCCAAACAAACAAGTGATAAAGCATAGATTTCATCTGCATTTATACTCCAATAGTTCTTCCCCTAAAGGTGGATAGCATTCTTTTTCATATGTCCCTCAGAATTGTCTTGGATTCCGTTATTGCTATATTGCTATATATGCTTATATTGCTATATAAGCAAAGTCTATCACATTTGATCATTCCACAATATTGTAGTTATTGTGTATTGTGTTCTCTTGTTTCTGCTTATTTCACTATATATCAGTTCATATTGGTCTTTCCAGTTCTTTCTGAAATCATCCTGTTCCTCATTCTTTATAGCACGATAGTATTCTATCATGATCATATACCACAATTTGATCAGCCATTCCCCAATTGAGGGACATCCCTTAATGATTTTTTAAAGCATAAATAAAACTTTAAAATATATTTGTTTAGTGGGAATCAATATCACAGTAGAGTTGTATACTTTTTATTCCTCCCTCTTCATATATCACCATCCTAAGCCTTTATCCAATCATACATTTCCCTGATTGACAGCAGGTGAGAAGGTAGAAAGAGTCCTGACACTCGAGTGTCAGGACCTGGGTTTGCACTCCATCTTTTCCACTTACTACCTGTGTGATATTGGAAGCACTTAACCATTCTGAACCTCCATTTCCTTATCTCAATAGGCTAAGAATTTACATCACTTCTTATGCCCAATCCCTCATGTATAAATAGTTGTTGCCTACTTTCACCAACCTTTCCATCTCACTAGGTTATGCATAACTTTGATTCCCTGGAGATGTAATGTTCTATGATTTAGAGTCATTAAAAGTTGCTGTTGGTATATGTTAATATATAGTAATACACATACACATTATAGAAAGAGTAGAATTTGTGGAAATTCCCTCCACTGACAGAGGCTATCACTTGTCCTATCAGTTGTATTTTGCAGTTTGCCTGGAGCACTAAAAAGATAAGTAACTTGCCCGTGACCACACAACTGGAATATGTCAAAAGTAAAACTTGAACATAAGTACCCTGTCACCACAATGACAATAATAACACTTATATAGAGTTTTAAGATTTGCAAAGCACTTTATGTGTTATCTCATCTTCACCACCTTTTGAAATGGGTACTATTATTTTCCCCATTTTACAAAGGAGGAAACTAATGAAAATAGATTTTGTTACTTGTTCAGGGTTGCACACCTAGTAACGGTCTGAGTCTGAATTCAAACTCAGGTCCATTCTCCCCACAGTGCCACCTAATTGCCTTTAAGGCTAGTCCTTTATCCATTACACTATGCTGCTTTTCAGGAAAATACTGTTATTATTTTTTTATCATAATAATGAAAAATTTTAAAATCCAGTCCATAGCTAACTGATAACAAAAGGAAGGGGCAGAATGTTTAAAATAATTTGTAATAGTAGCATTTTTAATATAATTTTATGAGTTGATAATCTCATTTCACATTAAACCTTTTTTAGCCATTAGATTTAGTAACAAATGATTATAGCAGTCTCCTGAGAATTTGGAACTTTTTCTCAACTCAACTAAAAAGTAAATCCCTCAAATTAAGTACAAACACACTGTCACTGACCAAATGCCACCAGCCACAAATCATCAGATATTTTAGATAAGTTTTAGAGTCCCTCTGCAGCATGAGAAAGAAGCTAGCAAGGTATCATTGAGTGGGGACAAAACTTTGTTTAAATGAGCAGACTAGAATCTCTTCTACTTGGAAATAGCCCCAAGGAACTTAAATAATTGATCCTGGTGACAGTGGGATCTAGAGATCTCTTGTACAACCCACCTTCCATAGCTAAATTAGACTCCTAATAACATGAAGAAAAACTAGATTGCATGGCTTGAGCATCCATGTTTAATATGTGCAAATCAATCTCTATACCAGTTCTCTGTACCAGGATGTAGGGGGGAAAATATGCCACTGTTACTATGGGTAATGAACTTCAGGTAATTTAAGAAACAAAAGTAAAGCTATAAAAGAATCTGATGGTAAATCCAGAGGTATTACAAGCAAACCAACAGTTAGGTGAAGCAACTATGATATTTCAAGTTCCTTAAAATAATGGTTTCAGTTGACAAAAGAAGCTCTATATAAATAACTTGTAACCCTTCTTTCAGCCCCTGTAAGTCAGGCATCTTCTTTCTTCAATTGTTACTTTAAACAGCTCTTCTCAGTTAGAAGCCTGAGATGTATCTATTCTTAGACTAAAAGAAGTTTCTACCTGCATCGTATGAAAGGCTATTCTATATTTAGACCTGAAATAGAGGATCCTTTTGATGAGAATTTTCCAATATTAAGAAAGAGACATGGGCATGTTTATAGGTAGCAGGGAGGAAACTAGAAAGTAGAGAGAGTGGTAGTGGAGACAATCTGATGGAGAAAATGAGAGGAGATGGGATAAAGGGTGAAAATGTTGAACTGTTGACCTTAGCAAGAAGAGCCTTTTCCCCTGTAGGAATAGAGAGGAAGTGATAGAAAAGGAAGCTTGTAGTGAATAGCATCAGGGGGTGGTTTAAGTGTAAGTTGAGGTCTTTAGCTGAAAGACAGGATGAGAGGCTTGAGGAGGAATTTTTAAGAAATTGCTATAGTCACCATAATGAGTGGGGTAGCAAAGCAGGAAGGTAGAAAAGGATTTCCTTGCTTCAGTTAAGAGCCCAATTCCAATTAGGTAGACCCAATCAACATCTGGATAATTTTCTTTGTCTATTAAGCAGCATGTGAATAGTAGTGAAGAAGATGACAGTGGGAGTAATCTCTTCTCAGTTAGGCAAGATATGAAGAGTGGTAGGAAAAAAGGCATTTTAGCGTAGAATTGAACTGAATAACCAAGGAGTTGCATTAGGGGAGGGAGAATAATGTAGCCAGTGCAGGGTGATGACTACAAAAAAAAAATTGAATGGTGGTAACAGAAGACATAAGGAGTGGCAAATATTATAGGGATACAAGTTATAAAGTTGAGAAAAAGATAGAATAATAAAATATTGTGATCAATATAGGAATTTCAGAGTTCAAGAAGCACTTGGTGGGGAGGGGGCTGGGTGGCTCAATGAATTGAGAACCAGGCCTAGAGACAGGTGGTCTTAGGTTCAAATTTGACCTCAGACACTTCCTAGCTGTGTTACCCTGGGCAAGTCACTTAACCCCCATTGCCTAACCCTTACCACTCTTCTGTCTTGGAACCAATACACAATATTGATGCCAAAATGGAAAGTATGGGTTTAAAAAAAAAAAGAAGAAGCAGCACTTGTGGATAATGACCCAAATAGTGATTGTGTACAACTGAAGTAACTTGTGGAAATTGAATAGATTGAGGACCTGGAAAGTTAAGATACTTAAGAGAGTGTCAACAATATATATGTTGAAGCCTCTGGGGTGATGGCAGTAGTTGAGGACAAGATGGGGGGGGGGGGGGGGGAACATTCTTTGTTAGCTTTCTTTCATTTTTAATTTTACTACCTAATTAAATCTTGAATTGGTTCTCATTACCATTGTGTGGTTTGTGTAGCCTACCGCACTTCATCAAAATAATTGTGGTTATCTGACCCCTCTGTAATCCAAGGACAACCAGAAGCAATTATGAGTTTATGAATGCCTGAATTTCTTTTAGACGTTTGAAATAAAATTGATTATTCATAATGATTGAATATACTTATACTTTCTAATAGTCTTCTTATTTTTATTAGGATTGTATCATTCTGCCTGATTGCCTAGTAATGATTTTGAAAAACGAGTAAAATTTAATTGAAAATATTCAGTATATTAACTCTTTTAAATATGGAAATTTGAAAGCAAGTTTTCCAGCACCTACTTTGGGGGACAAAAACAATAAAAAATATTCAAAGCAACAATTTTTGTGGCTAAAAGTACCAAACAAAGATAACAACCTAAATTTTGAAAACTTAATTGTATTATTATTCTGGATGATTAAGAGAAAATGTATTAATGTTTTCCCCTAATTACTAACTGACTTTGGTAAAGGCTTCTAGGTTACAAGTACCTGAGGTTTTCATCTGAAAAGCCTTTGAGCTCTTCCGTAGTTGACTAGACTCAGGCTGCTTTTTCGATGTAAAATAGAATTAGAATAGTTGAAAACTGCTTTTATAAGGGCAGTGGAAAACACCACCTCTGATAGTGTGATTCATGAGAATAACTGCATATCAGTTGTATAATTTAGATGATGAAAAGTAATTTTAGAATGTTATGCTCCCTATACCACAATCCTCACATTCTCAGGTAGTAGAATTGTGCATGTATATCAGCTTACCTAATTAAGTAAAAAAAACTAAACCAGTTCAATCCATCCAAAATTATAACTCACGTTTTTATTGTGCTTTGAGATTTACAAAACATTTTCCTCATAACAAGCCTACAGCATGGGAAGTCACATTATTATCCCCACTCTACAGAAGAGCCAAACTATCTTGGTTAGACAGTAAATGTCATAGCCAGTTTGAGAATTTCTTAACTTAAGATCCCAAGTTCAGTATAGGCCCATATGACAACTGCCTGTTTTAGTAATAGTAATACTTCAAGGATACTGGCTCTTTCAGTTGGTCCCTTTCTGTACCGCCATCTTTCTTCCTCCATTCTGATCATCTCATTTAGTTTCTAGGAATGTCATAATAATCTATCACTACTATTTATCCATGAAAATAGAAGCTTGTAGCCATTAATAGTAGAATGTTATTTGATGGTACATTTTTTAATATCTCACATGGCAAAATAAAGAAAAAGTGCTCATAGAAAACACTATTCACAATAAACAGTGGGAGAGAGGGACAATATGCAAAAACTTCCACCTGTTTCATTCAGTGTTATTGTGACTCATGGACTAACTGAGCTTACAAACTGTGCTCTTAATATCATGAATGAGTGAATAAATGAATATCATTTTCTACTACCACCTGTCCTCAGTTACTGAGAGATGGTTATCATTGACTAGTAAGTACTTTTATGAAAGAAGTCTAATGCATCTCTGAAAATACAAGTCAGGGCTGCTCATCTGAGATAGAGTGAAATTAAGACTATCATTCTTTAGCATATCATAAAACCTTAAAGATGAATCAAATTATGGACACTTATCCTGTAGCTCATTCACCCCCTCATTGTAAACTCTTTCCTTTTTTTTTTTTTGGTAAATTCTTTGTTCAGTTAAATATTTGTGTCCCTGGCAACTGAATCTAACTTGGTGCCCTAAACTACCAGGAATTCATTCACTCTTTTTGTCTTTGTATCCCTAGAGCCTAAGACAGTACTTGGCAGACAGTACATCCTTAAATTCTTAAATCCAAAACTTATAATGCAAAGCAAGAAAGAAGAGGAGGACATACTGACTTTAAAAGATTTTTGAGCTGAAACTAGTTATTCACAGGGTATCTCAAAACTGCACTAAGCTTAATTTTAAGCTTGAATTACTTAAAACTATGCTAAAAATTTTGGGATAAACTATAAACATGGTCCCTGTTATGCGTAATCCCTTTTACTGAGGTGATGGGGATGCTTTGTGATGTAGTGAAAAGAATATTAGATTTGGAATCCAAGAATACGCATTAAAATGTTAGTGGCTATGTCACACTACCTGTGTAACTTAGAACAAGACATTTAATATTTAAATTTAAAGTTATTTAAACTGTATAAGGAAAGAATTGGACCAGATGATTTATAAACTCCAAATCTTTGAACCTACAGTTTTTTTTTTCAAGAAACAACATCTGATGGACTATATTATCTTATGTGTGGAGGGAAGCCAAGTGGCTCAGCAGATTGAGCCAAACCTAGAAATTGGAGGTTCTGTGTACAAATTTGGCCTCAGGTACTTCCTAGTTATATGACCTAGCCTTTTAAAGTCATTTAACCCAATTTGCCTATCCCTTACCATTCTTCTGCTTTGGAACCAATATGAAGTATTGATTTCTAAGATAGAAGGTAAGGGTTTTATGTGGGACCTATTCAAAACCTTAAGGTTTTTATTAAATATGAATTATAAAACTTTTTTGACTGATACTTCTAATAATACATAAAATTCTTCACAATTGCAATATTGCTGTGACCACAGTAATTAATTCTAATCTAGGACTTTTAAAGCAACTTTGTATGACAGGTTCATATTTCAGCTATACAATTATTAATAGAGAATTGTTTTCCTGAATTCTCATAACCCTGGGGAATTAGGGGGAAAGCCAGTGTTTACTTTCATTGGACTCTGTAGTTTTTATTCCCCTTTTAGAATGGAAGAAAATAGTATAGCCCCTTTGTGCAAGGCTGCCTGCAGATTTTTTGCCTTTTCTTTTATATTTTAATTCATCAGCCTGAAGGAGTAGGTTTTCAAAACCCTGGAATTCATATAAAGAGAATATGTTTGATTTGCACATTAGTCTAAGAATCTTTAACTCCTGCAAGAGAATTAGAGAACTGTGGATCTCAGTATATTCTCTATACCTGAGGCTATAAATTTTTGACTCACTGTGAGGAAGACAGATCTTGGCCAAATATATTTATTTGCCTCTTTAAAGCTTAAAAAAGCACTTACTTACCACAAGCTGATGAGGCAAGGAGTGCAAGTATTATCACTATTTTACAGTTGAGGAAACTGAAGCTTAATGGACTTATCACCCACTGCCACTCATTATGCTCTGGGCCACTTCTATTTGATCCCTCCAACCAAGCCCTTTTTTTTTCACATGGGAACACTACAGGTTGCTTAAGAACTTATGATTCAGTAGTACTATGCAATTCTAGAATTTGACAAGACCTCATTCTGGTTCTCTGATGCTGATGCCAACATGAGAAGACACTACAATCAAAAATCTACCCCAATCCCTTTCCACTGGCCTAGACTTCGTCTGCTGCAACCTTAGACATACATGGATTCTCTCAACATTCAACATTGTAGGCTAATTATAATTCTTCATCAGCCCATAAATTAAACTTCCTTCTATCCAGACAGTAGCCTGTTTCTCATAGAATGGTCTGATTAGCATAGATGACATATCTTAGTGTCTGTTAGGCCCACAAAATCATAGGCAGTCTTATTTCCAGAGCCTCTGGAAAATAGCTACTCATACTTTCAGATGTGCAAGCCCAATACAACAGAGATTAAGTGACTTGCCCAGAGGTTATTATTGGTGTAAGGACTCATATCCAACTTTCTTGACTCCATTATTGTGTTTCCAGCTCCCTGGGAGAGGACTCATATAGGAAGGAGGTCAATGGTTTCTATTCATTCATTCAAAAGAAATTAATAATAAGATCTATGAGAAATGCAAAGTTGAAGACAAGCAGTATTCTAAAAGAGCTTACAATTCAGTAGTGGAAATAACAGCTATATCAATAACTGTGCTATAGAAGTGCAATTTAAGAAGTACAGAATGATTACCGAGTCTTGCTTCTTCCAAGAGGTCACTTGGGGCTGGAAGAATAAGGAATGCTTTCTTGGAAGCATTGTGTTTGAGCATGACCTATGAAAGATTGATGAAATTTCCATGTAAAGTTGGGGGAGAGCATCTTTAGAGCAAGGGAATGACAAGAGTTATGTCACAGACAGGAAATGGTCAGGATATATTTGAAAGAGTAAGTTTGGTTGAAACTTAGAATACATGGTATTATAAATATAGTAAGAGTTAAGGCTAGAAAGGTAGTGACAGATTATGTGGGGATCCTTGGGTGCCATGAGAAACTATTGAAAGTTTTCTAGCTCAGGAATAGCATGTTCAGAGCTTTACATCAAATGAGATAGAGTCTAAAGAAACTGGAGACAAAGAAACCAATGAGCAGGGATTATATTTTTCCAGGAGAGGTTTTATGATTTAACATAATTCAGAAGGTGGGGGAGTTGATTTGTGGAGCAGGAAAACAGAAACTACCTTCTATAACCTAAAAAAAGAGTATTAAGCTTATAATTGCCTGTAGACAAGCACCCATGCTTCTGGTTCCAGTAGGCTGGCTCACTGTACTCCAATGGCTAAAGTATATGTTTTAGGAAGAAAGCCAGCCGAGCCGAGTGGGACCTCTTTAGCAGGGCTCACTGGATCTGGAGAGTGAGATTACTAGGGTAGTTTTTCCTGCGTGTTATTATTGATGTCAGTATTCCTCTTTGTTGGTTAGGTCCCTGGGTAAAGCCTTGTGTGCATTTTTCCATGTTGGACATTGCTTAACAATCAAAATACAGAATGCATCAAAGCTTTAGCTGATGATGACGGTATGCCACGGTTGATGAAAACAGTATCTTTGAAGACTTTGGAATCTTTACCCATGAATGAGGATGGTTACAATGTGAATGGTGCAGAGGAAATTGTTACCATAGATTTAACAAGTAGTGAGTTATTTGAAGTGGAGGTGAGGAAAACTAAGTAGGGGAAAAGAGAAATCAGGTCAAGAATGTCCTGGCTTCAGACTTAGTGACTAGAGAATATTGATAAGAGTAGTAGCAATAAGAAAAGTCAGAAAAAAAGAAGGGCTTTAGGGAACAGATTTTTTACATAATAGTTTTAACAAAATTTGGTTATCTAAATATTTATTGTGTCGTTTATATATAAGGCATTAATAGTTTCTGATAGTCTCTGTTGTCAAGGACTTTTAATTCCACTAGGAGGATACAACATGTAAAATGGAAAATTGAGGAAAGAGATTGTACCAATAAATGGGAACAGGGCTGACACTTGAATATCTGAGACTTGAAAGGGAGATTCTAAGAGGTAGAGATGAGGAAAGAGTTCATTCCAGGCAAATGCACAGAGGCAAAGATATGGATTTGGATAATGGCTAGGAATCAAGTTTGGTTGGCATATAAAGGCTGTAAAGGAGAACACATATTAAGTAAGTTTGAAAGACAGATAAGCAAGTATATTGTGGAAACCATATGCCATTGATATTTCCTCCATATACTGAGTAGCCTTTAAAAGGTTTTGATCAGAGAAGTAGCTTAGTCAGACCTATGCTTTAAGATTATTTTGGAAGTTGTGGGGAGGGTGACCTGAAAAAAGGAATGCCTAGAAGCAGGGAACCAATAAGAAACAGAATTAGAGTGGTAGTTGCCAGAATATAGAGTAGAGGGCACAGGTAAAGATCTTATGTTGGTAGAATTGGGAAGTTTGGCTGTTGATTAGGTACAGGAAATATAAACAAAATGGAATAATATAGATGTCTCTGTGCTTATGAACTCAAATGCCTGAGACAACATAGTGATTCTCTCAACAAAAATAAGGAAATTTCAGGGGCAGCTGGGTAGCTCAGTGGATTGAGAGCCAGGCCTAGAGATGGGAGGTCCTAGGTTCAAATCTGGCCTCAGCTACTTCCTAGCTGTGTGACCCTGGGCAAGTCACTTGACCCTTATTGCCTAGCCCTTACCACTCTTCTGCCTTGGAGCCAAAACACAGTATTGACTCCAAGACAGAAGGTAAGGGTTTAAAAAAAAAATAAGGAAATTTGGAGAAGTGGCAACTGTAGTAAGGAAAATAATGACTTTTGCTTTGAATATATTGTTTGAAGTGTTCAGCAGGCAGTTGATAAGTGAATGATGTTTAAGGGACATTTTAGGATTGAATATAAAGATTTGAAAGTCATCACCTAAGGCTGTGGTTCTCAACCTTTCTAATGCCGGGACCCCACAATACAGTTCCTCATGTTGTGGTGACCCCAAACCAAAAAATTATTTTGGTGGCTACTTCAAAACTGTATTTGCTACAGATATGATTCGGAATATAAATACCTGATATGCATTATGTATTCTCATTGCTACAAATCAAACATAATTTAAACATAGTGATTAATCACAAAAACAATATTTAATTATATGTTGAGAAATATTAATCCAGCAGGAGGCAGCCTGAGAGCTAGGGCGGGAGGTAAGTCCTGCCTGGGGAGGGGGTCCACAGATGCTGCCTTCTTCTTCCTGTCATCTCCCTCCAGCTCGAACTGAAGCTTCACTTTCCTGGGGTTACTTGGCTCTGTTATCCTCTCCAGGAGTTATCCGCTCCAGCAGTAATTCTTAACCCCTCCGGAGCCAGCACCCGGATACTCTCTCTGGGTCTCTGTTTGAGTCCGATCTCCAGGCAATAGGGTAAATCCATCACCCCTCATATGGGGAGGACTGCTGATAGGTAACTAATATTAGTACAATGTACGGGCAGCAGGATCCCCGTTCTTTCCGAGATCTTGCTGTAAAGTAGCTTGATTTCTCAGCGGCTAAAATCATCGGAAATATGTATTTTCCAATGGCTTTAGATGATCCCTGTGTTTTGGTCATTTGACCCCCGCCGGGGTCGCTATCCACAGGTTGAGAACCGCTAACCTAAGGTAACTGATAAGAGATCTCCAAGAGAAGAGTATATAAAGGAAAAAGAAATGAGCCCAATAGGTAGTGGCAGGAGATGAATATGATCCAGAAAAGAAGAGGAATGGTGGGAAAATGTTACAAAAATGAGAAAAGAGCAACATCACAAGCCAAAGGAGACAAGAGTATCCTAGAAAAGTAGGTGGTCCAAAGCCACAGAGAGGTCAAAGAGGATGACAATATCTAAGAAGTAGTGAAAAGATTGTTGGTATCCTTGAAGAGAGCATTTTCAGTAAAGTGGCCATATCAGAAGCTAAATTGCAGAGGATTGAGAATTATATGTGTAGTAAAGAAGTGGAAGCAAAAAGTTTAGACAGTCCATTTTTGAGAGTTTGGCAGTGGAAGGAAGAAAGAATAAACAATAATATCTTGAGGAACTAGCGGCAGTATTTTTTTTTTTAAAGATGGGGTAGACTTGAGGATATGTGTATATAGCTGGGAAGGATCCAAAATGTAGTAGATTTAAAATAAACAAGAAAAAGATGAGAAATGCTCCCAGAGAAATCAGAATGGAATCAAGAACAAAGACAGAGTAGTTGGCCTTAGAAAAGGAAAGACATCCCTTTCTAAGAGACAGGTATATAGAAGGTATATATAAGCTAGGATGAATACATGGAGGGCTTTTGAAATATTGATAAGGGAAAGAAGAAGGAACACATAGCAGGTGACCTCTTTTCTCAGTAAAGATATAAGAATATCTATGAAACGGAAAACGTTTGATGATGAGAAGCTAGTAGTAATAATTTAGTCAATTAAGGAATAACAATCTGCATTCAGACTCAGTTCCTTCTATGGTGTTGGATAGCCTTTCCCATCATTACTCTCTTAGAGTTGTCCTGGATCCTTACAGTGTTGATAATAATTAAGTCATTTGCAGTTGATTACTTACTTTATTGCTATTACTATGTACAGTAATGTTCTCCTGGTTCTGGTTCTACTCACTTCACCTTGATGCAAATATTTTTAATATAATGTTCCTGACACATAATAGGTATTAGATAAACACTTATTCTCTCTCTTGGAAAGAAGACTTTAAACCAGATTCAAAACTCCTAAGAAAGGAAGAAAGATGACCTAGAATCCAGTATGTATGTAGTAGCAACAAGGATCTGAATCAAATGATAAAGGGGAATGGAGTGAACTTAAAAGAAGAAAGATTGCTAAATGATGATAACATAGGATATGTATGTCTGGAAGTGACTGTGAGGAGCAAGGAGTATGCTAACTCCTTCCAGTCCTTTGTAACAAAGGACCCAGAGAAAATACCACCAGCATTGTTGGGTACCTGGCATGTAGTATGTCCTAGAGGGAACCAGGTTTCTGTGAACATGAAGACAAAAAGACTGAAAAGAAGAGGAGTAGGAGGTCTAGGACACAGTGGAAAGGGAGAGAGAAGAAAAAAGGAACTGGGAAGTGATTAGACTGAGCCTGATGGAGAAGCATAGCAGGAAGCTTTTGCCATGGGAAACAGTAATTTTTAATAATAGGGGTTAGGACAGCAAGAGGTACAAATTTGCTGACCAGAGGTAGCAGTTTCTTGGGCCCTCTACCTTCAGCATCCAGTGATCCTAGAAAGCTGCTCTGTTGCAGTGTTTTCTCCAAACTCCAGGAAGGTGAGTTTAGTGGTGGCAAATCTGATCTTTGAAATAAGATTTGGAATTGAAAATATTAAAGCAGTAATCTTGTGTTCTAGCTATTACCTTGTTCAGGTTAAAAGAAAGACTGT
This sequence comes from Monodelphis domestica, assembly GCF_027887165.1. NCBI lineage: Eukaryota > Metazoa > Chordata > Mammalia > Didelphimorphia > Didelphidae > Monodelphis > Monodelphis domestica. The sequence continues at coordinate 196,054,772 of NC_077229.1, read as the reverse complement.
CCCTTTGCTCTACTGAAGAAGCTCCAGACACCTCCTGGTTGTCTCCCATGGGTGAAATGCTCTTCTTTCTCATCTCTGCCTCCTGGCTTCCAAGTCCCAGCTAAAATTCCACCTTCTATAGGAAACCTTTCCTTATCCCTCTTAATTCTAGTGCCTTCCTTCTCTTAATTATTTCTGATTTATCTAGTTCATAGCTTGTATATAACAATTATTTGCAAATTGTCTCCTGTATTAAATTGTGAACTGCTCAAGGAGAGCAACTGTATTTTGCCTTTCTTTGTATCATCAGTTCTTAGAGCAGATCTTGGCACATAATAAGGGCTTAATAAATGTTTATTGGTCTGTTTTCAGTTTCTCTAGAATACATATGCTCATGATGCCTCTTCTAGTTCTAAATCTATAATCTTGGATCCAAAATGATTCTAAAAATCTCTTAAGGGATTATGATGGACTAGTAATTAAACTAGTATCAGTAAATGAATTTATTTCCATAATCTGCTATCAATTTCTATCAGTATAGTGACTCCTAAATTTTTTATCCATCAACATTCCCTTGATAATTCCAAAGTGTCATGGAGGGAGACTTGACAACATTTCTAGCCAAAAGGGCTTAATTGTGAAAGTTCTTTCCTGCCAAGGTTTTATGGAGAGGCTCCCCTCTGCTGACCAGTAAGACAGCATATCAAATGAATCCTTTGAAATTGACATTTCCCAGTTGATCCTTTAATATTTGCTGGTAACTGTGACTGTTGTCTTAAGTTTCTTACCTAAATGTTTTCTATTTTATACTTGTACCCTAAGGCAATATTACCACAAAGGGCACGGTTTTATAAACTGAAAATAAATTAACTTGGGTATGTTCCACATTTTCAAAAATAACAGCAAGTGGGAGGGAACAGTGTTAATTAAAATTACCATTTCTGCAAGAAAGAAAGATAGTTGGTGGAATATGCTGGGCACTGGAAATCAAGAATGGTGAAGAAAGTTAATAGAGGATTGGAGAGGATGCCTATGTTGGAGTAAAAGAAGTGCTACACAGGTTTTCTGTAATTCCCAGGACCTAATATTTAATAGTACTTAAAATGCTTGTTTACTGAATGAATGAATTAGAGATGCTCTGGAAGAGAGTCAGGCTCTTTGGTACCACAGTTGATCCTCTTTAAGTCCCCTTTCCTAGGCTTACTCCTTTAACTTAGAAGATGTACCAATAGCCATTCACTTTACTCCTGGTAATTGCTTAGTGATAGCTTTCATCTGTAGTGATATCCCATTGCCAGGACTGTTTTTGAAGCAGTTCCAGATGTGGAACATCTTTCAGAGAATCAAACCTACAAGACAAATCACAGCCAAAGTAGACTGTAAAAGCCATAGGTCTCGAGGAGATCTTAATAAAATGTTAGTCTTTAAGATATTTCCATTGGGGGGCAGTTAGGTGGCTCAGTGGATAGAGAGCCAGGCTGGGAGATAAAAGATCCTAGGTTCAACTATAGCAATGTGACCCTGGGCAAGTCACTTACCTCCCATTGCCTAGCCCCCCATACCTTTCTTTTGCCTTGGAACTGATACTTAGTGTTGATTTGTGAGACAGAAGGTAAACGTTACATAATATATAGCTAGATATAGATATATTTTTATTTGATATTTCCGTCTTGTCCTGTCTTTTTATTCTCTGTGCGCCATACCACCTGCTGAATCTCTTTCCTTTGCTGCAGAAACTGCAGAATTCCCACTGCACAAGTACAAGACCATATATTTAAAGTTGGAAAGACCCCCTGGAAGCTATAGAATCCAATTCTTTCATTTTACAGTTAAGGTCACCAACTGCCAGGAAAGTTAAGTTACATGTCTAAGATCACAAAGTCAGAAAGTAACAGCCAGAATTTGAATCCATATCTGCTGACTCCAAGCTAATGTGTTCTTTCCACTCTTAACATGCCGATAGCATCTGGAATTCAACTCTCCAATGTCATTTTACATTTTCAGGAGACTTTCAGTGGCAGCTGATAGACACAATTTTCACATTATGTCAGTGTGGTTATTCCCATTTAGCAGTTACAGTTACCTTTAGGAGGTGAAGGGCGGGCCATAGGAACAATGCTGTTCAAAGGAGCCATTTTGAAAAACTCCTCATCCTCATACTTAAAGCCATTCTAGCAATAGAAAGATAATAACATGTTTAAAGACCTGCACTAATACAGATATTTAATATGCTAATAACTAGAAGAATATGTAAATGGCTTCCAGGAATGTCTGGTATTCACAATTTGCAATAATGGTTATTATAAAAAGAGTGAAGAGAGGAGATTGAAATTTACTCAACAGATGTACTATCAAAATTACCTAATATTGCCTTTGATGGTGAGTTTTTTTAAGTAATTAATCTCAGTGCATAGTATTAATTTATAATTAAATGTTTCTAATTCACTTTAGAGCAAAAATCTTTTTACTCATTCCCAAGTAAAAATAGTTTATTTATCTAAAGTGCAGGGGGAAAATGTACCAATTTAACTTATAGTCTATAATTTTGAAAAGGCAAGCTTGGGTTTTAATTCTAGCCATTATCACTAGCAAATCTTTTAACCTTTCTGAGCCTTAGTTTTATTGGCAAAGCAACTTGACTATATGATAAAATTCTTTCTATGACCTTCCTTTGATTCTATGCTGGGTGGATTATCTTCTTTCTAAGAATAAACATTTTATCTGTTCAATTCAATTCAACACAATTAATATGAGAGAGACTCTGTGAAAGGTGCTTGGCATGCAAAGACAAAAATGAGCCAGCCCCATTCCCACAAGCTTCCTACCTTCCTGAGTGAGAGAGGAATTGGAAAAAAGAAATTTAGCTTATACTGAATATTTAACAAAAAATTCATTTATCCTTTTTTTTTTTTAACAAATTTTCACAAATTCAGGATTGCATGTAAAATAAGTATACCTACTTCCTGGAACTTCCCTTTCAGCCTTTCCTTTTTCATCCTCACCTTCCTACCTCACTCCCTTAGCTTTCCTCTATGTCTTGAGTTAGTGAATATATGTGTTTTAATAATTACTTAATTCCCAACTTAATTCTTATAGCATCATACATTCATGGCAAAAAGTAAAATAGTTTATAAAATTATTTTTAAGTTATAGAATAAAATAATGAATATCCATGATTATTAAGATAAATCACACAATCTGAAGCTGAATTTTAACTCAGGCCTTCCTGACTCTTCTAAGGCCCTCACTCGGTCTACCCAGCTTCCTTGTTCAGTATGTTCCCGTCATGCTCCAAGTCTAGAAGGGAAAAAAAATGTTAATAAATGTATCTTCTTGGCAAAAATATTTTTAAGTCATAATTGTGATTGGTTTTCAAAATTCTCAGAACAGTGATAGTCTATCCACAATCTTATACCTGACTCTTTAAATCTAACCTTTGTTGTTGAATATCTGGGCTTTTTATTATCTATTTGAATACTTTTTCTTTATCAGGCAAAACATTGATGTGTTCTATTTAAAAAAAAAAAACAAACTGAAGGGATTAACTGAATTGGTCTGACTGTGTCCTACACTGTGTAAACAATGCTGGGAACAGTGGGTTATACAAAGCAAATAAGGGATCAGGGAGCATTTACAGTGTTAAAAAGGAGCTAAATCCTATTTATAAAGAACAAAATTCCATCAGGGTTCCTAAGAAAAGATCCTCTCCAAGTGGGATAATCAAGAAAACTTGTAGGTCAAAGCCCATAGTCAGAAATGGGGGCTGAGTAGGAGCATGAAGAACTGTCTGGACAGATATAAGAAAATAAGCAAATGCTTTTAGAAATTCACATGTGATTTCTGTAGGCTATCAAGTAGTTTACCAGAGAGTTGGATTTCACATAGGGCAGTAATGGCAAACCTTTTAGAGACTGAGTGCCCAAACTGTAATTCTCACACCACATGTGTGAGAATTCCTCAAGAGAGGAAGTGCTCCCATTGGGCTGCTGGGCAGAGGGGCAAGTGGTGTAAGAAATGTCCTCTGATGCATGTGAAAAGGGGGAAGGAAGCAACCCCCTCTGGCATGCTCCAGCATATGTGCCATTGGTTCACCAGCATGGACATAGAGTATGTGAAGATAGAGCTACTAAGATACCACCTCATACCTATGAAATTGACTAAAATTGCCAAAAAGGATAAATGTTGAAGAGGTTAAAGAAAAACAGGAACACTAATACATTTTTGGTGGACTGGGAATTGTTACAACCATTCTGGATAGCAAAATGGAATCATGTCCAAAGGATATAAAACTATGTATATACCCTTTGACCCACCAATACCACTACTGGTCTATATTCTAAAAAGGTTGGATATAGTGGGAAAGGACCTAATTGTTCAAAAATGATTTTAGCAGATATTTTTGTAGGGGCAAAGAATTTGAAATTGAGGGAGGTATTCATCAATTGGGGAATGGCTAAATAAGCTGTAGGAAATGATTGTTATGGAATAATATTGTGTCATAAGAAATAACAAACAAGATGACCACAAAAAATTCCTGGAAAGACTTACTTGAACTGACTCAAAGTAAAGTGAGCAGAACCAGGAAAACCGTGTGTATAATAACAAAAATATTATATGATAATCAACTGTGAAGGAGGAATAGAAAGGAAGGAGGGAGAAAATCAGAATTTCAAAATGTCAGAAAATACTTGTCAAAAATTGTTTCTACACGTAACTAAAAAAAAGAAAAGAAAATTTAAAAAGAAAGATACAGAGAGAAAGCTAAAAACGTAGAAGGTGACCAGATAATAGAGAATCTTAAATGTTTGAGTTAGAGGCAATAAGCATTGGGGAGCCAGTAAGAAATTTAGGGCTAGAAAGTTAAAACAATCAGATTTGTATGTAGGAAAATGTAAAATGTAGTGAATAAGAGAGACTCTTAGTATTGCAGGTGAGAGATGATGATGGGCCTAAAGTAGACAGTGAATGAAAAAGAAAAGACCAATTAGAGGAATATCATAAAGGGAAAATCCATTAAAATACATTTAGGAAATGTATTGCCTGCCTATTATCACCACTGTCTTGGATTTACATAATGCCTTTCATCCTAGAGAATTCAAAGAATGATAATTATATGATTACATGAAGGTCTTACCAGATGCCAAATAAGAATCTGTTCCTCATTACAATTCTGTAAATTGAACTATGGGCTTAGTTTTCCAAATCTGTAGGAATTCCAGGACATTATCATCAGTCATTCTTATGCATTAGGATAGGATCAAGGGGAGAGTCTCTGAAATTCTGTTTTTAATGTCCTTAAATGTCTACTGACTCCCTTATTTTAGCAAAGCTGTTGGGTTTTTTTTCCCCTTGATTTCAGCCCAACTGAATTTGCAGAGCTCCCTTGGCCCGTGATAATAATGTTCATTCCTTCTAGAGACTTCCAAAATGCCCAGAAAGATCACAATGGCATCTGTTCCCTCTACAAATTCACCTACAACTAGGAAATACATTGACATGGTAGCCAATTCTTTCCCTCACAATTTAATGGGAAAAATATAACCAGGAGAATAAATCTGGTAGAGCAGCCAGCTTGGATTTAAGCCACAAAGCCAGCAGGGAGAAGCTTTATATGCCTGAGATTTGATCTACAGGTTTTAGGGATCTTTGAAATGAACAATAGAAACAACAGAGCACTAGCCTGATTGATACCTCCTAACATTGTGTTACAAAACGAAGAAATGGAGTTTTTAAGGAAGAATTCCTCTCGTTTGCTTATCTTTGCACAGACTGTCCACCATGACCACAGTTACATTCCACTGTTACCTTCTCCTCATAGAGACCTCATCTTCCTTCAAAACCCAACCCAAGAGCCACCTCCTACATAAGTCCTTTTCTATTCCCCATAGATCCCCTTCTCTCAAATCACTTTGTATTTACTTTCAAATGTAAATTTGTTGAGCATAAGTAGTTTCTTTTTTTTTTTTAATCTTAGCACACTGCTAAAGCATCTACTAGACACCATCAGTAGATGCTGATGTACTAACTGATTGAAACTACAGAATTCAGACAAGATAGTTAGCCAGACCACACAGGATTCCTTTTAGTTTATAGATTTGCTTGGAGTTGTGATCAGGTCCCATAAGAAAATCACAAACAAAATATTAACAAATATTCAGAACTTAAAATAGTGTCGTATTTGGAAGTTATCTAGTCCAACCCCTTCATTTCACAGATGATGATACTGAGGGATTAAAAAAAGTAAAAATAAAACTTGCCCACCATTGACATTGAGTTTCCACATCATTCACCAGGAGATTGTTTTATATAGTAAATACATTAACCAAGTTAGCAGATTTCTTCTTCCAAGCAAGTGGTTACATTTGTCATTTTAGCTTGCCCATCTACCAGGGGGAAATTGCTCAGTGTATGTTATGTTCCCCTTTTAGACTTCAAGTTCCATGAGGGCAGGTACTATGTCATATCTGATTTTTATTTCTTCTTCAGTACCTAGTCCTGCATAGGCTCCTAAAAATGTTTGTCTCAAGAAACTTAAGATCTAGTACAGAATAACAATCTTAGGATCCATTTTTTTTTTATAATTATACAACTTCCCACACACTTGGATCCAGCTTTCTCTCAGTTCCGGCCTTCTCTCAGTTCCTCACACAAAAATACTCTCCTATTTCTTTGCTTTTGCAGTTTTAAACTCCCTGAAATTCACTTTCTTCTCTTTTGACACATTGCATCCCCCTCTCCTCCTAAGAGTCCTCTCAAACATCAGCTTCTATGTGAAGCATTTCTTGATCTCTCCCCACTGTATGTTTAAGTATGGACTCACTGTCTCCCCTATCAAAAATGTGAACTTCTTTAGGGAAACTACTAGCACAGTCTGACATACGGTAGGTATATAATAAGTATTTATTGATTGAATGATTGACATAAATGATATATGAATTATAGGTAGTGTTCTCCCCACTTTAGATTTGAGGGAACAGAAGCCCAGAAAAATTAGTAACTCGTTAAGTAAACTATAATTAATTAAGTTGTCCTTTACAACTAGTAAAAACAGGACTCAAACCCAGGTCTTTTAATCTGCCTTCTACATCCTGCTTTGCCACATATAGTTCTCCAGCCTCCTAAACTACATACAATATGGAGAACACATGGCATTTTCCAGAGAGAGTTTATGATTGAAATTTCCTGCCTTTTCCAACAAAGTCTCAATTTATTGAGTTTTTTTTTCTTTCTTTCTTTCTTTTTTTAAAATATATTTTATTTGATCATTTCCAAGCATTATTCGTTAAAGATCATTTTCTTTTCCTCCCCCCCACCCCCCATAGCCGACGCGTAAGTCCACTGGGCATTAGATGTTTTCTTGATTTGAACCCATTGCTTTGTTGATAGTATTTGCACTAGAGTGTTCATTTAGAGTCTGTCCTCTGTCATGTCCCCTCAACCTCTGTATTCAGGCAGTTGCTTTTCCTCGGTGTTTCCACTCCCATAGTTTATCCTTTGCTTATGAATGGTGTTTTTTTCTCCTGGATCCCTGCAAGTTGTTCAGGGACATTACACCGCCACTAATGGAGAAGTCCATTACGTTCGATTATACCACAGTGTATTAGTCTCTGTGTACAATGTTCTCCTGGTTCTGCTCCTCTCGCTCTGCATCACTTCCTGGAGGTTGTTCCAGTCTCCATGGAACTCCTCCACTTTATTATTCCTTTTAGCACAATAGTACTCCATCACCAACATATACCACAGTTTGTTCAGCCATTCCCCAATTGATGAGCATCCCCTCGTTTTCCAGTTTTGGGCCACCACAAAGAGCGCAGCTATGAATATTTTTGTACAAGTCTTTTTGTCCATTATCTCTTTGGGGTACAGACCCAGCAGTGCTATGGCTGGGTCAAAGGGTAGATATTCTTTTGTCGCCCTTTGGGCATAGTTCCAAATTGCCCTCCAGAATGGTTGGATCAATTCACAACTCCACCAGCAATGAATTAATGTCCCTACTTTGCCACATCCCCTCCAGCATTCATTACTTTCCTTTGCTGTTATGTTAGCCAATCTGCTAGGTGTGAGGTGATACCTCAGAGTTGTTTTGATTTGCATCTCTCTGATTATAAGAGATGTAGAGCACTTCTTCATGTGCTTGTTAATAGTTTTGATTTCTTTATCTGAGAACTGCCTATCCATGTCCCTTGCCCATTTATCAATTGGAGAATGGCTTGATTTTTTGTACAATTGATTTAGCTCATTATAAATATGAGTAATTAAACCTTTGTCAGAGGTTTCTATGAAGATTTTTCCCAATTTGTTGTTTCCCTTCTGATTTTAGTTACATTGGTTTTGTTTGTACAAAAGCTTTTTAGTTTGATGTAGTCAAAATTATTTATTTTACATTTTGTGATTCTTTCTATATCTTGCTTGGTTTTAAAGCCTTTCCCCTCCCAAAGGTCTGACATGTATACTATTCTGTGTTTACCCAATTTACTTATGGTTTCCTTCTTTATGTTTAAGTCACTCACCCATTTTGAATTTATCTTGGTGTAGGGTGTGAGGTGTTGATCTATTCCTAGTCTCTCCCACACTGTCTTCCAATTTTCCCAGCAGTTTTTATCGAATAGTGGATTTTTGTCCCAAAAGCTGGGATCTTTGGGTTTATCGTATACTGTCTTGCTGAGGTCGCTTTCCCCCAGTCTATTCCACTGATCTTCCTTTCTGTTTCTTAGCCAGTACCAAATTGTTTTGATGACTGCTGCTTTGTAATATAGTTTTAGGTCAGGGACTGCAAAGCCCCCATCATATGTGTTTTTTTTCATTATTTCCCTGGATATCCTTGATCTTTTGTTCTTCCAAATGAACTTTGTTATGGTTTTTTCTAAATCAGTGAAGAAGTATTTTGGTAGTTCAATGGGTATGGCACTAAATAGATAAATAAGTTTGGGTAGGATGGTCATTTTTATTATATTGGCTCGTCCTATCCATGAGCAGTTAATGTTTTTCCATTTGTTCAGGTCTAGTTTTAGTTGTGTGGCGAGTGTTTTGTAGTTGTGTTCATATAGTTCCTGTGTTTGTCTTGGGAGATAGATTCCTAGGTATTTTATTATGTCTAAGGTGATTTTGAATGGGATTTCTCTTTCTAGTTCTTGCTGCTGAGCTGTGTTGGAGATATATAGAAAAGCTGATGATTTATGTGGGTTTATTTTGTATCCTGCAACTTTGCTAAAGTTGTTGATTACTTCAATTAGCTTTTTGGTTGAATCTCTAGGATTCTTTAAGTAGACCATCATGTCATCCGCAAAGAGTGATAACTTGGTCTCCTCCTTGCCTATTTTGATGCCTTCAATTCCTTTATCTTCTCTAATTGCTACTGCTAGTGTTTCTAGTACAATGTCAAATAGTAGGGGTGATAATGGGCATCCTTGTTTCACTCCTGATCTTATTGGGAATGCATCTAGTTTATCCCCATTGCAGATGATATTAGCTGTTGGTTTTAGATATATACTGTTTATTATTTTTAGGAATGACCCTTCTATTCCTATGCTTTCTAGTGTTTTTAATAGGAATGGGTGTTGTATTTTATCAAAGGCTTTTTCTGCATCTATTGAGATAATCATGTGGTTCTTGCTAGTTTGCTTGTTGATGTGGTCAATTATGTGGATGGTTTTCCTAATGTTGAACCAGCCCTGCATCCCTGGTATGAATCCTACTTGATCATGGTGAATGATCCTTCTGATCACTTGCTGGAGTCTTTTTGCTAGTATCCTATTTAAGATTTTTGCATCTATATTCATTAGGGAGATTGGCCTATAGTTTTCTTTCTCTGTTTTTGACCTGCCTGGTTTTGGAATCAGTACCATGTTTGTGTCGTAAAAGGAGTTTGGTAGAACTCCCTCTTTGCTTATTATGTCAAATAGTTTGTATAGTATTGGGGTTAACTGTTCTCTGAATGTTTGATAGAATTCACAGGTGAATCCATCAGGCCCTGGGGATTTTTTCTTAGGAAGTTCTTTGATGGCTTGATGGATTTCAATTTCTGATATGGGATTATTTAAGAATTCTATTTCCTCTTCTGTTAGTCTAGGCAGTTTGTATTTTTGTATATATTCATCCATTTCTCCTAAATTGGTGTATTTGTTGCCATATAATTGGGCAAAGTAATTTCTAATGATTGCCTTAATTTCCTCCTCATTGGAGGTGCTGTCCCCCTTTTCATCTTTAATGCTGTGAATTTGCTTTTCTTCCTTCCTTTTTTTAATTAGATTGACCAGTACTTTGTCTATTTTGTTTGTTTTTTCAAAGTACCAGCTTCTTGTCTTATTTATTAAATCAATAGTTCTATCACTTTCGATTTTATTAATTTCTCCCTTAATTTTTAGGATTTCTAATTTGGTTTTCTGCTGGGGGTTTTTAATTTGATCGCTTTCGAGTTTTTTCAATTGCATTTCCAATTGATTGATCTCTGCTCTCCCTTGTTTGTTAATATAAGCTTTAAGGGATATGAATTTGCCTCTGATTACCGCTTTGGCTGCATCCCAAAAGGTTTGAAAGGATGTTTCGCCATTGTCATTTTCCTTGATGAAATTATTAATTGTTTCTATGATTTCTTCTTTAGCTAAACGGTTTTGGAGTATCATATTGTTTAATTTCCAATTGGTTTTAGATTTGGTTTTCCATGTACCATTACTAATCATTATTTTTATTGCCTTGTGATCTGAGAAGGCTGCATTCATTATTTCTGCTTTTTTGCATTTGTGTGCTATGTTTCTGTGACCTAATGTATGGTCAATTTTTGTGAATGTGCCATGTGGTGCTGAGAAGAAGGTGTATTCCTTTTTATCCCTATTTATTTTTCTCCATATGTCTATTAATTCTAATTTTTCTAAGATTTCATTCACTTCTTTTACCTCTTTCTTATTTATTTTTTGATTTGATTTATCTAAATTTGATAATGGTTGGTTTAAGTCTCCCACTAGTATGGTTTTATTGTCTATTTCTTCCTTCAATTCGCCTAGTTTCTCCATTAGAAATTTGGGTGCTATATTATTTGGTGCATACATGTTGATTAATGATATTTCCTCGTTGTCTAGAGTCCCTTTTAACAAAATATAATTACCTTCCCTATCCCTTTTGATCAGGTCTATTTTTGCATTGTCTTTATCAGATATCATGATTACCACTCCTGCCTTCTTTCTATCAGTTGAGGCCCAGAAGGTCTTACTCCATCCTTTAATTCTGACCTTGTGGGTGTCAACCCGCCTCATGTGTGTTTCTTGAAGACAAGATATGGTAGGGTTTTGGATTCTAATCCATTCTGCTATTCGTCTACGTTTTATGGGTGAGTTCATCCCATTCACGTTCAAAGTTATGATTGTCATTTGTGGACTCCCTGGCATTTTGATTGCCTTCCCTAATTCTAACCTTTTCTTCTTCGGCTCTACCTTTTAGTCCAGTGATTTACTTTGAATCAGTGCCCCTTGTCCCCTCCCTTGATGTTTCCCTTTTTAGTCCCTCCCTTTTTCTTCCCTCCCCCTCCCCCCTCTCTTTCCCTTCTTTTTTGTTCTCCCTCTCCCCTTCCCCCCCTTGGTTTTCCCTTCTCCTTACCCTTGTTGGGTAAGATAGAATTCAAGATCCCAATGGATCTGGATGTTTTTCCCTCTCAGAGTTGATTTCCCTGAGATTGAGGTTTAAGTAAACCCCCCCCCCTCTCTTCCTCTCCTTCTTATAGGAGTTTTCTTCCCCTCCCCTTCCCATGTGAATCTTTGTGTGAGAACCATTATTCTATTTGGTCTTTCTTTACCCCCTATTTATACATTACATTTTCCCCATATGTTAGTATACATAGATTGATATAAATGTAGTCCTTATAGAAGAGAGTTTGAGTAAAAGAAGAAGATAACATTTTTCCCCTTTCCTTAATATTTACCTTTTCAGGTATTCCTTGCTCTTTGTTTTTCGGTATCAAACTTTCCACAGAGCTCTGGTCTTTTCTTTGCAAAAAGTTGGAAGTCTTCTATTTTGTTGAATGCCCATACTTTCCCTTGGAAGTATATAGTCAGTTTTGCTGGGTAGCTGATTCTTGGTTGGAGACCCAGCTCTCTTGCCTTTCTGAAGATCATGTTCCATGCCTTACGATCATTCAGAGTAGAACTTGCAAGGTCTTGTGTGACCCTGATTGGTATTCCTTTATATCTAAATTGTCTTTTTCTGGCTTCCTGTAGGATTTTTTCTTTTGTTTGATAGCTTTGGAATTTGGCAATTACATTCCTGGGAGTTGTCTTTTGGGGGTTTAGTGTAGAAGGTGTTCTGTGAGCTCTGTCAGTGGCTGTATTGCCCCCTTGTTCTAGAATCTCTGGGCAATTTTCTTTGATTATATCTTGTATCACCATGTCCAGTTTGGTGTTTATTTCTGGCTTTTCTGGGAGTCCAATTATTCTTAAATTTTTTCTTCTCCCTCTATTTTCCAGATCTATCACCTTGTCGGTGAGATATTTTATGTTCTCTTCTAATTTCTTGGTGTTTTGGCTTTGCTTTATTAGTTCTTGCTTTAAAGCCTGGTTTTCTTTTACAGTTTGGTCAAACTGGTTTTGTAGATGCATGAATTTCTTTTGCATTATTTCCCACTTTTCCTCCCAGAGGGCTTCCATCTTTTTGGTCATTTCTGATTCAAATTCTTCATGGGTTTGTGGAGAGTTTCTATTTCCTTTGGAAGATTTTGGAGAATTTTCTTGTATATCTTCTTCTATCTGCTCTGTATTTTGTATTTTGGCTCCATAGAATGTGTCCAAAGTCGCCCCTTTCTTCTTATTTTTCTTGGTATTTTGGGGCTTCTGTGCTTCTGTGGAGTTTGTCATCTCTGAATGTGGAGGATTAGCTTTTCTTATCTCTGTCTGGTGATCAGAGGCTTTAGTCCTGGGCAGATGGTTCTATGAGCTTTCCCTGGGTTAAACTGAATATGCCTCACTGGAACTGGAATGGAAGGGTCGGACCACAAGGCCACACTCCCCCCCCCCCTCGCTTTCCGGAAGTTGCCTTCAGAATCGCTGGCCGTGAGGCTGTTTCGTCGGCCTGCGGGGGGATGGGCTGCAGCTAGCCCAAGCTCCGAGGGCAAGGACTTTCACTGAGACTTGGATAGCAGGATCCAGCCCATGAGGCTGTCTTGCCCGCCCTGAGGGTTGCTGTTGTTTAGACCAGCTCTCTGCAGCGGAAGCCCCAGGCAATAACTTTCACTGGGACTCGGGTAGAAGGCCCTGAGGGTTCTGCTCTCTGAGCCCGGCTGGGCTGCGGCTTCCGGGAGCCTTGGACTCTGCGCTCCTACCCCTGAGGTCCGAGTGATCTCGGGTTCTGGCTTTTGAGGGGAGCCGTACCTTTTGAACCGGGTCCAGGTCCAGGAGGAGGGTTCCCAGGGTCTGTGCTGTTGATCGTTTTGAATTTCGTCGCCTTAGGAGCTTATATTTTGAGATCGGTCGGGAAGGGTTTTCCGGAGATCTGAGCTTTAGCTTTCTCTAAGCCGCCATCTTAACCGGAACTCCCTCAATTTATTGAGTTTTAAAGCTATTGGAAGATAGAACTTCCCTTTTCATGATCTTTGCTATTGGTTGCCTTGAATAATTAATTCACAATTGCATTTCTATGGCCTGAAGCTTTTTAAAGCAGTCAAGGAACTTCAGAGTTTAGTAAAATAGTTAAATAAAATGGAACCTATTTTAAATTCGCCCATCCTATCCTAAAATGACTACAAAAATACTCCCTATTAATGCTTGTGTTGATTCTACACAGGGTTTATCAGGATCATGGCAATACTCATAATATTATAGGACAAATAATGCCTTTTCCTTGTGAGTAGTTCTATAAACTGAATAGTCTGCCTTGGCCTCAGGCCAAGTGATAAAATGTTCATGCATCTCAAAATGAAACTATTTTGCAAATTTTCATCCCTGAAGCTTTTAGTTTTCAACCTAAAATAGGGAGAGTGAACTCCCTCATGTTTTGCTACTATTACCTGCTAGTCCAATATCTACATTCTCCTCTCAAGAGCACTAGTGCCTACAGCTGGATGAGGGGGAGGGAGGAGAATAAAAATAAAAATAGCCACTAGAAATTAGTAAAGGACTTATTAAGATGAAAAGTTTTTCTCCTTTATGCCATCATCACATTACCATGAAATGACTCCCTAATTCTGAACCCCTAAAAATGAGAGTATATTTTAACATGTAGAATTTTTTCTTACTGGCATCTACTAATGCATCTTTTTCTTTCAGACTTGTTCAAACCAAGCATGCATGCCCTTCAAAACACAGTAAGCTTGGATCAGAATATATGCCCATAGAAATTCAGCCAGGTTCCTCAATAGGATTGACAGTATCTGAGTGATCTAGGCATTTTTGCTTTGAATTGCACTGCAGAGTGGACAATAAGAGACTGAAAGAGTGATTTGACCACTACTGGGTTAGGTAATATCTTCAGTAATTCACTCAGCCAACATCTTTTATGAGCAGGTATCATGCTACACCCTGGGACATATAGAAAGATAAGTAAAACTGTCTCTTTATCCCCAGCCTTCTTGCCTTCTCTGGAATTTTTGATACAGTTGTTTGCCTTCTTCATCTTAATACGCCCTGCTCATTAGCTTTCTTATTGTTGACCTGCCTGAATGACCACTTTCCCTCAGGCTCCTTCCCCTAGGGCACAGCCTATTTCTACTATACCAGTATATATGCCAAAGGTGGCATGCAGAGCACACTGTGTGGGCACACAGTCTAGAAAGGCTAAGGGACATGGGCAGAGCTGCTCCCCTCTTCCTCTCCACCATGTCTGAGGACATTTTTTTCATATCCTCTGCCCCTCTGTCCAGCAGCCAGCTGCAGAGCTACAGGGGAGCTGAGAATTTGAGCCACTCCACTCCCTCTCTCAATGTGCCAGAGGACATCCTTCACTTCACTTGCCCCTCTGCCCAGCAGCCCAATGGGAGTGCTTCCTCCCTGTGTGTGGTAAAGGAAGGGGGGAGAAACAAGGTGCTCCCAGCTCCTGGTGGTGGTGAGGGGCATGGCACATGGTCTAGGGGGTTAGGCACAGCACTGAGTCTGGGGGGTGGGATGGGGGCAGGGCCTGGCACTCCATCTCTAAAACGTTTGCCATCACTGTCCTATACTATTTCACTTGGTGAGGACATCCCTCCCATGGAGTTAATGATCATCTCTCTGCAGATGATTTTCACATCTATTTATCCAGCCCTAACCTCTCTACTGACTTCCAGTCTCACATCTCCAAATGTTTATTGGAAATCTCAAACTGGATGCCTCTTAAACATCTTAAACTCAATTTGTATAAAACCTAACATTGTTATTTAGCTGTGTGACACAGTTTCTTTCTCTCTCTCTCTCTCTCTCTCATCAGACTGTGAGCTTGAGAGCAGGTACTTTTGCCTTTCTTTGTATCCCCAATGCTTACCTAGAACATAGTAGGCACTTTATTAAATGCTCATTAATTTGACCTAATTAGTAAATACCGGATGGGATTTGAAACCAGATTTCAGAACTCCAAGTACTATGCTTAATTCACTATATCATACTATCTCTGGGGGAATTTAAGGGAGTGGGATGGACAAAACCTGTGAATTAATCAGGAGGTTCAACCTCAAAAGATGAGCCTTTCTGACTAGGTCCCACACTCCATCCACTGTGCCCAGCTGCCCTTCCAGAATGTTTTACATTCTCTATTTTTCAGTTAAGACTACCATTCCTACTTACTATTTCCTGAACTCTCATGCATTATCTTCCAAATCCCTCCCTTTGCACAGACATTCTTGCCTCAGTTTCATCTCTGGATTCCTTTGGATCTCAGCTTAGAAACCATCTTCCACAAGAAGCCTCTTCCAATTTCCCCAATTGCTAGTGCTCTCTTCCTCCTCAAAAGAACTTGCATTTACTCCTCTATTTTAAAAGAAATATAAGATGATTGGTTTGTATCCACATTTCCTTACATGTAAGTACCTGCTTAATAAATGGTTTTTTCCTAAATAAAGGATAAGACCTGCATCATTCCTAGCCTTTATTCTTTCCTTCTCAAAATGCCATTATGATATGATTCTGGAAATAGAATACATGTAAGATATTGATCACTACCATCATCTCATCCATTTTAATCCTTATAAAATACATTCCCTAGCCCATCCATATCAAAGAGAAGAGATGAGCAAGATTTGTCTACATTCTTGGGGCTGAAGAATTTTCTTGGAGTATAGCTTAAGATTTGAGAAATACCAATAAATGCCAATAATTTTGTAGACTCTAATATTATCTAGTAAGCATTATTCTGGAAAAATTATGTTCTACAAAATAAAACTGTATTCACAAATACAGATATGGCTGTTCCTTAATTCTTTATTTCTAAGTGCATATATTCATTCAAATAAAATGGAATGTTAATACCTAAGGCAAGATACATAAGCGACTGTCTCCTTCACAGGAAATTTATGGGAATAAATGATGTAATGCACCGAAAGTGTTTTGGCCTAGTTAGAAGAAAAGCACAGAACAAAGCCAAAGTGGTGATATAATTATAAATCGTGACATAGTCTATATTTGAAAGACAAGAGTATCTGAAATATAACAATGATTCCTGTAGCCATGGTGTTTGTTATGGCATTCCTTGTCATTAACAATCTTGGGCATCACAGAAAATAACAGAGGTTACAGTTAATTGTGGATTTATCTTTGAAAGACAAAAATAAAATATTTCAAAGGGAGAGGAGGATGCTACCACATTTTATTCAGCAATTCCAGAGACATAATTTCTATAACTTCTACATGTGTAGAATTAAATTAATGAATACTGCCTCATGCCACTGTAGTGAATATCCGTACTCTGAGGAGGATGAAGATAGAGCTACCCTATCATTGATCCTTCCTACCTTCTCAGAGCCAACATATCAGGATCTAGACAGAAGTGGCTAACCTAGACTATGCCATTCACAGGATTTGGAACCTGAGAAGAAAACTATGAGATATTCTTGGAAAGTGCAACTTGCTAATAACCTCTCAGGGAAAATATATACATTTATATAGGTAAATGCATGTGTACACACATATACAAACAGACACATTTATAAAGCAAATAAATTAAAACCACAGTATAAAAATGGAAAAGTCCAGCTGATAGAGACCAGTCTTTAGGAAGAGTATAGAAATATTATATAGTCTCCCTAATCTCTTCTGAGATACCCAGGGAATGAGTTACTTTCATTAGTCCAGCTTTCCACATGGACAATAACTTAAGCATGGCAACTTTTTTTTTAATGATAATCTTTAGGGTGGAAAACTATTGCATACTTTATGTCCCTAGAAACAGAAAATACAAAACATGTTTAAAAGGATATGTTATCTCATCTTAATGGGTATCCCCTTCCCCAAAGTCAATTAAAACTACTTAAAATCCTGTCTATTTCTCATCTATGACCTTCTGCAAATCAAGCATAAAGCTTCTATTCTCTACCTCCCTCCACCATACTGGATGGCCTTCCAGTGATCCCTTTAATGCCTCAAAGTTACCACTATAGGTCCCAAGCCATCTACCTTCTGATTCCCATTCTCAGTGATCAGTCCAACTTCTTTTCTGGTTCTACATATAGTGTTCCAGAAGGATTAGTGCCTCTGGTGTGGAGACTTGCTGAGACCATCTTGGGACTGCTCATCTACCTGTGGTATCTTTCACCCAACTCACCCCTGTGTCTCCAAGAAGCTATAGCATGCAGTGACCATGCCGTCATAAACTATTGCAGCAGATGGATTGAAACAGGTTCAGAGTAACCAACAAGCCTCAAACCCTTCAGTGAGTTGGGGGATGGCCACCCCAAGTGTGTGAAGACTCCTTCCAATAAAATGGTGGATGAGAACAGCTTGTTCCTAGGGCCATGAAGGCAGCAGAAGGAGGTGCTGTGGCATGCTTAGAGCTTGATTAAATACTGAATCCACTACATCCTGGGCCATTCCCAGTCATCCTTACATTTGTCTTGCCATTGGACTTTGGTCACTGTGGAGAAGTGCATGAGGCTGATGACTGTACAACTCTACCTCACTGAAATCCAGTTTGCCTATAAGTCAAACCCTCACCCTGTGATGTCACTGGTCATGACTAATGACATTTCTTGTGCTACTTCTCACATGCAAGTTATCCCTGGCAATACTTAAAGCCTTTTAT
The DNA here is from genome assembly GCF_027887165.1 of Monodelphis domestica. NCBI lineage: Eukaryota > Metazoa > Chordata > Mammalia > Didelphimorphia > Didelphidae > Monodelphis > Monodelphis domestica. The sequence goes on along the minus strand of NC_077229.1, from coordinate 196,036,610 downwards.
GGCCATTTGTATCTTCCCATTGACCTGAAGGTCATGTGTAATTTATATTCTTCAGAGATCTTCATAAATCACAGCCTTATAACACCACTGAGAAATATCAGTGTAAAAAGATATAGTTTTGCAGCACAAAGCAATTTGAGATGACCAAAAATGTAATTTCTCAAGTAGATCTAACTTTCTTCTATTCTCATCCTATTTCACAATCCATCTATCATGTTTGTCTAAGATAACTATATGTGCATGTAACTGAATGGGCTGCATGTCAGAGGTGCAGCTCATGCACACACTTCAGTTTTCCTTTCTTGTCCTTTGATGCCAAGTTATCTGCCATCATTTCATGCTAATATCTTTATGCCTAATCTCTTAAAACTCTCTTTCTTCCCTTGTTGTATTAGTAAATAGATATCCAAATGCTTTAGGAATTTTGTGTAAAATAGAAGTAAATAGTGTGAACTGGTACTTCTATTAATAGAGTGTGAATTTGATGATGAGTTTACTTGTCATAGTTACAGCTGGCGCACCCACAGCTAATATGAAAGGATGAAGAAACTGGGAAGTTCTAGAAGGAGCTTGACAAGATCCATGAAAGTCAATGTCTTTCTTGAGACATATATCAATGTGTCAATATATATCAATACATAAGACTATACTAATATTATAGAACTAAACAGGCCTTCAACAATTCATTTTAGCAGCCATTGCCTCCTCTGAATCGATCATAGTACCAATTGAAGTGGAGTACAAAATTAAGATAAAATATAGTCCTTCATGTGAAGAATATCACAGGCTACAAATCCTATTTCCTCCTTTACAAGATGAGGACTAGATGTCAAAGCCATAGGATTCAGATCTAAAAGGGACCTTTGAGACTAATTAAACCCACTTGTTTTACAGATGTGGATACTCTGACACTAAAACTATAAATAGGATTCAGTAGCATGTTCCTTGCACAACATCCTTTCTAAACTGTTCATTTTCATGAAATTCATCCCCCTATAACAATTAAATTTAGGTTTTGACTCAATATGAGAGTTATAAAAGTGATCATCATTTTTTAAATATTAGACCCCAAGTCAAAATGACTGTTAGCAGCTTTTATTTACAACAAGGTAGTGTTCGTGAAAGTGGAAAATATAAAAAGGAGACAAAGCCTGGTCTAGCCTACCAGCCCTAAGTGCTGCTCCAGTGAAGTTCAGTTTAGTCCCTGGCAGGGGCTTCCCCAAGTCCCAGGCTCCATGTGGGTTTCCCTATAGTCCTCAGCCAAAAGTCCCAGTGGTATCTTCAGCCAGAGTCCCACCAACACAGAATGGCTCCAAGGAAAAGCATGTCTCTTCAGCTTTGCTCACCGAACTCAAGGGAAGAGGAAGGAACCAGCCTCTCCCAAACAAAGGAAGGAAAGAGGCCAGACTATGTTGGTCTCTTCTTTTATACCCTTTTTTTCCACATCGTTTCCTGTCTCTCCTCCTCTTCACAGGAACCAATTGTAGTCTTTCAATTTGCCCACCTTGGGCAGTGCTTGTGGCCTTTGGGAGTGTGAACTAGTAAGTGACTTGTGAGCTCTCTTACCTAATGGTTAACTAACTACTAAGTAGGGATACTTTAAGTTCTTAATTTGAATAACTAAAAATAGATAAAGGGAGAGTTAATTCTATCTTCTTACCTCTCCTATCTCTGGAAAACTGCCTTTTCTCAACTCTGCCTCTTGGCTTCCCTGGCTTCCTTCAGTTTCCAGATGAAATGCCATCTACAGGAATCTTTTCCTGATCCTCATTAATTCTACGGCTTTTCCTCGGTTGATCATCTCCAATTTAAATCTTGTTTGTAAATAGTTTAAATTTTGCCTTCCCCATTAGGCCATGAGCTCCATGAGCAGAGACTGTTTTTTGCCTTTCTTTGTATCTCCCCATGCTTTGGAGAGTGCCTGGAATATAGTAAGTTCTTAATAAATATTTATTGACGGACTATATTTCCCAAAGTAACATAGGTAAGAAGTAGCAGGGCCAGATTTTGGTGATAGGTATCTCAAATGATCAACAAGCTTTTGTTAAGCTCCTATTGTATTTATAAAGTACCCACTGTATACTTGACACTATGTATACTAGATGTTAAATCCAAATCTTTGGTTTTCCATTATATCACACTCTAAGATTACTATGGTCCCTTCCAGCTTTAGCTATCTGCAATTCTAGTTCTGGTTCATTGTACAGCCTTTTTACTGTATGGAAAGAAATCAGAACATTAGATAATTAAAAAAAGAAAGTTATAGGAGCAGCTTTTATACCTAATGAAGCAGGCAGCAAAAAATGGGGAATTAGATCTGGAGTTTTTGAGATTCCTGTGTAAAGCAACAGGCTCCCATAGAAAGGTTCACCTTGTGCCTCCTAGCTAAATTCTACCAAAGATTCATAACCTATCTATCCTTTGACCTTTCCCGATTCCTAGTGCATTTGTGGATGCAAAGTGACAGCATTAGTGAGTCTTCACTTCAAGTGGTATTGGTCAAAATTCTTGTTGGTTGGGTATGTGTTAAATTAGATGACCTCAGAAGCCCATTCCAACTCTGAGAATCTAAAATACCCATTATGCAAAATAATACAGCAGTACAACAGAGGAATGTAAATCAAATACTCATAAGGCCTTTGGAGGAAAGGTCATTGATCAGGGGTGTGGTAAAGATCAAAAAAGACTTCTTTGAGGTAGTGGTATTTGAGTAAGAATTAAATAATTGGGGCTGCAGAGGAAATCAGTCATTGGGAACAGTGTGGACAAAGGCATTGAGATTGGGAAGCTTGGAGGCATGGTGAATACTCATGTTCAGTTTAAGAATAGAGTATGGGAAATGGAATAATATGAGATAAGACTGGAACCTTGGATAGGTACAGATCATAAAAATATTTAAACTTTAGGCTAAAAAGTTTCAGCTTTATTTGATAGCCAAAAGGGGCCCACTAAGGAGTTCTGGATTTCGAGTGACATAATCAAATTTTGCATGAGGAATATTCATCTGCCAGTAATGAAGTAAAGAGGCCTGTTTGGAACTTAGTGCAGTAGTCTTGGGCAAGTAGTAAAGAGAAACCTGTATTAGGACATTGTAGTTGAAATAGAAAAGAGAATAAATGCAGTAGATATTCAGAAAGAAGCTTTCTCTCGACATGACAGAATTTTTGTCTAAACAGTAGCTGAACTCTTGCCTTACTGAAGGTGTATTCTTTTCCTCATTTTTTGTTTTCTTTTCTCTTCTTGATTCCAAATTCTTCCATCATTTCAGACTAGAAGCAATATTCCAACCTTCAACATCTGCTTTCTTTCCTTCTAATCTTCTGTTGGATTAGTAAATAAATATCCAGAATTGACAGAATTGAGTGTAAAGTAGGAGTAAATAGTCTGAAGGAACTTTATAGGCCATTTTCTTTCTGGTTCTCAGCTGTTTATGGGAGAGAGGAAGTTACTGGAGAGAGAAGGTAGCTATGCTGGGAGAAAAAAAAAAAAGGCTTTCTTTCTTGCTATCAGAGTCACCCACCACCTATTATAAAGAAAAGGGGAAGAGAAAAAGACAGGGATGAGTGAGTGAGAAGGGTGTCTGTGTTATGGCCACAATATAGCTCATTCTCAGTTACTCAGGTGGTAATTATTTGAACCTGTGAATTTTCCAGTCCTTTGTTTCTTCTTCTACCTACTCTGTTTTAATACTGGAGATGGATAGTAGCATTGAGAGAGAAGTGAAGCCCAAATTGGCCCATTTGTCTCCTTGTTAGCAATGTTTGTAAAATGTTAAAGCAATGGAGTACGTTAAGCCTAATGGCTGAAACAGGCTCTTCAATTATTTGTGCTTTCATTATTCCAGTAAGATGAATAATTTAAATATTTAGCTGCATACCCAGCCCTCAAGGTGTATGTATGTCCAGTAAATTTGAAGCCATCCAAAGGGCCACATGGAGTGGTGCAATACAAAGGACAATTATATGAGTGGTTCCACTTGATATGCCACAATTTAAAATTCAAATGGAAACACTATTAAGACCACATTTATTTAAGAGCCTAAACTCTTCAGACTGATTTAAGTTACATTCAAAAGACATTTATTTAGCCCCTATAATATTCAAGGCAGGTGGTTTTATATGTTAAAGATGTCGATTAATTTCATTTGGGGAAAAGTGGGGAATGGCTACCATACATTAGGTTATTGAAGAGTTTGTGATTAAAGGCCTACCTCCATCACTATGTGACCTTAAATATTCCATATGATGTCTATGGCCCTCAGTTTTCTTATCTGTAAAATGTTGATAATACCACTCTGCCTACTGAAGAGATTTGGTATAAGAATAGAATGAGAAAATGTATATAAAGCACTATGTACACCTCTGCAGCTATTATTACCATCTTTATCATGCAGAAGGGAACCTAAATTCTGTGACCCTGCAACACATGCAGGAACAGAAAATGCAATTTCCTAGGAATACCTCCTAGCTGGGGAGGTGAGAAGAGGATAGCTGTGAGGCAAGCCACAGAGGAGCTCATAGACTGATGGCAAATTACAAGTATGCTTGGGCTTAGTTTTTGTTTGGGGTTGTTTTTGTTTTGTTTTGTTTTTTAAGCAGCAATTTGGGCCATTACTTCTATATAAATAAGCATTTCCAAAACTAAACCAAAAGAAACCAACAACCCCACAAACACTTGATCTGTATGCCTTAGTGTGCAGTAGCTGAATTTAGATGGTAGGTGGCCTTTACTCTGATAAATTGGTTTACATTGTGAAAAATCTATGTGTGTGTAACCAAATGTCACCAGACTAAAAGTTTAATCAGGATAGATTTGGGTGATAACAAGAAGTTTAATTTCAATTCATTTATAGATTAAGGATTTTAATTGTTTTCTAAGTGCTAAATGTAAGATGTAAACAGGCATGTTTCTTAGACAATCTGTCTGCAAAATGTGAGGAGAATACCTGCTAGAAAAGAGTAGTGATTACAAGCTCTCTAAAAGCTTTGGCATCACCTATTTAGAGAGAGAGAAAATAAGAATTGTTTAATATATACATATATATAGGTATGTATCTATGTACATATGTATATATAAAAATATAAATATATAATTTTTTGTTTAAAAATAGCTTTTTGTGTTCATGCTCAGTATCAAGCAAGACCAATATTTTTAAGTTTAGTTGTTTTTTTTATCTTGTTCTTTAATGGAATAACAACCTCTTGGTGCTCACACTAAATGCAATATGCATATGTGTATATGTATGTATATATATTCATAGGTATTATATATATTTTTGGGGGGGAGAAGAGTATTTCAGCAATAGAGCTATGGGGAAGATATTTAAGTACATGTGAGTGTGGGGTACAGCTAGGTAATTCAGTGGATTGAGAGCTAGACCTAGAGATAGGAAGCCCTAGGTTCAAATTTGACCTCAGATACTTCTTAGCTATGTGACCCTGAGTAAGTCACTTAACCCCCATTGCCTAGCCCTTACCACTCTTCTGCCTTGGGACCACTACACAGTGTTGATTCTGAAATGGAAGGTAAGAGTTTTTTGTTGTTTTTTTTAAAGGGCCAGGCTAAGCTGCATCTAGGAATTCAAGATGCAATAAAGAACTAAGTACATGGCTGAGTTCAACATTAGGAGCTTCTGCACCTAATCTGAATATACCATGGAACCACTGAAGAGAACTTTGAATAATAAAGTAGCATAGCCAAAATATAAATTAGTAGGAGAAAGTTTTATCAGGGTCCAGAATAGTCTTGTTACCATGACTATGCTATGAAGCTTTCAGTAGAAGCTGTCTACTTAATCTATGGTTTCAAAAAAAGAGAAGGGAAATGTATTAAAGAACAGAATAATTGGCTCATAATTTCCTAATGAATTTGTTATTTGTTTTAAATTCTGATTAGACCTGATATTTCATTAATACAAGAGTTATTTGGTGAGGAGTTTTCTCTAACAAAGCTGAGTGCCTTCTTTGCAACTTAAGGTCTTATAGGTATATATCTGGGGCACCAAAAACTTAACCAGTTTGCCCTAAGTCATACATAGCCATTATATGTCAAAGGGAGAAAGAAGGAAATAAATATTATTTAGCATCTACTATATGCCGAGCACTTTAATAACTTGATCTTCACAACAAGCCTAGGAGGCAGCTATTAGTATTTTCTCCATTTTACAGTTGAGTAAACTGAGACAAATAAGATTAAGTGTCTTGTCTGGGGTCAGACAGCCAATACATATCTGAAGCCACCTTTGAACTCTAGGTTCCTGGCTCTAGGCCAAAGCTCCATCCATTACATTAACATCACCAACTGTCTCTGGCAAGATGTGAACCCAAATCTTCCCTGACTCCCAAGACAGCTTTATATCAACTATGCTAGGCTACCAAGAATAACAGCTTAATCAATGGAAATCAGTTGCCATGAAGAAGCTAAAACAAAACTATCAGTTTTTGTCTCATGGATCCATTTGGCAGTCTGAGGATAGCTCTGAACAGTTTTTTCAGAATAATACTTTTTAATTGAATAAAATAAAATGCATAGTATCATCAAGGCAACCAATTGTATTGGCATAAAAAGTTATGTATTTTTTTTCCTAGCCAAGTGTATGGGTCCTCCAAAATCTCTCCATTGACCCTAGGTTAAAAGCCCCTAGCTTCAAACTTGCCTTAAGTAGCCAGTTGTATAAACTCTTTGCCAAGAAGAAAGAGATGGCAACCCCAAGCTACAGCAGTTTAGAATATAGTTTGGAAAAATCTTACAAAGGGAGATGGTCTAAGATTGTGAGCAATATTACCTCTTAAAACAGCAAGAATCGGTGTAGCCAAAAGTTTACTGAAAGCTTCACAAGAGACTCAATTAAATCATGTCATGCTGAGGTCATTTAAGGATGAACATGAAAGAGAGACAACAAATAAATGGGACATTTTAAAAGATGTGTAAAGATTGTTTATAAAAACTTCTTTCCCCATCAGTGATAGTAGAGGCACCCCAGTTACTCTCTTACTATCACAGTTCTCAGTGTGCCACATGAAGAGCTATAAAGAAATTTAAGAAAACAAAAATGGAAAAAGCAGATATCATTTCCAGCTCAGGCTTCTTATTAGCATATCTGACTATATTGGGTTTCCCTACTTATGAAAAATGTGCAGAGGGTGCAGCTAGGTGGCTCAGTACATTCAGAGCCAGGTGGTCCAGGATTCAAATTTTACCTCAGATGCTTCCTAGCTGTGTGACCCTGGGCAAGTCACTTAAGCCCAATTGCCTAGCCCTTACACTTCTTCTGCCTTGGAACCACTACACAGTCTTAATTCTAAGATGTATGGAAGGGAAGGAGGGGAAGCAGGGGAGGGAGAAAGGGGCAGGTAGAGGAGAGAGAGAGAGAGAATACCAAGAATAGGCATCATTTGAGGAAAATTTTTAAATCAGTTAATGAATAAGTATTTATTGAATGTCTATTATGTAACAGGTTCTTATGGTCTTTAAATGTCAACTAAAAAGTTTATATTTGGTCTTTGAGGCAAGAGAGAGCAACCAGAGTTTATTGACTACATGAGTACTATGGCCAGTCCTGGGCTTTAGGAAAATCACATTAGTAGTTTTGTAGTATGTACTATGGTTTGGAGTAGGAAGAGACTTTAAGCAAACAAAACCAGTTAGGTTTTCTTCACCTGGAATCTCTGAATTAGTTTTAATATTTTGATAACTAAGTATACTGGTTTGCTTTGCAGTCCTATGTTTTATAATGTATTTAAAAATATTATTCTGAAAAAGGCTACATAGGTTTTCCAGTCAGTCCAAAGGAACTATGACACAAAAAAATGTTAAGAACCCCTAAATTTGGAAGATACTGCAATAATTCAGGTGAGAGATAATGAAGGCCTGAACTATGATTGTGGCTGTGTACGTGAAGAAGAGAGGGCAGCAGATGAAGACAGCAGATGATTTTTCCAAAGCAGTGGGTGTAGAGGAAGAAAAGTAATTTTATTTGGAATACAAGCCTAGCTGTTTCAGTGGCTATATCCTGCTTTTGCACATTTGATGGTGGTTGTTATTCTGTTGCCCTTTATGTGTTAATTTTTCATGCCTTATTTCAAACAGCATATGACTCATATTATGATTTTCATAATGCCAGATATTGTGCAGCAGCTGGCTGCTATTTTCATTATGACATCTGTGAATTTTTCTTTGAAATGTTCCTTTTCAGTGAAATAGTTTAGAGACTAGTATCTGGAATGCACAGGAAGACAGTTTACCCAGGTAATCAGCAAACCATGTATGAGTTGTGGAGGTAAGGAATGGACTATAGTATTATAGAAGGACTCTTCCCCATCTTAAGCATTCCACATATGAGGGGAGCAGAAGCAATTCTGCTGAAGTCAAGTTTACCTCTTGGAGAAAGCAGAGAGGATCCCATCCAACCTGAGTAAATAGCTGGAGGGCACTTACACTGGAGTTTCCAAGTCAAACAAAGAATCTTCCCTTAGGGCAAAAGAAAGCAATTTATAATTTGAAGTGGCATTGCAGGTGGATCTATTTAGCCTCTTCCCTCATGGCCTACTGTTCCCAACCCCATTTGGGGATTTTTTGGGAAAGATACTGGAGTGGTTTGCCATTTCCTTCTCTAACTGATTTTACAGATGCTGAAACTGAGACACAACTAGAAAGTTTCTGGGGTCAGATTTGAAACTCATATCCTCCTAACTCCAGGCCTACTCAACCCATTGCACCACCTTGCTGCCCAGAGGATGGATCTAAGAAGAGTAAAAGAAAAAATAAATAAGTGCCTGCTTCATTCTTTTCAGGGCATATGCAAGACTTGAACCATAGCTTTAGGTTTTAATAGACACTTTTAAGAGACGTCAAGTTTCTTAAGGAACAAACTGGGGCTCATTGATCATGCATCTCCCCTATGCATTCCATATGAGACAGACATGGAATAAATGTTAAATGATTAAATGGGTTCCTAGCTTCATTGCCATAGGTAGATTTTAAGCATGGGAGTTGGAGGAGGTAGGAGAAAAATGAAAACAGCAAGCTGAATTCGTAGACACAGGGAATCAGACCAGACTACTGAAACTGAATATGAATTGTTTGGTGTCTTAAGTTATTTCCATTTTTCTTAAAGTTTGAAGGAGATGAAAAATGTAGAACCCTACACATCAATTATAGTACTCTTGTTTTGTCCCCAAAGATATTCCATGCCAGCCACTGGCTTTATGAACAGAGTGTTTAGAAGTGAACACCATGGCCTGTTTATCTTTCTTCCTAGAAGGCCAGTGCTGCATTATGAGTGGAGAATAAAAATGATGGAAATGAGTCTGGCTGGCAAGATGCTTTTTCCCTCAGGAAAAATCATGCTGTGACAAAATCCACAGATGGTTCAAAATAATAAGACCAAATGATTTCTACTCTCCTATGTCCCCCAAAAGAAAGGGTATTTAAAAGAGGAGGAAAGTTGGGGGGGGGAATAGTATGTCAATTATCACTAATCAATATACATCTATTAAGCCCCTATTATGTGCCAGGCTCTTTGCTAGACACTCATTGCCCAGTGATCAAAGCAAAACTGTTTCTGCCTTAATAAAGGAGCCTGCATTCAATCTTATGTTCATATAAGTATCTATAAAGCACATACCAGAAAAGATATCCATCACGTGACATTGGGAGGGAAAGAGCTGGGAACCAAAGGAAACTCTGAAGGGTCTCCTGAAAATTATGGAGCTTGAGCCAAGGCTTGAAGGACATGTCATGCAGGTGAAGGCAGAGCACAGTCCAGGCTAAGGGGACAACCAGTGCTAAAGAACAGAGATGGAAATCAGAACATTATGTGTGAAAAGTGGTAAAAAGCTAGTTTGATTAGTCAGTCAGTAGAGTAGGCAGAGGAATAAGAATTCTACCAAGATAGGATGAAATCTACTTTGTAAAGAATTTATATGTCAAACAGAGCAGTTTATATTTGATCATAGGGATGATAGGATCCCCCTGGAGTTTAATTGATTAGAAACAAAAGTGACATGGTACTAGAGCTTAGTAGAGATATTGAGACTAGAAACTGAGACTAGAGATCTATGAGTCATCTGCATAAAGATCAAATTCATAGAAGCTGAAGGGGATACCAAGTGAGAAAGTGTAGAAAGTCCAGGATTCCCAAACCCTTGAGATACACCCACAGTTAGGGGATATGTCAGAAAGACTAATCAGATCCCCAGAAGCTTGTTTTCAACTAATGCCCTTAGAATGCTACTCACCTTCTGCTTAAAACGTTTGTTAGGTTATCAGTTACAAATATGATGATCCTGTATTTAATAAATTCTACTTGCAAGACAGCCTTCTATCACATTATAGATGAATGGGCCTTCATTAAAGATTTATACCATCTGCTAGTACATAGAAGCCATAATCATTGTCATTCCTAGGATTGGAATTGAGTGTTTATGATCCACTGCATTAACATTCCAGTTGGCTTATAGAAAGTTAAAGTTGAAGAGCTTTTCTCAGGATCATCTCACACATGTAATAGTTCTTAAGCTGCCTTCTTTTCTTCAGCCAGGTATTTATATTGCGAGGTTTGGATTTGCATTTTTAAATGCAAATAGAGTTGAAGTTTGAAGAGATAATGGCTTGACTTTTGATACATTGTCTAAAATTGTTCAAGGATATAACATAAGCACTTTACACATCAAAAAATGTTTTCAGATAGAATACTATTGTGCTCAAAGGAATAATAAACTGGAATGACCTCAGGAATTGATGCAGAGTGAAAGGAGCAGAACTGGGAGAACATTGTACACAGAGACTGATACACTGTGGTACAATTGAATGTGACAGACTTCTCCATTAGTGGCAATGCAGTGACCCTGAACAACTTGGAGGGATCTATGAGAAAGAACACTATTCACATTCAGAGGGAAAACTGTGGGAGTAGAAACACCGAAGAAAAACAACTGCTTTATTACATGGGTTGAGGGGAATATGACTGGGGAGATAGGCTCTAAATGATCATCCTAGTGCAAACATCAACAACATGGAAATAGGTTCTGATCAAGGGAACATGTAAAACCCAGTGGAATTGCGTGGCGGCTACTGGAAGGGGGAGGGGAAGGGGAAGGAGGGAAAGAAAATGATTTCTGTAACCAAGGAATAATGTTCTAAATTGACTAAATAATATTTTCAAAAGAAAAATAAGAAAAATATTAAAAATAAATAAAGAAAAAATGTTTTCATCCCAACATGAGATGAGACAGAACAGGTGTACTTTGCCCATCTTACATAACAGAAAACGAAGTCTCTAGGGTATCAAATGACTTGCCCACATTCATACAGAGTATGTAGATAAGAAGACCTAGCCAGACCTTATGACTCCAAGCCCGTCGGTCTTTCCACCACAGCATGATCAAAATGCTGGTTCTTCTGATGCAGAATAAGCCCACTTCTTTTTATTCTTTTTTTTTTAATTTTGTTTATTAGATTTAAATATCCAATTTCTTTTTTACTCTTTTGGTCTTTACATCCTAGCTCCTCTTGATTGTTGATGTGGGTGTTGCATTTTTAGGTGGATTATGAAAAATAACAATGGTCAGGGAAAAGTAATATTTAACAATATTCTTAATCTGTGTTTGAATGATAGAAGATGTTGACCATCCTTTTGGTTAGGATGAAGGGAGGAGTGGGCTTGAACAATAAGAGATTTTTATTACCTTTTGCAATTTTTTGAAGCAGGTAGATAGTGCAGTGAGTAAAGTCATGAACTCCAAAGTCAAGAAAACTTGAGTTCAAAACTAGTCCTGGACAAATTAACATACTCACTAGTGTGACTTGGAAAAATCAATTAACTTCTATTTGTCTCAGATTCCTCATTTGTAAATTGAAGTAATATAAATTATACCAATATTTACTATAATAATTATTAATAATAGAGATAATAATAAACCTACTGCCAGGGTTGTTTTGAGGAACAAATGAAATAATATTGCCCATAGCAGGTGCCAAATAAATGCTAGCTAGCTAGCACACCAAAGTCCTGCCTCTAACTCACTTTTCCATTTGTGTCAAGGGCACTTCCATTTTTCCACACTCATAATCATCCCCAACTCTTTGCTCTTACCTACACATAGACAATTTGTTGCTGTCTTATTCATTCTGTCTTGTATATATCTCCCAATGCCCCCTTTCTACTCACACAGCCACTGTTCTAATTTAGGCCCTTTTACCTGGAATATTGAAATAGCCTCCTAATTAGTTTTCTCATTTTTACTCTTTCCTTTCCAGACTCCACACAGTTGCCAAAAATGGTTTTTCTAAACCGCAGGTCCAACCCATGTCATTCCTCTTCTCAACAAACTCCAGTGACTCCTTTTACCTTTACAATCAAATACAAATTCTTCTGTTTCTCATTTAAAAGCTTCATTTTGACTCCATCCAATCTTTTCATCTTTATCATATTTGGTTTCCTTTCAAATACTTTAAATTTTGGCCAGATTGGTCTTTTCTGGCTGTTTGTCATACATCACATTTCTGATTCCATTTTCCATCTCCATGCTCATGCAGACTCTTGAGTCCCATTCCTGGAATGCTCTCCCTTCTCACTTCTGCCTTTTAGAGGCCCTTGGCTTCCTTTAGAGCCCTCTTCAAATGTTCTCTTCTACATAAGGCTTCTCCAGATCCCCTATTGCTAGTTGTTGCCCTACCCCCAAACAATTCCTTGTATATATATTTGTATATACACTTAGATCACCCCATATTAAATATTATCTCCTTAAGACACAGACTTTCCACATATGAATAGATATTGATTGGTTGCTTGATAAATGTTTATTGATTGATTGGTTTTATTAAGACATCTAATTAGTTACTGCAAACTACCCAAATCCATACATTCTTTGTATAGCTTTTTTTTTTATGACTTTTTGAGAAAGAGAAGGTGAATAATGGGATTTGAAGGTAGAAGAGGCTTTAAAGATCATCTATCTGATCACTGTCTTGCTAAAGAAACTGAAGGAAATACTTGGCCATGTTCGTCCATAGGATTCTGACTTGAACAGAATTGAAATCATGACTTTATCTGAGGGAAGAGGCAGGAAAGTCAGGAGGATGGAGCAGGAAATAGCTCACTGGGGCTCTAGTTATCGTGTCTTCTCTGTCAGGTTTTTAGTGGATGACTTCAGAAAAAAAAATAATTTCACCCTCCAGTTCCCACTTTTGTCTTTATAATTATGCATGGATTTTGAGGTCTCAATTCTAGTCCTGTTTCTACTACTTTGCTCACTTCCTTAGACCATACTTTCCTCATGTAAAATGTAAAATTTAGCATTATGATCATAAACGTTCCTTTCCATTCCACCATTTAAACCATTCTCTGAAGGGAAGAGGGACACACTCTTGTGAGTAACTTCAAACATTAGTCAGCCCAGAAATCATGGAGTCATCAAACTATATGTGACTTCAGTAGCCATCTAGCCCAAAATCCTTGATTTAAAGATGAGGAAACTGAGACCCAGGGAGGTTGAGTGGCTTCTCTGGGAGTTTTATTTTGTGTCTCTTTCCTAATCCTATTTTGTATGTATTTCCTGAGGAACACACTAGTTTAATGCAGAGCAGTGCTGCATCAAAATGAGCCTCATTGTAAATGATTCTTTGATGACAAAGTAGGACATCCATAGGAGGGATCATTGATAAAGGAAACCACTTTAATGCATTTAAAAGCCCAGATTGTGACATTCTTTCTTTTCTTTTTTTCCTCCCATCTGTTTAGAACTTATGCCATCAGAAGGATAAGAGAAGCCTTCAGAGAAAATAAAAATGTAAAGGATCCTGCACAAGTACAAATTCTAGTGAATAAAGCCAAAAGAAACCTAGAAGTAATTCAGCGACAGGTAAGATGTGTGCTTTGATCCATCAGTCTTTGAGCTTATTGGCTTGAATACTTGCTCTGCCAATATAGATCATGTCTTATTGAAGCCTCAGCTTCCTATGTAGTTCTCTGTCCTTGTTAATATCCTTTATGGAGGATCCACCCAACTCACTTTCTCTATTTCTTTTATTATCTTGTCAATCCCCAGGGTAGTACTTGAATTGCCTGTGACTGACCTACTTCTTTTTATAGCCATGAATGTCTTTGATAATGTTTTTAGTGCTATTTTTCAGATATGTCATCATTGGCAATATACTACATCCTGTCTATATCTACCATCATCTCTTGTTGGAAAGATATATTGAAGATTTACTCTCTCTTTTAAAAAAAAATTTTAGAACATACTATCATTTTTTTCATTCTTCCATGTATGTAAATTTTGTCTCATTGAGTCACAAAATCCCACCCTTTTATTCATTTAGAAATGGGAAGAAACAGAAGGAAATTATGAGGTTATGGCAATCTAGAGTACAACTCAGATGACTAGAATCCTTGGAGAATAATTCTCTAGGGTAATAGGGTTTAATAGGGTTTTCCATATAACTGTTAAACCTTTACATCCTAAAATTTTATTTTAATTAAGAGTTTTAATGGAAATTTTTCTTTAATGGACTAAGTATTTTCTTGCTTTTTTATAAAATAATGAGAAAATTTTAACCTTATTTTGATGTCAGTATCATCAATTTTAACTATTAGTTATTGGGATATTCTGCAGATGGAGTTGATATGAAGCATGGTACTAAATGAATTGTGATCCAATTATGACTCTGAAACTAGGCTTTCTTAAAAACCTTGGTGTGAGCATTAATTTTGCCTTTTTACATCTTTCTTTTGAAGGTAGAGTGAAACAACTCCATTAACTCCATAATAAGGTTGTTTTTCTATAACATTAATTAGAGAATGAAGGACTGAAGCAGCCTTTTCCCAATTGGTTCTCTAATCCTCTGGGATATCATTTTTATACTCTTGTCCTTAATGCTCATTTGCTGATTTTAACCAATATAAAAACTGTGATTATGATATCAGTTACACAGTATTCAACACATGCCTTGTCATTTTTACCCACTTTTCTCTCTCATTTATTGGGGGTGAAGGGAAAGAGGAGATGAATGAAGGAGAAGTAGCTATCACTAATTCAATAATTTGTGCAAGGGTGTTTGGGGAAAGACTTACTCCAAAACCTACATATTCTTCATAAGAAAAAAAAATGCCCTTTTTGTTGGATACCAGGCTACCATTTCCCCAAAGCTCCATTTTAATTTTCACTTTCAAAAGGATCCTAAGCAGCAATAGGAGCAAAAATTGTATCTGGTCTCCATGAAGCTGAAGACTTTCTGTAGATAACTCTGTAAACTTTTCTAACATCAAGAAGATGAAGTGCAGATAATTAAAGCCATAGAGGACACCTAAATTTTTGTTGCTTGACTTTGGAATGTAGCCAGAAATCTGCAAATGACCAATGTGTAGTCACAGACAAATAGTAAGAGATGTCCAGATTAGAATGACTCCAGCTTCCTAGTAATCCCTAAGGACACAACTAACCTCAGGAAAATAAAAGTCCTTCTTTTAGGAAAGAGAATGAGCTGAACAGTCTTGTGTATTTAATTTCAAAAGTGAATGAAATAGTCAAGAAAGTCACCTAAGCATAGTGACAGATTTTACCCTTTATTCTCTTTGCCAGCTCTTGAGATGATTGCTTTTTTTAAAAGCTGTCATAATTACTTTCAGATAAACATCACTGATTTATTATAGTTCTGATACTCATCTTGTCCCATGATTTCTAAGTATATTTGACATAAACATCTGTTGTATGTCTTTGTATGTCATTGTGGCATATATGCTAGAAAACTCAGGATGATAATTAGAATTGGGAAGAGAATATGAAGTCACAAGGGCAGAGACTGCTAGAGTGAGAAACAAAACATCTGGGAGTATCCTGACTTTACTCCTAATTATTAACCTTTGTGACCTCAGACAATTACTTTCGCCACTCTGGGTCTCAGCTTCCTTTTGAGGGAGTTGAGTTAACCCACCTTCTAGCTCTAACTTTCTCTCTTTTTGTGGTTTTTATTTCCTCTGTTAGCACTTTTTAATAACATGGGAGAAAAAAAAATAGGCTTTCGTTTTCTCTATGATACTGTATAATTGATAATAGGATAATATCTATTTCATATAGGAGTTCAGGATTAATACTTACAAAGGAAATGAAGGTTACCAAGTCTTTCAAAATCTTTGGCAGCCATGTACCCTGGTGCCTTCTTTTTGGTTTGAGGAAACAGAGGAAAAAAGAATTAGAAGACTTCTGATCAGAGACTTTACTTCTTCATTTGCCATCTGCACTACTGTTTCAACTACAAGTATTAGAGAATGACCCAACATGATTCTAGTTGAAATAGCTGAAGCTGCAATTTCTGCAAAATCTGACTTTTCCAGGAAGCCTGGAAATGATAGGAATGGATATCAGCATAATATTGTTATACTTCCGTGGGGTTTTCCCAAACAAAATAAAGGCATTTATTTCCATGATGCTCAACTCAAGCCTTAAGATGAAATTAACTTTGCTTTAAAACTTGGTAAAAAATATAAGTATGAATTTTGGAACACCAACATTCATAACTCATTGTCAAGGTAGAGAAGACAACACAATAATAAAGCTGTCAGTCTGTTGCAGTACTCAAATATAAACAAATGATAGCCCTAAGATTTGAATCCTGCAGAGGGCCAGATCCATTTGCTTCTTACCTGCCATAAGAAGAAAGTATATTCTTCTAAGAACATTTCACCCTCAGAATTTGTCTAAGTACTATTTTCGTCTATATTTTTGTAGACTCTTGCTATAGTGTTGTACATATATGAAAATTTGATTCTTTAGGTGTAACTAACTGCAGTTTGAATTTATCTCCATGATTTCTATATACTAAATGAAAAGCATAGTTATATGCAGGCGCCATAGCTGAGATGACCTAGATTTGTGTCCTACCTGGGACATATACTGGTTTTGGTACCTCCAGGCAATCTTCTTTTTTTTTTTTATTTGGTCAATTTCAAAAATCATATTCCTCCCTCCTCTCCCCCTGCCCTTCCCGTTGCTGTCCAGGTAACCTTCTAAAACTTTTAAGTGTAGAGCAGTCATCTGTCTGCTTAGTAGAAGGAGTTGCCTCTCAAGGGAGTGCCCTATATCAATGAAACAAAAACATGTACAATGCTTCCATGTTAAAGAAAAGCAATTTTTGAAAGATTTGATAACTCTCACCAAAATAAGGACTAAACAACTCAAGAGGACTATTGATGAAACATGCTTCCCACCTCCTGCCAAGAAATGAACTAGAAGCACAGAATAAGATTTGCATTTTTGGATACTGCTAATATATAGAATTGTTTTGCTTGACTATGCTTATTAGTTACAAAGGAGTTTGAGTTTTTTCAGAGGAGGACAGAGATGGAGGGGGGAGAGGATAGTGCTAAAGATACCCCCACCTTGCCATCCCAAAAAGGAAGAGCATCAACAAGCCATTTGTAAAATTTCCAGAAGAGAGGAGATTCAGAGGGAGACACAAACTAACAGGCCAGCTTCAGAACTAAAATATTGAATGATTTATATACTTTTTTTCAGAAGGAAACAGACTAAATGTAATGAATATACAATTTCATCTATAATTCTCAAGTTTGCTGATGTTTGTTAATTTCAGAATAACTATATATATATATGTGTGTGTATATATATATATATATATAATTTTTTTTTATTATCCCACTTCGTTCCCTGAGGATTAGGCTTTTGCATTTAGCTCTAGTCAGGTTTCCCAAAGATCCTTAGTATAGCAAACAATCAATGTTTCATGAAGTTTGGCATAAATTCTGAATAGTAGGGATGATGAAATTTGTATCAGAATAAAGAATAAGTTTATAATTTGCAAACTAAGCACAAACAGAAGAAAGGGCACTATATGGTGTTAGATAAATGCAGATGGAAATGCTGGACTCTAGTCCTGGTTCATCTCAGGACTCATTCCTCCGGAACCCCATTTGTACTCATATGCTCACAGTCCATGAAAAAAGACAATCAGTTTTACATAATTTACTGTTTTCTACCATCTTGCCTGTTTGTTCACAAGCTAACATTTTTTAATTGCATAATTCAAATACTAAGTGCATCTGACATTAAAAGCAGACCTTATTTCCTTAAGACAAAGCCATGAAGTAGATATTGCTTGTAGGGTATATTTTTTGTTGACTTTTAGTTTTCATTGTACTCTAGTTCATCTTGAATTTACTATTTTTATCTTCATTTTTCCTCTTTTTGGCATATCGGTAGAAGTGAAGTAATTCACCCAAAGTTAATGATGTTTTCTGGAGTCTTTGAAATCAGATCTATTTTTGCCTTTATGTGCTAATTTATGGTTTAGCCTTAAAAGTGACCATTGAAAAGTAATGTCCCTAAATAACTATTTGAATGTGCCTAGTGGGAAATGAGAAGCTAGTGACTAATGACCATCATCACTTGTTGTCATTCAATGTAGTATCTACCTTAAATGCCCTAGCCAGTGCTTATAATTTGATGAAAGGAAAGAAGAATTGCTTATCCACAGTCCTTTCATACTAGCCAGGTAATAGGATCATTTCCAGCCCCTTTGAAAAGCAATGAGATGAGCCCTTCTCTTCTTTGCAAGGGCAGATGACTGAGTGTGAAATGCTGCATATGATGTCAGACTTTTTCATTGTATTGATTAGTTTTGCTGAACTGTTTTTCCTCTTGTTTTATTCTCTTTTATTTGGGATGATTCCCTGAGAGGAAGAGTGGAATGTAGACATTGGTAAATGTAGGTGATTTAAAAATAAAAGATATAAAAAAAATTTTTGTTTAAAAATGAGATGGCAACCTACCATATTTTCCTCCTGCCCTATCCAGAAATATGACCCTGTACCATACTCCACACCTATGCAAACATAATTTAACCATTGTTTCTAATAGATTCTAAGGATCTCTCAAATTTGTTGGTTAGAACAGTTCATTTGAAGAAAGGGAAACAAACTCCTGGTAAACATTCTAATTCAAATATTCATTCAGATCCATCAGTTGAAAACATTTTCAAAGTCTACCTCAGTAGTGGGACTTAGGTAGATAGGTAGGGCTTTAAGGTGTTTTATACATAAGACTTTGGGGAAGTAGTTACCTTTTTAAATCCCAGTTTCTCCATGTACAAAATTCGGGCATATGTTGCTACAACAGAGAGAAATGGAAAATGCAACTGCCCTAGATGAATTAAAATTGAGTAGCCAGTAGAGAGCAATGTGGAAGCACATGGGGGATGTGGAGCCCACATTAGGTGGACTAGTGAGGATCACTGAAAAACAGGAGAGCCACTATTGGTACCCTGGTGATGTCAGGAGAAAGAAAAGCTTCTAATGCTTTGAATGGATGGTCTATGGAGAACTTATGGGAAGACCTAGACCAGAGCCAACAAGATGATCAGACATGGATGGGTTGCAGTCTACATTTTTGGAGGGAACTCATGAATCACTGAGCTCATAGATCCATTTGAATGTTTCAGATAGATCTGAGCTATGTCTTTCCTGCCTGCTATCTACTAGAGGCTATAGTAGACTTTGAGTGGGCTTCCCTGCAAGCTCACCCCTCTTCCAGAAGTTAGAAGCAAAGCTAGAAAAGGAAATTTACTTAGTGATGTTTGCCAATGCTTTTTCCTTCCTATTTATAGGTTGCCCTCCAAAAATTCCAAACCTCCAAAAGCCCAGGTTTCTCTAAGGAGGATTACTCCTCTTCCTTGGGTCTCAGTTTCCTCACCATAAAGATGAGGATCTTGCATTGGGTGATCTGTTAGCTCTTCCATTGTTACTAACATTTCATTGCTTTCCTCAACCCTATCCCTTTTCCATCTTCCCCATCACCACTCTTTTGTTAAGAGCAGGAAAAATATTTAGAAAAATAAATCAATCAAAAATGATTGATAAGCACAGAAAGAGCACTGGATTTGGCATCAGAAGACCTGGATTCAAGGTCTAGTTTGGACATTTCCTACCTGGGTGATAGTTGTAAATCATTTAACATCTATGAGCATCAGTTTTCTCATTTAGAAAATGAAGATAATAATATTGTCTCAAACTAATGGTTATCATGAGGAAGGCACTTTGGGTACTTTCTATTTCTAGATATCCTGTATCTTGTTTACATTCCTTTACATCATAGATGTGTTCCTAAAAGTTGAATTAAATTTTTAAAAATTATACCCTATTTAGGATAATTCATTCTTCAGAGGAATCATTTGGTAAACATTGTTCCACAAAGTGAATATTTATTCCCAAGTCTATTTGTTATGTAAATTTAAATTTTTCTATATCAAGTTAACTCAAAGCCATTTATTCCTGTATATGTTTCCATATCATATCTATTTTATTCTTCCAGAATGCAAACTAGTCTCATGGGTCCACTTTGTGGATTATCTTTGTCCCAGTTTCATCCCTAAGCTAACTTGCCTCATTTTTCTCAATAACAATTCCCAAACTTTGTCCTCTTTTGCCCAGTTGTTTTATTTTTTGCTATTAGAAAAGGTAGAAGTATTTTAATAATTGAATGACATATTAGCAAAATTAAGAAAATAATTTTTACTTCATGGGCCTATTAATAGAATGTTGTAGACCCCAGGAGTTGAAAGACAACACTTTAAAAATCAATACTTTAAAATATCAGAAACCATTAGGAAGCAGAGCAACATGTGCAATAGGACTTGGTCAGTCAATCAAGAAAAATTTATTAAGTGTTTTCTGTTGATCAAGCACTGTTCTAAGCTCAGGGAACACAAAATTAAAATAGTCTCTGACTTCAAGGCTTATATTTTATCCATGTATCTATACAATCATTATATATACATATATAATAGCTATAAACAAATATAAAGTGTTTGAGGAAAAGAAACCCAACATCTGGGGATTATGAAGAGTTTTATTCAGAATGTAGTGTTTGACATGATTCTTGAAACAAACCAGTAAATGTAAGAGTTACAGATGAATTAGTATCAGATACTCTAAATTTAATTACAATCTCTAACAGTAACTATGATGTAATGTCAGGCCAGCCACTTTATCTCCCTAGGCCTCAATCTTCTCATATGTAAAATTATGTTGCCCAGTCATTATGTGCCCAGAAGATTGAGATTGATTTTAATATACCCTAATTTGAACATAGAAATCTGCCTTCAATATATAATCTATGGATTTCAAAAATCAGAGTCACAAAATTGAAAATGATCCCAAAATTCATTTATTCTAATACCTACCCAAAACACAAATCTCTCAATATCGAATAGAATATATTCGCAGCTAGGTGGTCTAGTAAATATATGGTCCTGGGCAAGTCACTTTACTTCTCTGATTCAGTTTCCCCTTCTGGAAAATTCATATCTAACTCAGAATGTAGTTGTAAAGATCATACTTTGTAAAACTTAGAAACCTTCACTAATGTTATTATGTTAGAGGAGCTGCTGTTTAGTATATCCGTTCTGTCATTCTCCCTCAACCACTCTACCCTATCTCTCCCAGAAGAGGTAATCCGCACTTGGCTCTAAGTTCTTAAAGTCCAAAGTGAGATGAAACAGGAAGGGGAATGCCTGCCAGATAGGCAGAAATCAGTAGAGGCCTTTACCATAGTCTTCCTTCTTGGGAACATTCTTTCCTCTACTTCCTGATCCTCTGTGTTCTTTGTTGAACCAGAATAGAAATAGATATAGAGATTACTTCCATCAGCACTCTTACCACTTACGTACCTAGATTGGTTCAGATTAGACAAAGGTTCAATTTGCATATATTAAAGCAGATGAAAAAGAAACTCTGCCAGATAAGGAGGTTATGCATTTAAGTGCTCTGTCCTAGACCTGGGGAAAAAAATCTCTTGAAATAAGCACTATAAATTGACATACGATAACAAAAATTTCTTCCTAAAGTGAATTCCATATCTCTTATCTCTGTAGTCTTGAGCTTTAGGGAAGCAAACCCTCACAGCATCTTTGTAAGAAGCAGGAGTCTGGGAAATGTTTAAGGTTGTGGCCTAGCCTCTGTGTGGCATTTGCTTTTTAAAATAGGTACCATATATTCAGTACCTCAGCAGCTTGAGAACAGACCTTGTCTGAGAATTGAGACTAACTCCCCCACATTGGGCTCTGACCAGAATTTAAAGGAAATCACGAAAATCTGAGGCAAACCCCATCCTAGCATTAAACATTTCTGTGAAAAGCAGATGCTTTTCAGGCAGTAGGGCATCTTTCATTTAATAAGCTTTGTGTAAATCAAGTAAATTTCCATTCTCTGCCTTTCAGGACATAGTCTACATTTTCCCTGCTGGAATCCTGCTGCAGTGGGTCACTGTAACAAGGAGGCTGCTCCAGGTTCTCAAATAGAACAGAAGGTCTGGCAGGCCCTTAAAAATACTAATAACCCACATTCATAGAGTGCACTGAGATTTGTAAAATGCTTTCCTCACCCTCTCCTGTGAAAGTCATATTGTAGATAGTAGAAACACTACTGTTTCCCTCTTAACAGGTAAAAACATTGAATCTGGGAGAAGTAAAATTACTTCCTTAAGGTCACCAATGTGAAGTGAGAGTCCTGGTTCCTTCCTTCTTTTGCTGTCTTTCTTACACCAATCTCCTGTTGCTGCCTTTCTTGTATCAGGCCTTCAAGGGACCTATGTTCTCATCAGTATGGACACTACTTATATAGGTCAAAGCTCTTTTTTGTCCTCTCATCTTTGCCAAGCTAAGTTAGCAAGCATGTATGAATCACTTACTATGTACCAGGCACTTTTTCTTAGGACTAGAGATACAATGGAAGACAAAAACAGTTCCAGTGCTCAGAGAAGCTCATAGTCTAATGAAAGAGGCAACAGGAAAATAAATGACAATATGCCTTCACATCACAACTTTCCCCATTGTGGTTTCAATATATTGTAGGAAGGCATAAGAAATTAAATGAGAATTCTTGAGGAGTTTTAGAATTGGTAGTTTAGAATCTGTAGAAAACATATGAAGACCAATAGACAACACAGGAAAAGTTTAGAAACTCAGAATGCATAAAATATGTATGTAGTATTGTATAAATATCAACATATTTTATCTTTTTTAACAATATAAATATGTTAATTTCTTTTTTAAAGTTAAAATAAGTAAAAAGTTAGTTTGCAAAAAGAACATGGAAGTCAGCAGACGGCACTCAAAAGTTAGACTTATGTATAACCTGTGATCAAATACTGAGCCCAAATTTTACTATAAG
Source organism: Monodelphis domestica (assembly GCF_027887165.1). NCBI lineage: Eukaryota > Metazoa > Chordata > Mammalia > Didelphimorphia > Didelphidae > Monodelphis > Monodelphis domestica. Next base: position 196,013,431 of record NC_077229.1, on the reverse strand, counting down.
CTACTGTAAACACCCCATAAAAGAAAAAAATCAGACTTCTTTTCCGGTACAAAGGGAGGGTCAAAATATCTTACACAGATTTTCCATGGTATAGGGCACTGTGCTTGTAACCCCCTCCATGTGGAAGGGATACCTGTATGTATAAAAGGGATGTGGATGGGCTGGATTAGGAGTGATCTCAGAGGGAACAAACCCATATTGTTATATAAATCCTCTAGTAACTGTATTATAAAAAATTAAGACTTTCAGTATTGAGAAGGGGAAAGAGTGGAGAGCCCCCCTTCTCAAACTTAGTACAGGAGAGACAGCTGCTGTTTAGGGTTGGCTCAGATAGAGAAAAGGGGGTTTGAAGATTTTCCCCTTCTGCCTTCCCTCCTTTGTTAAAGTTGCTCTCCCAGATTCACTCTTGTCCCTCTTGTCCCCCCTCCACTACTCGAGACCAAAGGGTCTCTCCTTGATCTATTCACTTATACTCAGCTTGGGGAACAGATAACTTTTAATGTCAACTCAATCAGGTAATACAAAGGAATAACAGGCAGGGAAGAATGGTAAAAGGAAAGTGGGGAAAGGGGGTCCTTGTCTCTATCTAAACCCTTCCCCCCTCCTCCTCGAGTTTGGGGGGAACTCAGGCCTTGGCAGCCTAAGCCCCCTAAGAGAAAGTCAGGTTGACTCATCCCTGGGCAACAGGAGCTGAGGTAAAGTCTGCTCAGGTTTCTCTTCAGAAAGTCCCTTCAATTGGGAAGTGTTGGGGGGGAAGGATTTGCAGTCACTAGCAGGAAAAGTGGGTAACCCTCAAGAAAAAGTCTTTATCCCCTTCTCCCGACTGAGGGCCTCACTGTTCTCCCAGCCAGAGTCTCCTCCTCTTCCAGATTCTACTCCTGGGGCCCCTTCCCCGTCAAGGTGATCAATTTCACATACTCTTCAGCTTGGCACTTTTTCTCTAGTGCCAGCCTCTGTCACAAATCCTTAATTTCCTGTTGTTCGCGTGGTGCCACCCTGACCCACACCAGTTACTTACCTTCTATGTCTATTCTAATCTATTTATGTTACTTATTGTTCCCATCTAACCTCCCCCCTTCCAAAATAATAAAGCTTATCCTAATCTGTCTACTTGCTAATCTACATTCCTATTTTATGCTAAGACTGAGTTGTGGGAAGAGGGTTAGGATTATGTACCAACAAAATTTTACAATATAACAATTTCTTAATACAAAGGTCATTCCTATTGCAATCAATATAAAATTTAACTTAAGTAAAATTGAACTATCCTATGCAACATGTAATACTAATTCCAGTGTAACAATTCATAACATTTATATATATATGTACATATATATATATATAAACTTGTATCTAATGAAATCTGATTTATTCTGTCCCTATATTACCTCTCTAGTTATAACATTCCCTTTTCCACCCTAAACTACTCTGTCCCTATTAATGGTTAGTATGTTAACTCTTTTGTTTTTATCTATATTCGTTGATCAGATCATTAGTGTGCTACATATATATATGTCTGAGTCATCTACACATTTACATATGTTACATGTTATTTATATACATATATATCCTCTGGTACTAGAGATCTATTTACAGATATGCAATTTATGGACTGTCCTTATTTACGGCACAGCCCCTAATGTCAGTGTGAAATTTGTTCATGTACTAGATATGTTGTGGTGGATCCATATTTATTCCAATGTGCATGTGAATGTACTTCCCTATATGTGAAGTTAATGTGATCGATGATTAATCTTGCATGACCCATTTTCCTGAAGTTCATTCCCCATCATGTCTTTGATTCAAAGTTCTTTCCAGTTGTCCATGTGTCTTCCCCCTGGCCCATGCCAGAGGCTGACACATAACCAATATGCAAGAGACCTTCCCCTTGTTACTTGAATAGTTCTTAGGTATCTGTGTGGCACCCAGGTTTGTAGGTCTTCTTGAGTTATAAACACCTAGCATATGATTTTTATACACTAAACATGGTCCTGAAGCAGGATGAGCCAAACACAGGTTGCAGAGGCCCATCACTAGGCATTTTCAGGCATGCACATTATTTTTGGTCACAGCAATTTACTTTTCTAGTGTGGTGGGGTTGTGGTCTGTGTTGATCAGTGGTCAATGAAATCACAGATCTGCTAAAAATATCCATTTAAGTCATTTTTTAAAAATGATTATACATTGTGCACAGTGAACCTAGAAAAGAAGCAAAACTGCCACCTTTCACTTGTGAGTTTTCCTTAAAATTTAAGATTAAGAGAAAGGGGATCACAGTCAGATGTTCTCAGGTTCCCTCCCTTCTGCTCTGCCAGAGCTTCTCTGCTGCTATGAAATTTAACTTGGTATTTAAAGACAGGAGACAGAGGGCAATTAAGTTTGTGAGGATTGGTGAGGAAAGACTGCTGAAGATCTGTTCTTTATCTTGTATTGCTTATCAAATGGCAGAATGAAATCTCCAAAAACAAAGTTTTGTGCCCATCAGCTATCAACTGCTTTCTAAACCATACTCTATAGAAGCTGCTTAGCAGTATTAGTCTTAGTCAACAGACATTTATTGAGGGTCTGCTGTATAGGAGAGCTCTGTAGTTGGAGTGGGAGCAGAGGTGGGAGTAGTAAAAGAGAAAATGTAAGGTTAGATAAGAAAAGCCCTTCCTGGGGGCAGCTGGGTAGCTCAGTGGCTTGAGAGCCAAGCTTAGAGACAGGAGGTCCTAGGTTCAAATCTGACCTCAGACACTTCCCAGCTGTGTGACCCTTAGCAAGTCACTTGACCCCCATTGCCTAACCCTTACCACTCTTCTGCCTTGGAGCCAATACAGAGTATTGACTCCAAGATGGAAGGTAAGGGTTTAAAAAAAAAGAAAAGAAAAGAAAAGCCCTTCCTCCCCTGGAGTCGCTGTAGGACAAGACAGAGATAATGAACTCTATCATATGTTTGTGAGAGAGATGCAGGTCAAAAAAATGCGTTGTGAGGTCCTGGTAGTAATAATGCCAAGGCAGTGGTAAAGTCAAAAGTAGTAAATATGAGGAGGACAGAAGAAAGCTCCCCAAGGTGCATTAAAACCTGAGCTGAAAGTATTTAGTGTCACCACTGATGTCTGATGTTTCTGGGCAGCAGGTGGGACAGAGGGTGAAACCATCAGGTCTGGAGTTGAATCCATCTGAGTGAACAGCCCTGCTTACCAGAACATAGAGAGCTGGGTCTGCAAACCATGACAGACTTTGCAGCTCACAACAGCCATCATTATTCAGAGTAGGAGGGAAAACAGCAAAGTCCAAGTTGTCTTCTTCAGCGACATTTGACAATAAAGAAATTGCCACTAGCAGTAGCCTTATCTCCACAAAGAGATCAGACTCCAGAAACAATTGGGACACGTTATAGGAGATGAGGGAAAAGTTGTTTCTTCTTTTTTTTTTTAATTTTTGTTTAAATGTTCATATAAATCAGAGGTTTCATTTCTTTAAAAACACATTTCAGGGGGCAGCTGGGTAGCTCAGTGGATTGAGAGTCAGGCCTACAGAAGGGAGGTCCTAGGTCAAATCTGGCCTCAGACACTTCCCAGCTGTGTGACCCTGGGCAAGTCACTCGACCCCCATTGCCTAGCCCTTATCACTCTTCTGCCTTGGAACCAATACACAGTAGTGACTCCAAGACAGAAGGTAAGGGTTTTAAAATACACACACACACACAGTTCACTTGTTTTTTTTAAATCCTTCAAAACCCCACACTTCTACACTATGAAATTATAGGAACCCTTTTGAATTTCCCACATAGATCAACTATTCAATCAGTAAACATTTATTAAGCACCTACAGTATACCAGGTACTATTCTAAACCCTGGGGATACAGAGTCAAAAAACAATCTCTGCCATCAAGGAGTTTACATTCTAGTTAGGGAGACAACAATCAAGTAAACATGTACAAACAAGCTATATGCAGGACAAATAAGAAATAATAAATAGAGGGGAGTCATAAGAATTAATTGGGGTTAAGAATGACTTCCTATAAAAGGTGGGATTTTAGTTGAGACTTAAAGGATTGTAGCTCTGAAGACAGTGGTGGTTCCCATGTTGTTTCTTCTGATATCCTATCACGGAAATGCCCTTCAGAGGAGACTTGGCATGCCTTACTGCTTTTCCTGCCCTTTATAATAACCAGAAATGATACAAACCGTGCTTATGCAAGAAGATTTTCTAAGAGGGGAGCAGATTACAAATGTCACAGGTTTTAGGAAGACTAGTACATGGTGATTCCTTTACTTTATTTTAATTAGTGTTATCCATTACAAGCATCCTTTATGTGAACAGATAGTCAGGGAAGCACTGCCCTTCCCTGTCTTAGTATGTGTACAAATACTCATCTACCTAGCATATCTGTACATACATACAATGGAGAATAGTTTCACTTGTGCAGTAAATGGAGTCCTTAAAATGAAATAACTGATCCACCTGGAAAAGAGCATTTCTTCAATGCCTGACCCTCTATTTCCTACCTCCATATCTTTGTACAATCTTTCTCCAGTACCTGATATGTATCTTCCTCTCACTTTTACCTCTTAGAATCCTTAATTTCCTTCAAAATCAACTCAATAACCTTCTTATTCTACATCATACTTTCTTGATTCCCAAAGGTATCTCCCTCTCCCCAAAAGATTATGTCCTATTTATTTGGTAAAAATTTGCCCTTCCTTTCCTCCCTCCACTCCTTCATGAGATATAAGCTCCTGTAGAGCAGGGACTGTGATTTTTGTTTTTCCATTCTCAGCACCTAGCACAGTATCTGGCACATAATAGATACTTAATAAATGCTTCCTGATTGATTAGGCAAAAACAATAATCATCATCATCACAACTAGCATTTATGTAGCATTGTAAGGTTTTCAAAACACTCCACAATTTTTTTTCCTTACAACAACCCTAGGAAACGACTACTAGTATTCTCATTTTACAAATGAGAAAACTGAGGCTCAAGAAGATTAAGTCTTTTGCCCAGAGTCACCACAGTCAGTAAAGCCCAACTAAGTTCTTTCTTTTTCCAGGTCCATCCATGGTACTACCTAGCTACTTTCATATCATCTTTCACTTTGTTATACTAGGGGCAAAGGGTAAGACATAAGTTAGCATGGTAAATAGAAAGTCTCAGACTCTGCAAGTCCTGGATTCAAGCCCTGCCACCAATCATATTGAGGACCCTGGGCAAGTCACTTAACTTCTCACTACTCTAGGCAGCTATCTGAGGCTGTAAGTTGCAGAATAGTCATCTCTCTTCATTTGTAAAGACTGTAATAAAACTTTAATTAAATATAGTTTGCACATTGATGTAGTTGTACTACTTGCCACTTACCAAAAAAGATAAAATTCAAACCAAAATAGAGAGTTGGGAGGGACCTCAGCAGGTATCTTGCCCAAGATGAAAAGATTCCCCACTTCAAAGCACCTGACAGTGATCCAAGGAGGGGGAGCTCTCTGCAGGTAGCCCATTCAGCTGCCAGGCAGCTCTAGTTGTCAGGTTTTCTCCAGCCTCAAGCCTAGGGGTGTCCCGTAGCCACTCTTTTTCTTCGAGTTTTACCAAACTTTGGGACCAAAATAGGCAACCTAGTGCCTCATCCACATAACAGCCCTTCAAGTATTTGAAAACAGCTGTCGTTCTCCTCCTTAGTCTTTTTTTCTAGACCAAATACGCACAGTTCCTTACATTAGTGCTTCTGTTGTATGTATTCAAGGGCCCTCACCACCCTGGTTGCCCTCCTCTAAACATACTTTAGGTTATCAGTATTCTCCTTAAATTTGGAGATCTAGAAATGAAGACATTACAGAATATAACACTCAGTGGATTGAGAGCCTGGTCTAGAGATAGAAGGTCCTAGGTTCAAATATGACTTCATATACTTCCTGGCTGTGTGACCTTGGACAAGTCAAAGAAAAACTTAGAATTCCTGGAAACTGCCTTTTCTAAATTAATTCCACAGTGCTATTTTTAAAAGTTCCATATCACATGGTTAATAACCACTCCTGATTCATGCTTTCCCCATCTTCTATCTTTAAAGCTTATTTTTTCCCTAATATGGAGTATCAAGGATACTGCAAAGTGGGGAAAAATACATTGGATTTGTAGTCAGTAGGCTTGAGTCCATTATTAAATCCCTCTGAGCCTAAGTTTTCCTTATCCATAAAATGGGAATAGAAGTGGCTTGCCCAGAATCACACAGCTAAGAAATGTCTGAGGCAGAATTTGAACCCCAGACTTCCTAACTCAGTACAACTTAATTTATTATGCTACCTAGTGCCTATTGTGTACCACACTCAGAAGATGGACAAAACTGAAATCATCCCAGCCAACAAGGAATTCATAATCTAGCAAAAGGAGATAACATACACTTTAGTTTATATGATAGATACAAGAAAATATGAGAGGAAAGAACTAGCACCTCATAGATCAGGACAGTTTTCCTATAGAAAATGGCAACTGGACTCTGAGGCTCCCAGGGGTTCACTGCACCAGATATGGAACCTCTTTTGGACACTGTGATTTTGAAAAAGTCACTGAACATCTAAGTACCCAGCCCAAGTCTCTTAAATAATATGCAAAATAGTTGCTGATGAACTTTGACAGAATTTCTTCAACAGCAGTTCCCTACACTGGTGAGAATGCCTAAAGAGGGGGCATTCCATGCTATATATAGTCCACCAAAATAATTCTCTATAGATATGACCATTTTACTTCTGTACCCAAAAGACCTCATTGGCTTTCTGTTGCCTCCATTATCAAATGTAAATTCGGGTGACATTTAGAGTTCTTCATAATCAGGATCTTTCCATCTTTATTTCCTACCGTCCCTTTTCAGACATTCTACACTCAAACAAAATTGTATTGGTAGCCCTCCTCGATCTTATCTTGCCACATTTCCCTAGAGTACATTCATTCCTACTATCCTATAATGCCAGAAATACACTCTCTCCTCATCTCTACTGGCTGGCTTCTTTGTTTCAAAACCTAGGATGAGTTCCTTGTAGTAGGAGCAACATTCACTTTCTAACCTGGTTGAGACTGATAATGGCAGGAGGCCCCATTGTGGAGGAAGAAATTCACTACACATAGCCTAAGAAAATTGGAATCCGCTTGCCACTATTAACCCTTACAAGTCCAGTGAAATTAACTGAGATATCATTTGGTCCAAAGGACGAAGATTCAAACTAGTTTACCAGTGGTCTATAACATAAAAGCCTAGTCCACAAGCAGTTTGGACTTCTTAGGCTTGAAGGATTTCCCTTCCCACTTTTGTGAAAATCGGCGGATCTGACCAAGCCATCACAGCATATATGAAGGCAAAGCGAGAGTATAGCCAACTGAGCTAACAGTGTTTCTTTCCTGAATATCCTTTCCACACTACTGTTAAGCAAACTTAATATGGTTAAATGTTTTATCGATAGGTCCTACTAAATTCAGTCCATAACTAAACTACCAGGCCAATCTTAGTTAAGGCTTGACCCAGAACAAATCTCCATGAAGCCATCAGTGTTTCCCCTATCCTACCTAAAAATGATCTCCTTTCTCAAAAATTTAGCACACTTTGTTTTAGCTCCTTCTCCTTCTTCTGTCACTATCAAACTCTACCTTTTACCTTAATTCTTTATGTATCTCTTCTGTCTTTCTACCAGTGGAGTGTAAGCACCTTGAAGTCAGGAAGTATCATTTTTCATTTTTCTCTTCCCAACACATAGCATAGTACTCTGCACATAGTAGGTATTTAATCGGTTTGTTAAATTGATGTGCCTTGCCTAAGAAGAACCATGAGGGTTCACCAAAGAATGCAATGCCTGCAGTTGAGGTACTAAAGAAAATTTTGTGGAGTTGAGTCTTAAAGATTGGACAATATAGAAACATGCTTAAGTCAGGGGAGTTTCTCACACTGCGCCATGGCTTGGAGAGACTTGAATCTGTCCTTTTTAGGAGCAGAGTTTGGGTTATTTTGCCACTCCATAAAGGCTTTGTTCTTCTTGTTCAATAGTTCTTCAATAGCAGTGTTGGTCTCATGGAACTATTCCTGGTGGTTGAATTGTTTTGGGCCTAGGACTGCCTTTGATGTTTCCTTCACTACATCTCTGAACTGGTTCCATTTCTCAGTTGAGCTTCCAGTGAGTGGTCCCTTGGCAGACAGCTTGTTGTCCAGGCAGGACTGGAATGTTTGCAAATAAGATGCATCTCTAAGACGACTCATGTTGTAAAATGTGCGAACTGCATGGGCGCGTTTTGGATGGCGAGGCGCAATGCTCATTTGAAGAGTCACTCTAACCAATCAGTGGTCTGTCCAGCATTCAGCTCCTCTCATGGCTCTGGTGATCTTTACATCCTGGATGTCTCACCGGCTTACAATGATGTAGTCAATGAGATGCCACTGTTTTGATCTTGGGTGCATCCACATTGTTTTATATTTGTTCGCCATTCTGAACACAGTGTTCGTGATGGTGAATTCGAACTCTGAGCATTTGCTGAGTAGCAGTAGGCCATTGTTGTTCATTTTGCCCACGCCGTATTTGCCGAGCACTCCTTTCCATCTTTCATGGTCCTGGCCAACGCGGGCGTTGAAGTCTCCCAGTAGTATCAGCTTGTCATTTGTGGGCACTGAGTGCAGGATGGCACTCAGGTCAGAGTAGAACTGCTTGATGGTCTCCTCTGTGCTGGTCAGTGTTGGGGCATATGCGCTGATGATTGTGGCATACCAGTCTTTGCTAAGAGGCAAACGGATCTTCATGAGCCTCTCACTGATGCCCACAGGCAAGTCTGGCAGCTGTTTGAGCAAACTGGTCTTGATAGCCAGGCCAACACCGTGGATTCTGTCTTCATTTGAGGCTCTACCTTTCCAGAAGAAGGTGTATCCAGTGGTGGGTTCACTGAGTGATCCCTCTTCTGGTAAGCGTGTTTCACTTAAGGCTGCGATGTCGATGTTATATCTTGCCAGTTCTTTACTGATTAAAGCTGTTCTTCTCTCAGGTCTTGGGGTATTCTCTCTATCAAGTAATGTCCTGATGTTCCATGCTCCTAGTAGGAGTTTCTTTGTATTTTTTCTTTGATTTCGACCGCTTAAAGGGGATGACCTGCCAGCCACGGTGTGCTGACCGGGTGTTTGTAGGGCAGGCAATGTTTGGGACACCTTTTCTAGTCCCCTCCCTTGATTAGGGTGAGCAGTGCTGTCCTAGAGAGGGCTGCTCAGTCACCCAGGATGCTGCCGAACGTCCCTGCTGCCCACAGGGCCGAACGACCACTGGTCCGTGGGCCGCCTATGTGCAGGATCGTGACTACAACTGCCAGTGGTCACCTCCACCTGTTGCGTCATCACTCCCCCATCGCCGCAGGTCTTGAAGAGGGTAGATGGGGTTAGGATAGATGAGTGTGCACAAAGATACTTGTGCGTGAAAGAGATTTAAGTAGAAAAGCCGATGCACAGAGACAGTCCCACTCTCTCGGCGTTGGAAGCCTGGGTCCAGTGGCACGAAAAATTGTTACATCTGGAGACTTCCTCAGCAGCATTGGATGGCCGTGTTGTCCTTTGTGCTCCAACACGCCCTAAGCACTCCACAGTGCTTTGCTGCGTCGCCCTCTGAAGAGTGATCAAACAGTGTGGATAAAAGGCACAGAAGAGGTTAAAGCATGTGAATGTGTTGAAGGAAATGTTCCTTAGTTCAGCTTGGCTAGAATGTAAGGTACATGAAGAAAGAAAAATAGCACAAGGCCTTGAAAATAGGCAAAGGAGTTGTACTTTATTTGGTCATTAATGGAAAACCATCATAAAAAATTTTGAGCAGAGTAGTAATTTGATTAGAGTTTTTGTGGTACAATAAGAACAACACTAACTTTGGAATCAGAATATGGGTTCAAATCCTGCCTTAGTCATATATTGCCTTTGTAAACTTGGGTAAGGCACTTAACTAATTTCTGTAGGCTACAGTTTTTTCATCTGTTTAAAAGGAGTTGAATCAGATGACTTCTAAGAGCCCTTCCAACTCTTAAATCGATGGTCCTTTGCTTAGAACTATATATCGTAAATCATAAATATTAGCCTGGAAATAGTTTATAGGATGGCTTGCGGGGGGGGGGGGGGGGAGAAAATGGAGACTAGAAGGCCACTTAACCTTTTCAAATAGTTCAGAAAGAACACAACAAGGGCCTGAATTAAAGTGGTGGTGCTAAAAATGGGAAGATGGGATTAATTAAAAAATAAATGTGAGACACTGAAGAGATAGAGTCAGCAGAAGTTGGTTCTGAATGGATGTTAAAGATCAAAGGGATATAATTGGCTTGCCCCCAGGGAGATCGGGTGACCCCATGCCCATTTCCCATGACCACAGCTAAGAGTTCTGTTATTTTTGCCTTGCAAACCATCCACACGGTATTTGGTGATATTAGAATCCTGAAATTTTGAGCCTTGGTATCTCAGAGAATTATAGAATCATTGACAGATTATTTAGGAGGAAGGACAGATGTTGAGGGGGAAGATGATTTTTGTTCATTAGCTTCACTAGTACTGAACAATACCAGAATTATAGGCACAAAACTGGGCCCTTTGTAGCAACCTAATCAATACTTAACTCTAATCAAAACTGAACTGTCATAGATAAGAAACCTGACTTCTAGGCCCAGCTCTACCACCTACTATTATTAGGTCACTACATTGAGTGACCTTCAGTGAAACAATTAGCTTCTCTGGATTGTAGATTCCCAGTTCATAAAAATCAGAGGAATAGTTAAAATCTAAGGTCTCTTCTAGCTGTAATCTGGGATGGATAGAAGGATAGATGACAGCATATACTTTCTAACATAACTACTTTGCCTTAGTATTTAAGATATTATTTTTATGATCTCTTTTGTAAAGATTTTATTAAAAATGATCTTCTTTTCTAAATGTGTCCCTCACCATTCCTGATCTCTTGAGCCATCCCCTGTTATAAGGGGATGAAAAAAAAAGGAAAAAAAAGAAAAGAAGCATTTAAGTAAAAACAATCAATACATCACTGAAAAAGTGTAACTTTGACAATTTTATGTGAAGCTTAAGTTTGAACAATTGCAATTAGACCTGTGCACCAAAGGGAAAAAAAAATACTAGAATGGAAATAGGGGCCTTTTGGACTATGGTATTTGATCTCTTGCTAACCTTAGACAAATCATTGAGCCTCTCTGACTTTCAATATCATTATTTATAATATTGTAATATTAAGGGTGAGGCAGAGGGTGTGGTCTAATTTACTTAACTGCTTCCAGCCACCACTAAAACCTTTTCATCCTTGTGACTGAAAGTTTTTTAAGCTCTCTGGGATTCAGTTTCCTTATTTGTAAAGTGATTGAATGAGACTAAATGATCTTTAAGATTCCTTCCAGCTCCTGATCTATGATCCTATGTTTAGCTATTTCTGTTAGGATATGTAGCAGTGGATCTGTTAGACTAGGCAACTGCGGTTCAGTGGTTTAAGAGCCCTGGGCCTGGAGTCAAGAAGACTTGAGAATCCATACTCAGACATAAACTAGCTTTTGACTTTGGACAAGTCAGTTGACCTCTGTTTGCTTTGGAAGCAGGTAGGTGGCTCAGTGGATAAGAATGCTGGGCTTCAGACACTTCCTAGCTGTATGACTCTGGGCAAGTCACTTAACTAACCTCTGATTGACTGACAAAGGGATCCATTCACTGAAGAAGGAGATGGCAAACCATTTTAGTATACTTGCCAAGAAAACCCCATGGGTAGGTCTGAGTATGACCCACAGGGTCATGAAAAGTTGGACTCAAACTGAATAACTGAACATCAAAAGTTAGAATATTTAATATTCCACACCCTCGTTTTCTTTCCCTTGCAAAGGAGAGTGGGAGCTGTACCTGCTACTTCATTCTGCATCAGTTAATGTCTTTCCATTATTCTCAGTGCTTCATGTTCCTTCTTTCTTACCGCAAAACAATGTCCCATTACAACATTCATGTGCCACAATATGTTTAGTCATTCCTCAGCCAAACAGTATCCTTTGTTTCCAGTTCTTGAATACTATACTGTCCTGGCATTTTTAAAAAGTAAATTATTATTGACAGCTTTTATTTTGACATTACCTCACCTATTTTTCAGTATCTCCCTTCCTCTCATTCCTCCCAGAGACCCATCTCTTATAACAAGCTGTAAAATAAGGAAAAGAGGGGAAATGCTTCAGCAAAAACCAAGCGACCTGGAAGAAGCCTGACATTATATGTAGAGTTCCATTCCCGTAGTCACCCACCCTGCAGAGAAGCAGGAGAAGGTGCCTTTGAAAGAGAAGCTATAAGAAGATAGCTACTCAGAAGTTTTAAAGTGGGTTGATGAGTGGGGTCTGCAACTTAAATTTTAATCCTTTAATAGAGATAGATTTTTATGTCCCCAACCAACTCTCTTTACTAAAATGGGTTAAAAAGGCCAGCCTTCTCCTGCAGAGCCAGTATGTGATGCATTTTGCAGGAGTGTGGGAGTTAGTGGGTTACGTAATGCTTGTGGTTATGTAATGGTTCTGCTGTTGCAGCAGGCTGCAGCACCAGAGCCTGATCAAGGGAAGCCTTAGCAGTGCCTCAGAAAGCATTTAACACCCCCAGTGGCTGTAGGAATGTTACACTGATGAGGATGACATAAGGGGGCAGTGACCTGTTACCAAGAGCTGCCCTTTTTTGCAGATGAGCCAGTGGCTGGCTCATATGCTAATGAGGGTTTCCTCACATAGGAGTGCTTTTCATACTTGACTTATTTCAGATGAGAAATAAAAACAAAGGAAAATTTTCTGTTTGATGCAGAGACTTCTAAGATGAGCTGAACTTGATTTTCATTCCTGATTCTTAGCTGATTCTGAATATTCTCAATTGTTTCTGTAGCTTTTCCTATCTGAATATTCAGGTGGTTTTACTAAATTCTAAAATATAGATATTTTTCTCTTCCTGAGAGAAGCATCCAGTTTCTTTCCTCCAGTCTGGTCAGGGAGGCTGCAGAAAAAAATAGCTTGATTCTGTTGACCCTTATAGCACTTACATGCTATATCTTACAGTCGCACTCCCCATTTTATTTCATTTGCATGTGTATACATATATGGCTATATATGTGCATAGGATGTCCCAAAAGACTTGGTGTAGTTTAAGCTGTCGTAGCTATTATTTAACACTGCAGTAAGATTTTGGAGACACCTTGGGTATATCTTTAGCTCTATCTATATAGGTTTATAGATATAGATATGTTTATATAGGTAAGTATGTACATATTATATACACACATTTAGATGTTATATATAAGATTCATTATATATTATCTATCCAGCACCTACTACAAAACCAGATACACAAAAGGCATTTTAAATGGAACAAGTATTTATAAACATTTAATGAATGAATACCTCTCTTTCCCCTGCCTTCTCTTCTGTTCCCTTATAAAGATTATGTGGTTAGAAGATCTTCTATCTGTCTTTGTGACTTGATTTCTTTGAAAGTTATGCTGAGTTAAGATAAAATATTGTTTTGATTTTTGGTGTGAAGTTAATGCACTAGAATTTTGTCTCAGCCCTCAGTCATGAATTTGTACAGGTTGTTACCCTTGGAGACTTTACTTCTATGCTTTGTGCCTTAGTTTCCTTCTCTGTAAAGTAAGCTTTATTGTATCTTCCTTTTACTATCTTTGTGATTTTGCACAACACATTCAGCCTCCTCAGGCCTCTGGTTCCTTATCTGTAAAATGAAGAGAGTAGAGTAGATCACCCCTCTGCCCCATTCCAGCTCTAAGTTCATGATCCTGCTAACTCTGAAGAATTAGATGGCATAAAGAAATAAGATGACTTCTATGGAGATAAGATGATAGGTAGAGTGGAAGGAGCATTGGAATGGAAGTTAGAAGACCTGAATTCTATTGCCATCTCTATTGAGGTACTGTTTAACCTTGAGCAAGTAACTATCTCTACTCTTGGATCACCCACTGACTTCCTGGACATTTCTATTATGTCTAGTTGATATGTCACATTCATTTTTCTAATATGGAATTCACTGTCTTCTCCCACTAACCTACTCCAAATTTCCCAGTTTTTGTTGAGTATAAATGAACCTGGAGGTAGAGCTAGAGAGAGAAGATAGTGTTGGGTTCAAGTCCTGTTCAGATCCTAACCTTTGACATTTATCACCAGTATGGCCTGGGCAAGTCACCAAAACTCCCCAGGTTTCAAACTTTTCCTCATCAGTAAGTTGATGATAACTGATGGGCTAGATGACCTCTAACTATAGCTCTTTGATCCTGTCAGTCACTCATGTGAACAGCCTTGGAATTAACCTCTACTCATTTTTCTCTCTCACATTCTCACATTCTCATATTCGGTCAGCTTCCAAGTCTCGTCAGTTCTACCTTCACAACATCTGGCTGCTGCTTACCTCTGAAGACTTATTGCATAGTACTCCATTCCACCCACACACTATATTCCACCAACACTGGTCTCCCTGAGCTCAACATCCCATCTCTCACCTTCCTCACTTTGAATAGGCTCTCCCCCATGCCTGGAAAGGATTCCTTGGCTTCTCTTAGGGTGTCTGACTACCTTTAAGGCTCAACTCAGGTACCATCTCCTTTGAGAACTCTTAAACCCCTTAGCTATATACCCTAATCCTATATTATCATGTGTATACTTATCTGTTTATGTGTCATGTTCCAAACCCCCTCCTCACCTCCACAAATGGAGGCAAAAAACTTTTTTTTTTTCCTTTTGCGTTTTCTCTTTTATCCCCAGTGCCTGTCATGATGCCTTGCTTATAGAAAGAAGGTACTAAATAAGTGTTAGTTATATTGTTTGGATTTTCCCAGCCTAGACTTTTTTTGAGAATCAGATGAGAAGCATTTCAAAAATTGTAAAATACTATCCAAATGTGATGGTGATCATTGTGATAATAAGAGTAATAATGATGACATATAGTATAAAAAACACTCTTAAAGATAAGGAATGGTACCTGGAACATAACACTATCCCTAAAATAGGAGAACCTTGCTTCAGATTCCACTTCTGACACTATGACCTTGAGCAAGTCTAACCTCTTTGGACCTATTTCCTCATTTGTAAAATGAGATGTTTGGATTGGACAACCCTGAAGGTTCCATCTTGCCCTGAATCTATAATCTGATGTTCTTGTGACTAGTCCCTCTCCAGATATTATAACTTAATCATCTCTGTGAGGCTTGTCCTCATCCTTCCAGCTGATAATTCACATCCCCCCCAATTTTTTCTCCTCTTTATGTATTTACCTTATATTTCAGGAACTATGATCAAGACTTGATACCATTGCTTCTTGAAAGGGCATGCCAGTTGACCATCCTATTCTTCTTTTTACCATTCCTGTGACTTTTCAGACTAAAGCATCTGGCCACTGCTCACTCATATGTTATTGTCCCTTTAATCTCCTTGAGGACAAGGATTGCCTTCTCATCTTTGTGTCCTATTCCCTAGAACAATGCTTGATATATGATAGGCACTTAACTATTGCTTAATTGATTAATACAGTATCATCACCCAGGAAGAAGTATAAATCAGAATCAGAACAACTCAATAACATTGTATAGGGAGAAATGGAAACTACTATATTTTCTCCCTTATGGCTTCTCCTCCCCTCTAACCTTTCCTCTTCTTTGAGACAACATATTACCTTCCAACTTGGCCTATATTCCTTACATCTTTTAATTCTAAAAGAGGGAGTGAGCAGTATATTCCTCAGCATGCTGTGATAAACTGCATTAATAGATGCCTTTCATGGGGAAGAAATTTGAAGCTGGGAATGTCAAAAAAGAGAATTTATGGTCCCAAAGGAACAAAAATAAAAGATAGATTCTCTTATAATTAGGCCCACAAGGTGACGATTTGTTTTCATTTAAATACCCTTAATTAGTTTAGGGAAAGGAGTCCAATTAATTGTAACCTTCCCTTTAGAAGGTCAGCCTGAGATTGGCTGTCACATTAGGGCTTTGTTTCCTAACCTGTAAACTGAAGTAAATGATTAGGCCAGATGAACTCTGAAGTCCACCATAGCTTCAACATTCTTTAATTCTTTGTTACTACCTTCCCAAATTTTGTCAGTAATCCAGGGCTACCATAGGCCAGTATGACAGGCAAAGTCAGATTAGTAATGAAATGTTTTAAAATTTAAACCATGTGATAAAAATCATATGGTCACTGTTTGTGGTTTCCTATCAGACCTTAGGGCCATCCTCTTCCTCCTTCAATCCATTACTTTCCACATAATTAATTTAGAAAGTGTAACACTATGAGAAACCAAAGTCAAGATTGATCACTATAGTTCACTTTCAAACTTCTAAGTGTGTAGGAAGTTGAGCAAATACTGTTTCCCCTTTTCGACTGTCCTCACTGCCCCTCTTCTTATCTCCAAGACAGTGTTAGTCTTTGGGCTTTCAGGACCATTTACTTGTTGGGAAGTCAGCCTGGACTTTTCATCTGTGATTTCCAGTGGTTTAGGCAGAGCCACTGTGACTAAATTCCAGGTGACAGTTTCAATATGAAATATTTATCATTCCCTGATAAAAGTACAACTAGCAAATGGAATTCAAAGTCCACAGGTGAAATTCAATCCATAGAATGCTTCCTTTTAAAATGTCACCAACCCATTGCAGACCACCATCATGACAAAGCATAATTCTAAGCAATGCCACAAAGGGTAGACTGTAGGAAGGCAACAGACAGGCAGGCCAGAGCAGGAGTTAGCAAGCTATTAGAGTCATGGAGGCTTATTTGAGGTTTTTAGGCTGTTAAGATGTAAAGGCAGAGCCATCAAGAGCAGAGCCATAATAAGTCTATCAGCTACAGCCACAACGAAAAAGTAAAGACATTAATTTCTTGTGGAAGAAAAGTACCTACTTATCCACTAGTTTTTTTCGTCACAATCAAACACATGCACCAGTGCTTAACATGGTATCTGGTTCATGGTTAGCAGTTAATAAATGTGTGTTGATTGAGTAAATGATGGATAGTTGCCCTATCAACAAATCATCTTTCAGTTCCAGGAATGAGGAAATCCTACCTGTCCTTCAAGGGCTAGGTCAATTTGTCACCTTGTCCTTGGAACCTTCCTTGATAGTCCCTTCCCCTAACCCCAAGCAAGATATGTTATCACTTCTTTGTGAACTTTCATTATACCCTGTTTATATGTCTTTTATAAATTCATTAGTTTTATATTGTAACTACTTCTGTACATGTCATCTCCCAAACTGAATTATGAACTCCTTGAGAGCAAGTATATCTCTTCCAGTACTTCACACAATGCTTTGCACATGGAAAGGCATGTAATCAATCAATCATCAAGTGCCTTCAGTGTTCCAAGATCTGTTTGGCAGTGGGGACAACAAATGTTCGGTTAAATGATATGTTGGTCTCATTTCTTCAATCTCTGAGAATTTAAATTGCTCAGAATGTTTTAAATTCCCACTGTGTATAAAGTACTATATTCTGTATCACTAAGGAAGGATATATTAAACATAGCATCTACTATGCCAGGCATTGTGCCAAATGCCTTACAAATATCTCATTTCATTCTCACAACAACCCTAGGAGCAAAGTACTTTTATGAGCCCCATTTTACATTTGAGGAAACTAAGGCAGATAGGTTAAGTGACTTACCAGAGTCACACAACTTCTAAGTGTCTGAATCCAGATTTGAACTCAGGTCTTCCTGACTCCAGATCCAGCACTCTGTCCACTACCCTATGTAGCTACGCAGACAGTCTTCCTTTGTTCAAAGGGCCTTACATTGAGCATCAAGTTTAACCAAGCACATGCATGAATGCATATACACATACAAACATGCGACTTCTCTGTAGCAAATAAAACCCCTTCTAATATTTTATAGGCCGAGTATATGTGTGAATGCTCTGGGATAATGTCTGAAATTTAATGAATTACAAAATAAAGTCAAATTCAGTTTCTGTGAATAACTCTAATCACTTGCCAGTTTGTACTAAGGTCTCATAGTTTTGTTACGATCACAATTCATTGTCAGAAAGAGATGATGACTTCTTAAATTCGTCTAAAACAGTATTCCTGGCTTTGTATCTCCACCTGGCCCACCTGCAGTCAGAATCTTCTCAGAATGAGATTTATCACAAGACTCAGTACTCTTTAACTTTAATTTCAAAAAAGTGATGAAGAAATACACATCTGTCTTCTCATTAGACTAGTGGGACACTAAAAATGTCAGATATTGTATACATCAGTTGAACCCACTTTTCCTTTATTAATTGTTTTCTCTTTGTCAGAAGAAAAGGATCACTGGGATGAAGGTGGGTGGGAAGTACTATGATGTATTTTTTATGACATCAATAATTTTTTTAATGAAAGTTAAAAAGTTGTCTATCCAACTAAATCAAAGCAAAGTTTATGCTTTAATTTAGAACTTGGAAAGAAAATTTTAATTACCTTGCTAACTATATTTTCTTATTTCTGCCATGTTTAACCCCTCCATAATATGTATATCAAGTCACATAAAAGAGAAGTATAAGTAGTTAGTACTTTATGATATGTGTGTATATTGAATACATATATGTTTACATGTATACCTGTGTGTATTCCCCTCGGGTTAGCTCAGAATCCAAATTTGTTGGTGTTGGGAGTGGCAATGGGGAATAAACTTTCCATACACAGAGTTCCCAATTAACTGTAAATGTGTGTTGTATTTTCTAGCAATAAATTCTATAGAAAAAAATTTTCATTTACATTCCTCAAAGTGTGGCTAAATATCATTTTAAATTACAAAAATTCTAAGAAGCAAAAGCTTCTATTCATAAGATAGAACTACAAAAACTAGGTATTGTGAAAAGCTGACAGAAATTACATTTTTGTTGGTTCTGCCACAAGAGTTCATCCAGTTTTGGCTGATGGAACTTCACGTGAGGACTCACAAGTAGGCCAATCTCACTGAACCAAAGAATGTCTGGAAGTTGGGGGAAGGAGTTTTGCAATATTGTGTAAAACTGAAAAGGGTAGGAATGAGTCAGGTTACAAAGAGCTTTAAAAACCAGTTAACAGGACACAAACTTTGCAGAAGAAAGAGAAACAATGTGTATCAGAGACTCTAAGTAGTACATAGGAGAGAGTATTGGACTTGTAGTCAGGAAGACCCAAGTTCAAATAGTACCTCAGACTTAATACCTGTATGTGACCCTAGACAAGTCTCTTAATAACTATCTGCTTCAGTTTTGTTGTCTTTAAAATATCATCTGAGGAAGGATTTGAATCTAGGTGTTTCTGTCTCCAAGTCTAATACTCCATCCACTATGCTACCTCATTGCTTAGTATCTTGCTTATTAGAATAAAAGTTATCAGAATCACTTTAAAACAGATTTTCAGACCCTGGGTTAAGAACTCTTGCTTTCAGTGCACCAGAAGAACTTTGGGGAAGTATAAGTTATCACAGAAGAGTAATGTAGTAAGAATTAGGGAAAGCAAGTTCTCAAGAAATATAAAACTAAACCATAAAGCAAAGCTGAAAATGTACATAAAGCTTTCTTATATCAAGTAATAGTTGATTCAAAGATCATCCAGAATAATAAACCTGCTGCCTTCTATGCTCTTGGTCTTTCCAGTACCCAAAATGCCTCTCATTGCCCCATTTTTATAACGAGTTAGTATCCTCCTAACTTGGCCAAGTTCACCAAATTTCTATGATTGTTCCACCCTTAATGATCACTCTCTCTTTAAAACTCATAGCACTCTGTCATATCTTTTCTTTTCCTTTCATATTCTATATTGTAGATTCCTTGTGTATATGACTTATTTCCCCTAGGTTGTGAGTTCATAAAGGACAGGGATCATGCAAAACTGATACCCTACTTGACCTGCACAGTATCTGCCTAACATTCTCAGTAAATATTGGTTGAGATGAATTGGAGACTTCAGCTCTTTTTCATCTGAGACAAACCAAGCTCTTTAAAGAGAATCACTTTGTGAAATAAGTAACTTTTATTTTCTGAAGAGGAAACTAAGGCACAAGTTGGCTGTCAGTGATTTGCCCAAGGTTACCAAAACAAGGCACTGGAGAAGCAACCAGATGCCATGTGACATCTGACTTTCTTGGTCCCAGTGCCCCAGAGCCTTGGGGACAGATACTGTGGGGAAATGTGGTAGAGAGAAATGGAGTGGACCCGGAGGCACCCTGCCAGCAAGATCTGAAAGACAGTTAGATTGTTCCCTTTGGAAGGAGAAAACAGATTAGCTAAGGAGGTGAGCCAGGAGGCCAGCCCTCGAGCTCAGTAGAAGGCTGAAAAAGAGTATTAAGTCTGACAGTGTGTCAAATGCAATGGCTCACTCAAGGAACAGGAGTACAGTTTGTGATGGAAGCAAATCAAAGCCTTTCTACCCATTTTCTTGTGGAATCAAGTTTGGATCTTAATGAGGAGAGCTAGTATTTGTATTCTAAAGTTTTGGGTTATAAAAGGAGAAAAACACACTGAGAACTTACTGAATCCTAGAGCTGAAAGAAATCTTAAAGGGCATTTAGTCAAGAAGGGAAGTCCAGGGGGCAGCTGGGTGACTCAGTGGATTGAGAGCCAGGCCTAGAGACGGGAGGTCCTAGGTTCAAATCTTGCCTCAGACACTTCCCAACTGTATGACCCTGGGCAAGTCACTTGACCCCCATTGCCTAGCCCTTACCACTCTTCTGCCTTAGACACCAAGACGGAAAGTAAGGGTTTAAAAAAAAAAAGAAGGGAAGTCCAAACTATGCCTAAATCTCAAATCCTTCTTATATTTCCCACAAGTAGCTATCCTTCTTTTAGAGGTTTTTACCCATTTCATTTTTAAATACCTTTATTTGCTAAGAACTTTTTTTGTGCTGAAACTAAAATTATCCTCCCTGGAACCTCTACTCCTAAAAATCAGTAGTATTCCTCAAGGTTCTACTTTATAGGGCCAAGAAGAAGACAATTTCATTTCCACATGGCATCCCTCAATTATTTAAACTAATGTAAACTAAACTCTGTATACAGTATGATTTTACTTTTCTTAGAAGACAGTTAAAGTTGGCTAGTGATCCTCTTGAATTAGAAATTTAGAGATGATAAGAACCTTAGAAGTCATTTGATCCTACACCATCAATTGATAGGTGAGGAAACTGAGGTTCATAGGAGATAAATCTTGCTTAAGATTATATAGCTAGTTTGTGGTAATGCCAGGGTTAGAACTCAGGTCTTCTGTCTCCCTGTCTGTGTTTTGCTCCAACACACACTCCTGAATACTAATTTTTTTCTAAAAATCACTGGCTTAAAAAAGAAATTTTCCATTTCCTTAGATTTTTGTAATATTGCTGAGTCATTGGTGACTCTACCCTATGTGTGTATATTTATATTTACATATATACAAGAAATAGTATAATATGTACTTATGTTACATGTTTTTTATGTATACACACTCACTACACAGAACAGCATCGTGGCATTTATTTCCTCCAGAAGTACACAGAGACTAACCTTTACATAAATTGCCAGACTGCAGAATAACACGGGAAGAATAAATTAACAAAGAAACTCCCATCCTAAAGAGTTATGGTACTTCCTGAACATCCATGACATAAACCAAGAAGAGGCTAACACTAAAACAAAGGAAAACAACTTGTCACAAAGTCCATTAGAATTCCTAGAAAAAGTAAATAGCATTATAAATGAAATGAGAACACTGGAAGAAAGAACTAGAAAAGAAGTGAGAACTTTGGAGGAAAGACTTACAAGGAGACTTAACAGCTTTACACAAGATATAAAAAACCTTCCCCAAATAACAGACACCTTGGAAGTCTGTCATTAGGTTGATCTAAGTTATTAGGTTGGTCCAAAAAGAAGCTAATGACTTTATGAAACAACAAAAGTAAGTAGAATATTTAATAAAAGAAAATGTAAGGTATCTCTTATCGGAAACAAGTGGCCTAGTGAACAGATCAAGAAGAGATAATTTAAGAATAATTAGAATACCTGAAAGCTATGACCCAAAAAAGCCTGGGTGTCGTAATTCAAAAAAATGATAAGAGAAAAATGCCCAGACCTATCAGAGCAGTGACTCAAAGTAAGGGAGAAATATAAAATATAATAATATAGAATCATTACCTCCTAAAATAACTCTTAAAACAATAATGTATTATGCTTTCATGAAGAAAACTTTTAGGTTAATTTAAATATATTTAGAACAATTAGCCTTAAGGGCAATTTCCTAACCACAGACTTTGCATGTTTTGTTTTTGGACTATCTTTCAGTTATTCTCACCCTTTATCAAGATAAATTCAAAATGAGAAAATGACTTAAATATAAAGAATGAAATCATTCAATTATTCTCAAGGGAAAAAGGTAGGGGTGACTCAACATATCTAGCACCACTATTAGAAAAACAACTCAAAAATATTCCTTTCTGAAAATTTGCTTGGTGTTAAATCTCAGAGGAAATAAAGCAACTTGAAGGTCATCCAGATCAATTTATACTTGAACAGAAATCCTTTCTACAACATTCCTAACAAATGATTACTCAAAGACCTCCAGTGATGAGATACTGATTCCCTGCTGAGATAGCAGCCATTTGACAGCACTAATTGTTAGGAAGTTATTCCTTTTGTTAAGCCTAAATCTACCCATTACTCCAAGACTTCTTTTTACTTCCCTCCCCTCTTTGTCCAAGGAAAACAAATCTATTCCATCTTTCACATGCTTCTTTCAATTACTTGGTGACAGCTGTCATGTTCTTCCTTCTATTCTCTAGGCTAAACAGCACAGATTCTTTCAACTGAATTTAGGCATGATTTTTAGTCTTCCTTTCATCTCGATTGCTCTCCTATGAATTCATTCCAGATTTTTATTTCCTTTCTGAGTGCCTTTACCAAACACTAGTATTCCAGATGTGATATTCTTTATCTTCTACTAATTCAAATGAAGATGCTACCATATCCTAATTGAGACTCACATTCACTTTTCAGTCCCTTAAGATCCGAAGGCCTTTTCCTTATTAACACTACTGTCCAACTGAGCCCTCTTCATCTTGTATTCATGCAACTGATTTTTAAAAAATCCAAATGTGTCTTTAAACTTATCTCAAATTAAATTCGTCTTATTAGAATTAACTTGTTCTAGCAGTAAAAAAAAAAAGTTGAAGAGCTTTGCCCATCATTTTGTCCACTCCTAAACAGTGGCCTTATTCATAATTTGATTTTTGCCCTTAAGTAGTTTTGCTGCCCTTAATTCAAATTCACTGCCAACTCCAATATATCCTGATCTTTAACATTATTGACACTGCTTTTACAGGATTGTGCCACTGTTGCATTCACCCTCATTGACTGTCCCAACTTCCATCTCCTGTGTATTTTTTTTTATCATCTAAGTTGGACAGTGAGCATAAATTCACATTGATCTCTCTTTGCACAGTTCCTCTTTTCTTCCCACCGATAGTCCAAGAATATAACAAGAACAAAAGTCACAAACCACCTCTCCCCCAATACTGAGGATCCCACTCTCCTTTCTACCACCTGAATCCCTGTGACTCAGACAACTCAGTTTTGGCATAGCATTTACCTTCAGCACTTTCACATCTAAATGCTGTATGACCAAAGGATGGATGAGTCCACATCCCTACTCCTTCTGGACTGAGCCTAGCAGGTCACTTAGAACTTCATTTCTCACCATCTGGCTTCCAGCAAATCTGAGCATAGTATTCAATTCCCAGATTCCTGGTGATTTACTCTCTTGATCTTCCTAAGCTCATAAGGTCATAGCTGTCTTCCAACTCCTTCCTCTTAAAAAGGAAAGAGTAAACTCAATAATGACAAAAGCACTCCTAGCTTCACACCAGGTCCATGTGAAAGAAAGTCCCAGACCTCTTTCCTACCCTGAAGCCCATGACTTGTTCTCTTTCTCCCATCCCTGGAAAGCACTGGAACCTAGAGTCTATTTTCTTCCTCATCATATTTAGCGTGCATCAGAATGTTTATTTTTTTCCCTTGGGAGTACCTCATTCCTTTTGGACTGCTTTACCATATGGACATTTAATCCATATATGAAACACAATAACTTTATACATTTTTGATTACTCTCCATTACTTCTGACCTCCTTGATGTGAAATAATAACAAACTCTGGTGTTTACATTTTATTTGCAAGTTTTACAAAGTGTTTGGCATATGTTGTCTCATTTGAGCTTCACAATAACCCTTTGAGGTTGACAATACTAATTTTATTAGCCACATGTCATAGATGGAGAAACTGAAGACATAGAGAATGGAAGTGACTTGCCTAAGGTGATACAACTAATGAATGGAAGAGCTGAGACTTGAGCACCATACTATACAACTATTTTGGGGAACCTTTTTTTTTTTAATTAGGTTTAACTTCTTTCTGTACAGGCAGATAGGTAGAACTGTATATGTAACACTGGACCTTAGGAAAATTCTACTTTAGGCACTTAATGTCAGTATGGCCCTGAATTCACTGAGCCCCTCTCTGCCTCGGTTCCCTCACCTATAAAATAGGAATAACAATAACAAATTATTGTAAGGATCAAATGAGATAATATAGGTAAAGCACTTTGTGAACCTTAAAGCACTGTATTTGTTAGCTGTGATGATGATTATATAAATGATTATATAAATCAGTTGCACTGGGCAGCTGGGTAGCTCAGTGGATTGAGAGGTAGGCCTAGAGATGGGAGGTTCTAGGTTCAAATGTGACCTCAAGATACTTCCTTGCTGTGTGATGTCAGGGCAAGTCACTTGACCCCCATTGCCTACCCCTTACTGTTCTTCTGCCTTAGAACCAATGCACAGTATTGATTCTAAGACAGAAGGTAAGGGATAAAGAGAAAGAAAGAAAGAAAGAAAGAAAGAAAGAAAGAAAGAAAGAAAGAAAGAAAGAAAGAAAGAAAGAAAGAAAGAAAGAAAGAAAGAAAGAAAGAAAGAAAGAAAGAAAGAAAGAAAGAAAGAAAGAAAGAAAGAAAGAAAGGAAGGAAGGAAGGAAGGAAGGAAGGAAGGAAGGAAGGAAGGAAGGAAGGAAGGAAGGAAGGAAGGAAGGAAGGAACCAGTTGCAGTTTAAAACCTGTCTTGATTAAGAAAAGTTTTATTTCCTTCCAAATGACAACTAGAAGTTATTTTTAATAAATCAAATGCAAAGGCTTCTTCCCCCCTCCCCACCTTATTTATGAGGTGATATAGAGGTGTCCAGATTGGGGAGCAGTAGAACCTCAATTAGAATAATAAAGTTTTAGTGTCTAATAAGTTACAAAGGTATGTACTCAGGAAGAGATTCTCCTATATTTAATAATATTCCTTCCCAGACAGTTATCTTCAAGTTGCTATGATGCTTTCTTCTGTTGCAATTCAAAGCTCTTCTGCCCCTTACATCTGAGAACAGGACAGGACTATCACCTTTATCTTGGTCATTAAAACATCTGCAGTGTCCTTTATCTTTGTGGTAGGCTAAATGCCAATTTATGACTTCCAAATACAGGAAGAATTATTAAGCCTATAGGAATTCAAACACCTCCTCCACTCTTTCAGCTAATAGAATGTGTTATAGAGAGAGGAAAAGAGAATGTATCAACATATAAGCAGAGGAAGAGAGAGAGAGAGAGACTTATTTAATTTGTTCAGTCCTTAGAGACTGATGAATTTTGAGTGTATTTTAGACTTCCCTTATCAGTTTCTGTTTTGACACCATCTGCAGATCTCAGCTGCCAAAACAATTACTCCTCGATATCTCCTCTCAGTTTGCCATCTCACAGGTCACCTTGGAATAAAAGTGAAGGGATGAATGGACAAAATTGACTCATCAGAGATGAGGGCTGCTGACAACAATGCCAGCCATCACTGCTGATATCCTGGTCAGGTTCCTGACATGCCCAGAAGCTACATCAGGCTTCAATTGGGCAAGTTTGTTTTAATCAGACCAATGCACCAAACACTTACTACTTCTCAGGCTGGCTCCCCTCAGTCTTACCCAGAATTCCCACCCTCATCTATCAGCTCTGCCCATCCCCTACAATTGATTACCATTCTGGGATCATTTGGCTTTAATTTAATTTAACCCTAGCAAGGGTTAGTATAATTCTGACCAGCATGTAGGGTGTATCCCAACACACAGGACTGTTAAATTTACCCTCAAGTTTTCTCAGCCAGAAATCAGGTCTCTTTATTTTACCTTTCAATGATATCCCTTATGGATATGAATTGCTATATCCAGCTTGGACGGAATACATTTAGTTGTCTCTGAAAACTTGGTTTTTCACTTTTGTGTGCCTCAGTTTCCATGTTTGCATCATAGGGATATTGATTATTGCCCTGCCTGTCTCCCAAGGTTGTCAAGAGAAAAGTGTTTTTTAAACATTCAATTACTGTAACAATAGGCTAGGATAACAACTGGACCTGGGATTTCATTGGTATGGGGAACTCCTAGGTCAGAATATACCCTCTGCTAATGCAGACAGATGGCTTTGCTGTAGTTTATGATCTTAGAGAGTTGCCTAGAGCAGAAGTGACTATCCAACATGCAGCCTCATGGGGCCCACAAACTCCTGAGTACTGAAGAAACCTTCTAATTGAGAAACAGTTAACAAAGAAATAAAAATACAGTAAAAAAAAACAAATAATAGTAATGTGTGGTTTTCTAAGTCAGCATTTGGGAGAGGGACCCCTTATGGAGGAAGAGTTTAGTGACCACCATTTCTATGTGAATTTGACTGCTCTGACCTAGATCAAGGAGAGGTTAATCACTTGCCTTGGGACCCTCTCTCTCATAGCCAGTCAGCTATAAGACTCAAACCCAAGGACTCCTGGCTTTTAGGCCAGCTCACTATTCACTACTTCATGCTGTCTCTGAGCTATTTTTAAAATATCACATATAACATATTAACATATACTGCATTAAGAGATCATTTGAGCGATGGAAGTGATCATTTAAGCACATCAAGACATTTTGTGTTTCAACTGGTTTGCTCATAGTGAAACTAGATCTAATTCATTCACTCATTCATTCATCCATGAAGCAAAATCAAATTAGTACCAAAGTAGCTTCCAGGTTTCGGAATCAAAGTTAAATCCCTGAAGTTTCAATATTGGCTAACATTTGTATAACATTTTAACATTTACTCAGCACTTCACATACATTATGTACCTAGCCTGATCTTCACAACAAGCCTGTGAGGCAGGTATTTATCCCTATTTTCCTCAGATCAGGCAGCTAAGGCTAGAAGAGGTTCTGCAGTTTGTCCAAGATCACACAACTAACCAGTATCTGAGGCACAATTTGAATTTAGGTCTTATAGATTCTAAGTCCAATACCCCATCTTACATATCTTATATCCAACCTTGGGACTAGTATGGTGTCTTGTCCCTAGTTGGTGAGCAATAAAAATCTGTAGATTTAAATTATTTTTCATTTGTCTACTATCCTCCTCACTGTGAAAACTGCTCTGTCAAAACTAACCTTGGCCTCCTTGTTGCCAAAGCCAAAAGCCTTTCTCTACTTCTATTTTTTTAATTCTTTATTACATTTGATTCAATAATCACCTTCTCAATTCAATAAACATTACTTAAATGCCAGCTGCATGAGTGGCTCTGTGCTAGGTAGTCAGGATACAAATACAGTCTTTGCCTTCACAAAGTTTACATTCTTAGGAGATATGGAAGGAAGAGAAAATAATATGCACCACAAGTAAAAATGAAATGTATACACAGTAATTTCAAGAGATAGAGAGCATTAACACCTGAAAATCAGAAAAAGTCTCCTAAGATGAAATGGCAAGGAACTAGGTTATGAAGGGTCTTAAATGCCAGAAGAGTTTGTATTTTATCCTAATCAGGAGCCACCAAAGTTTCTTAAGTAAATTAGTGACATCGTCAGCTCTGCATCATGCCTATGCTTTATTCGTTAAATTGTCACCTCTTTTTAGCTTCTGTTCATCTATTCTCCTGGATCGTCAAACTATCATTTCTGATGATGATGCCTGAATATGTATTTCTAGCCATATTCTTTTATTTGCTTGTCAATCCCATAATTCTATCTACCAAATATTTACCCTTAGTTGTCTGACTGTTCCTCCAACTTAAACATTGTTTAAATATAGTCTCCCACAACAGTTCTTTGCCCACTTTCCAGTCCTTTTACTAATGAGATCACCATTTTATATTATACAGGATAGAAACTTGGAATGTCTTAGATTCATTCTTTTCTTTCATTCCTATATCTTCTCAGACACCAAGCATTCTTGAAATTTCCTTTGAAATGGAACTTTTGTCTATTTTTGCTACTTTCATCACCTCAGACCTGGGCTATTGCAGCTATCTCCTACTTTTTCTTCTTCTCTGTCTTCACTCAATCTGTTTTCCAGAAATCTATCTTCCAGGTCGTTGTTTACCTTTCTCACTGCCATAAGTCATACTGTTACTTTCATACCCTCCATCTCATTCCTCATCTCTTCAGATGCTTCATATCCTTCAAGGCTGGATTCAAGTCTTAGCTGCTCCTGAAAGCTTTTCTTTATTCTTTGAAGTCTCTTTAATGTCTCTCCTTTATGTAAAATAAATGTTTGTTGATTTATCATTTGATTGGACCAAGAAGTGTCAACTTTGGGAAACCTACAAAACCTGAATCAGCTTAAAATGACTTTGGGAAATAAAATAAATAAAAATAAAATAATCACAGGAATGTTAATTTCTAGTTTTAAAAGTCAGTATGCATGATCAGCAGGTAATTCCATTTGGAGTTTGACTAATGGTTGGAGATTGTTCAGATAACTTCTTTCTCCCAGTACCATTTTCCAGCTGATCCAGAAGGAACTGGACTCCTTGAGCTAATGCTCAAGCCCCCTGCACATAATATGATCTTTCACCTACCACCAGTTGGCCTTCAGTGTTCAAAGTGGCACTTTCTTTGAGTCTGTTAGCTTTCCAGGTTGACTTGATGTTTAACTCGTCCCTTTAAATCATTTTAATTTTAAGTGAAGGAAGCCTTTGTCTTCTGGCAGCCTGATTTCCTTCTACATTTGTCCTGGTTGAATATGTATTGATGGCCATTACTCTTTAATTGTTTGTGCCAAAGCAGTCGTGGAAGGCTAATCAATCTTGTGCTTTTTTCTAATTGACATCAATAATGTGTTTGCATTTATCAATATTTCTTAATTGCCAAGTTATAACAGTGGATCTTCTATAATAAATCATGACTACATATAATGTCAGACAGACAAGAGGATTTAAAACTCATAGTCAGATGCATTGTAAATTGGCTTTCTGAGAATATTTTGAGCACAAAATAGAAGCAGAGAACTGAGTCATTAGGCCACATGTGGTATTCAGTCAAAGAACCAGTACCCTGCAATGAAGCCTAAGTGAGTAAAGTACTACTAATGATAAAAAGCATCTAGCATAGTGCTGCCTTGGGTCTGGGATTCTTGTGGTCTGGACTGACAGGGGGGCATTCTCACTATTAGTTGACTGGCATAACCTCTATGGAAGGGTAAATGGAAGCAGGTGTTAGTAGGCTGTGGCTAACCCTAAGAAGTCATATAAACATGACAGTCATTTAATCTGGGAAATGTAGCACAATGGACAGATCACCAAGCCTGGAATCAAGAACACCAGTGTCCAAATCTGGCTTCAGAGCTAAGCTATGTAACTCTAGCAAGTCACTTGACCTCTGTTTGTCTCAGTTTTTCTCATCTATAAAAAAGGGGTGACAATAATAGCACTTTCACAATAATAATTGTAAAGTACTTAGCAAGTGCCTGGCACTTGGTAAACACTCTATAAATGGTAACTGTTATTAGATAATTCTATTACCAAGCACTTATTAGGCACATGCCACAGAAGAGGCTATGAGGTATAGTGGATAAAGAGCCAGCCTCAGTCAGGAAGACCCAAGTTCAAGAGCCACAGCTAATACAGACCGCAAACCATTTGATCTTTCATGTTCCCTAACAATTCTCTAAGACTAGAAGTTTAAAGGAGGTGCCAATCTGCCCTAGGACGGGGAGTTGCCTCACTGAGATGAAACCATAGGTCTAGCCAACAGCAGATTCTATACTAGGCCCTGGAGATAATGCTAAGATACTGGGGATACAAAAGCAAAAATGAAGTATCCCCTACCTCCAAAGGAGCACCACGGTCACATTATTTCTCCTCAGCTCCTTTCAGTGCCCAAACCTGGGGATATAACATCAGACATTAGATATGTTCACTTTATATGTATCCAAACTTTTATTAGAGTGGAAGGACTTGCCTCCTCAGGAAAAGGAGTAGAAGGATAAAAAAGGGAGAGTAGTGTTTCAAATATGGCTATGAAGCAAAGGATCATTTGAAAAGAAAACTTTAATAATGCTTGGAAATGATCAAATAAAATATATTTAAAAAAAAAAAAGAGAAAAGAAAACTTTGTCTGCAGCTCCCCCTAGCCCAGGTAGAATTTACTTCTAAAGTGTCTTTTTCATCCTCAGCTCTAGTATTAGGTGAATTCATTAGGCAGAAATGAGGTATGGAAAAGTTGTAAAAGCCCCCAACCTATACCTAGTGCCACAAGTGCCTTAAAAACAGTAGGTGCTTAATAATCATTGAGTGAATAAATGAAGAAACAAAGAAATATGCATGCTACAATATGCACCCTCAAAGGGACATCATCACTATCAATTCTTATTGTTCAGTGGATGTCCACAGAATGTGTGACACCATGGGGTCCTAAGGCAATTATGTAAAAGAGATAAGATGTTAAATCTGAAGCCAAAATGTATGTTCTCACACGTGCGCGCGCTCTCGCGCGCACGCACACACACACACACACACACACACACACACACGAGACTAAGCATGGTTATCATCTGCCCAACCATTATATCCTAAAGTCCTCTAGGTTTTATCATTTATCCACTGGACCCCAACTTCAGTACTATAATCTAATATCGAATGTACCCTAGAGCAGTGATGGAAAACCTATGGCACAGGCACCAAAGATGGCACACAGATCATTCTCTGTGGGCACTTAGCCACTGTATTTCTTCCAACCCCTCAGAGTTCATTACTAGAAAGGCAGAGGGACTCCGGAGCTGTTCCCCTCCCCCTCTCCACTGTGCCTGAGGACATTTTTTCATGGCCCTCCCCTTCTCCCCCCCCCCACCCACCCAACAGCCAATGAGAGCTCACAGGGGGTAAGGTGGGCTGCTCACAGGTGGCAGAGCTAAAGAGGAGCAGAGTGCTTGGGCCTCTTTTATATGTTGTCACTCTAGAAAAATACAAGTTCTTTGAGGACAGGGACTGCTATCTACTTTCTCTTTGTTCTCTAGTGCCTAGCACAATGCTTGGCACATAGTTAGCACTTAAATTCTCTTTGATTCAGTTTTTTTATTGATTCATCTGTCTCGGAGAGAAAATGCCAAATATGGTCCCCAGAAGATAGAATCTGGAAGGATCAAATTAAATCATTCACCTCAGGTGGAGGGTATAATGAAACAAAGTTTTTAATGACATCCAATCCTTTCCTTTCTCTCTTTTAGGTACTTTCTCTTGGATTATTCACTCATCTGTTTGTGCAAGCCATACTTATTAAGAATTCTAATCACATGGGCACAGAGCAAGGCACTGAGACAGAATGGAAAAACCTCACACAGTTGACCATCAACTGTAGTAATTAATTTTTGTTCTATGCTATAGTATTAGACTAGATACTGTTACCTAGAGCTACTAGGCAACATACCATTGTACTTTAGAAAATATGGTCCTATATAGTTCTACCATCAAGCTTTTTGTCTGTTCAGTTCCTTTCTTAAACAATTGGCCATGGTTAAATTTTTCTTGTAGACTTGAATCGGCATGCCTCTGGGAGGTCTAGTCCATGTCTCAGTCATCGATTAGAATTTGTCTTTAGCCCCTAGTTACTGAAAACTGCCACAGCCTACCAGGACTTCGGGCTAGATCCAGGCTGCCAATGGCTGAAGAGGGCATCATTACAACAGCCTTCGCCTTCATTAGGGGCTAATAGGCCACATTTTTGACAGGGGTACTAGGGCAACTACAACTATAAAACTTTGCAGAGGGCAAGATGTTGCATCAACTCTATTGTTTTCTTATTTTTTAAATTTCACCAAGGATAAAATCCTTAAAAAGTAATGAATGATAATTCACATTTACATAACAATAACTCTCATTTTAACAGCACTTTAAGACTTACAAAGCAGTATCCCTCCTACCAGCCCTTGATGGACAGTGGCATAAGTATTATTATCCCCACTTTACCTCCAAGAAAACCAAGGTACAATGAATATTTAAACTATTCCATGATCCTGTTAGCATTAGCATTTTTTTTTCTGGCTGCTTGTTTTTTTCTCTTCTACTGTTTAAATATTTGATGTCTGTCTTAAACTTGTTCGAGTTTGGCACCCTTATATAGTCTGAATAATGGATCTAGTCATGGATGGAGAATATAGTGACACCTCTGTGGAGATGATTTTTGATGTGAATGAT
This sequence comes from Monodelphis domestica, assembly GCF_027887165.1. Classification (NCBI taxonomy): domain Eukaryota; kingdom Metazoa; phylum Chordata; class Mammalia; order Didelphimorphia; family Didelphidae; genus Monodelphis; species Monodelphis domestica. The sequence goes on along the minus strand of NC_077229.1, from coordinate 195,980,947 downwards.
GAAGTGCTAACCAGCAGGAGTTCTGATCTGCTCTTATAAAAGAAAAACTGAAGCCAAGAGGGATAGAAGCATAGACCTAAGGTTTCCCACAGAATTGTAATGGATCTGACCTTTAATATTAGGGCCTTTGGATGAAATTAAAGTTTATATTAAAAATTTTTAATAAATTCCCCACTGAAGCTTGGGTTTGAAGAGCTATGGTTATAAGTTTGTTGTTGGGGGGGGGGGGTTCCCCTCAAAGTTCATTCAGTAAGGTCAGAATAAAGCAAGTACTGTTCTGTGCTGTTGTAATTGTGCTCAGTAGGCCTGTCACAGATTGTGCTGAGAGCTTACTTGCTGGGCTTTTATTTCGCTTGTTTAACTACCTTTCTGTCTCCCCCTTTTCTCTCTTCTCTTATCTTTCCAGTCCTCTCAATCCCCAGATATAGTCCTGCCCCCTCCCTCTGCCTTACCCTTAGTCTGAAGGAAAATGCTTTAAATGTCATAACCCAGGTCTTTGTCTTCCATTGACCAATTTCATTGCATTAATGCTTTCCTAAAGGTATTCAGCATAGGGAACGTGTGTCACCTAATGTCTTTGATCATTCTGTCACATGCCTGTTTTCTTACAAGAATCTATCCTATATCATTTCTTAAGAGAAGATGATATTTCCAAATTTAGGTGGCTTGCTTTGACCAACTCTAACTTGGCATCTAAGGAAAAGTAATTTCTTGGTTTAATTTTTTCAACATTATCCTCTATCAGTATGAAACAGCCTGATGTAATAGTAATAAGAATCCAGGTTATGGAGGAGGAAAGCAACTAGATGGCTCAGCAGATTGAGACTCAGACCTAGAGACAGGACATTCTGGATTCAAATCTGGCTTCAGATACTTCCTAGCTGTGTGACCCTGACCAAGTCATATAACCCTCATTGACCAGCCCTTACTAGTCTTCTGGCTCAGAACGAATACACATTATTGATTCTAAGATAGGAGGTAAGGGTTTTTTAAAAATACTTGGGAGCCTGGATCAGTCCAAGCCTAACACTTAACTGTGTAACTTTGAGGAGGTCACTTAACCTCTGTGATACCTAATTTTTTTTTTTACCTATAAGAGGAAGTCAATACTAAGGCTACCTAATTTGCAGGGTGATTGTGTAGAAAAGAGTTCTCTAAGCCTTATGGCTATGGAAATTATTTGTCAGTATGAATGTGAATGCAGTTATTTTTTGGAGTTTGGGAGAGTAGGCAATAAGAAAAGCTTGCTTATATCCATTTCTGGCAAATTTCACCCACAGCATGTCCTGTTGTTCAGACCTCATAACCACTGTGGTTTTGCTTTTGTTATTCATTATTTCCTAATACTAAGGATGTTTATAATAAGAAAAATAACACTAGCTAGCATTTATTTAACACGTAAAGGTTTGCAAAGTACTTTATAAATATAATCTCATTTCATCTTCACATCTCTGGGAGATAGGTGCTATAGGTATCATAATTTTATAAATGGGGAAACTGAAGCATATAGCTGGAGTTGGTTTGTTTATTTTGGGTTTTTTTTAAGTGATTTGTCCAGGAAAACACAGATAGTAAATGTGTGATGCTGTATTTAAAGTCAGGACTTCCTAACTCCAGGTCCAGTGCCTCTATGCACCATGCCACCTCCTGTTACCATACTACTGTGGATACTTTCTACACTACTTCTACGTGTTTACATGTAGTTCTGCGCTCTCTCTCTATCTCTCTCTCTCTCTCTCTCTCTCTCTCGCTCTCACTCTCTCATTCTCTCCTTCTCATGTCCCAATCACACACACACAGTTTTCATTGTCTACTAACTCAACAAATTCAACTTATATTTAATAATCACTCGTGTGAATCTACTGTGCTAAATACTTTCACAATTCAGATTCTGGATCCATTTGCCTTTCCTAAACTTTCTTTCTTCCCACTTAAAGACATCGAGGAACTCACAATTTTGACAATTAAATCTTTATAGTTTGATCATCCCAATTTCCAACATGCTGATCTTGTTCTTTGTTGATGAATACTAGACCACAACTCTCCAAGCTGGAACATGGACAGGACCCCCTGATTCAGCCTGGCCATTCCCAACATAGAATTCATGCCAAGAATCTTCATTCAGATGCCCTTATTTCCTCACCCAGCTTCATATGGCAACAGTTGTGAGGTTTTGTGGTATATTCAGACTCCCTTCCCCCCTGCCAAGTTACTCCTATTTCCTTCTCACTTACACGTACTCAATCAAACCAGCCTTTTCCCTTTCTTCTCCTCCTTGCCACTCATTGTACTTCATTGACTGCTGTACTTCTTTACAAATAGACCAGGGGCTAGATCTCATTGCCATGCCAAACTATACACATTCTATTGATGTTCTTTTAAGGGCCTGAGAGATAATTAGTGATGATGGAGAGTGGCACTTTCCTGGAAAAATTGTCTGCATTCACCTGGGATTCTTAAACTTACTAGTCATTTTATATGTTTCAGTTTATACATTCAGCTGTGAAGAGGTAGAATCAACCTTCAAAACTTTATCTCCCATTTAAGTCTGTTGATACCAAATGATAGTAAGACCTTAGTTACGTGACTATTTGGAATCTGAACAAAAGATTTTTGCTGTAAGTGAGGTTTGTTTGGGATAAAACATGCTCTCCCTACTCCCCAACCCCTATAATATAACTATTAATATAAATATATCTACTTATATTAACATGCTCATTTTAAAAATATAAAGCATATCTTTCAAACTTTTAGAGGAAATATTTAAGGTAGAGTTAGGTAAATTTCTTATGAATCTTTAAATGTCCTCAGTCATGGCTTTCCCTGATCTTATTCCCAGACAAAATGAAATGTTCATTTCTGAAATCATTTCCCTCCTTTCATTGGAGAGTAGGAGCTAAAGATACTATCATTGTGGAATACTAAAGTTCATCTCTTTATGATAAACCTTTTTCTCTTTTTTCTTTTTAAATCTGTGTCAAAGGAATACACTAGAAGAAGAGGAATCTAGTAAAAAAATAATTTTATGCAGATATAGAATTGGGAAGGGGGTCACCCAAAATTTACTTTCTTCTAAACTGATCAGAGGACAAAAAACACAGTTAGATGTAGAAATGCATTTGACTTATTAGTAATACAGATATAAAGAAGGAAGTATTGCATGCAGTTTCAGATGAGATCACTATGTTATTAATTTTACTAAACTATTTTGCTTTGTTAGAGAGATATTTCCCAAAATAGGAATAATATGTAAGTATGTTATATACAAACAAAACATCAATAAATGATTTTTATAAAATTTTTCTTTCTTTTTTTATAAAAATAAAATACTTATTTTCTTTTTATAAAAAGAAAGGATAAAGTATAAAAACAAAAGCACCAATTTTATTTTAAAAAGGAAAAAATATTTCATTCTAAATCATCCTAAGTCTTAATTTTTCAGGCATATCTCTCCAGGTGCCATTGTATAGCTCCAGAATTTCAGGTTGAGGATTTGGCCCCAAAACACTGTGTCTCTCCTTCTATCCATTGCAAACTTTCTTTCCCACAGCTATAAATAGATAGTTTGTTCTCCCTGGTTAGAATTATGATATCTAAGTTAAAAAAAAAAACTTAATTCATCTGTCTGACTTCTTTATCAGTTGGGAACATCTGGATTAGTAGAACAACTTGCTGTGAATGTTCTTTCTATTGCCAACTTCACTGGCTTCCCTCAGTGCATCCACTGCACATTTCTCTATTTCCTTCTCCACAATACTTTATTTACAAACCTGGACCTCTCCTGATTAACCTGAAAACTTTTTAAAACTATTTTCTTTAACAAATCTTGCAGCTTGAAAAAAAGAAACTTTGTTTACACTAGAAGAACCTATCTTCTAAAAGTTAGGATCTCTGCCAGTACAAACATCTTATGACAAAATTTTAAAGATATCAACTTTATGACTTTTATATAGGTCTTTAAACATGCTTACAAAATATTCCCTTTCATTGCTATCCTACATGCTGAAAATTGCTGGGCTGTGGTTCACACTCTTTTCCACAAAGTCTTTCCATATTGCCCCCTATATCTACCATCCTTCCTTTTCATCTCCCCAGATACCTGATGTAACTTTGTTTATGTAACTATACACTTGTGGCTAGAAGGTTCTGTGTCTTAGTTTTTTCACTGATATATCAATATTTGTGTTTGATCTCAATAAGATTTATCTTCCTGATAGCAGAGCTAGTGTCTACTTTTTTCATCTTAATGGCCTATCCTTAGAGCTCTTAACAGAATCACCTGAGCACAAGGGACACTTAGTAAAATACTCACTGGTTCAGTGACTAGAATGTTTATTCTCCAAAATATGAGTGTTTAAATAAACAGTGAAGTTTTTGAATAAGCTTTTTATATTTTTAGAAGACCTTTTTTTGTTTAGTAAGCTCCAGGTCCATTTAAGTTTCTCTTTTGAATGTATTCTGTTATGGTTCAAAAAAGCTCAGTGACTCATATAGATCTGTTTAATAATACATTCATTTAGGGAACAGAATTTTAGGACATTTGACTTCCCAGGTCCAAAGCACTAACACATTTTTTTTTGTTCAAAATTCTAAAAATGTGCCAGTAGCAAAGTGGCCTTCCAGTCTGACTTTTAAGAGATTCCCCTTTTCAATTACTTGAGAAGTTAAGTACTCAGCTATTTCTAACATGATTGACATACTACATTTCTGTTCCATACCAGATTTCATCAGGTAGTGATGAGGTCCTTATTCCAACATTCAGCTGGACACTAGAAAGTTGAATCCCTAGAGCTTTAATGACTATACTCTCCTTCTCAGGGTTCTAGTGTTACCTGAAGGCATTGGGGTTCTTCTGATGTATTGACTCCATTCCAGTGTGTTCTCCATAAAAGCACCTGGGAGATCCAGTTATTTCTTCTATGCAATTAAACTGGCCAAACCACATCACTGATAACTCATTAATATAAATAGTTTTTACAAAGGGATATTTTACTGAGAAGAATCATCCTGAACCAGAGCACGAAAACATTCCTGCCTTGCACCAAAAGCATGCTTTTCCTCTTCAATACCTCAGTCCCTGAGGGAGAGTGGACTCACACTTAAAGCAGTTGCTAAAAGCCTCCTCCCTTCCCCCAGTTTACTTCTGAATGCCCCATAGCCACTAAATGAGTTGCTTCCTTGTGACTGGCTGAATTCTCCCAAGTCACTCTTCTTTATATCCCTGGTTCATGAGCTTAGCTACTTTCCAGTTCTGGTGTGGACTCTAGGTCTTGGACCTCTGCTTCACCTACTTTTCAAAGCCTCACCGAGGAAGCGGCCCTATCTCAGAAACAGACTTATCTGGGAGGCCATGAGCTTGGCCAGCCCAGTTGGAGGAAGGGCACCCTCCTACCTCCCTAATGTCAAGATCTCCAAGGTTCAGAGAGCTGCCTTTAACACAACATAACAAGCAGAAAGGAAAGGGCAGACACCACCTTTGGGGCATTTTGTATGCACTCTCATTTCCAGGTCAGCTCACCATACTGTGCAGGTGGATGAAAAAGCCACCAAATACTTAACACTCTGAAGTACAGAGCCAAACCTTCCATTGCATAGTATTAGGCCCTTCCAGAAACAGACTTCTTCCCCAAAGATGCACATGGGACCCCTATGCCTGCTCACAGAACTGGCCTGTTCTCTTTTTTTCTTTTTTTTTTTTAATTTTATTTATTTAGAATATTTTTCCATGGTTACATGATTCATGATCCCTCCTTTTTTCTCTTCCTTCCTGGGGCTGACAAGCAGTTCCACTGGGTTATACATATATCATATTCAAAACCTAATTTGTGTTATTCATATTTGGAGTAGAGTGACCTTTTAATGCCAAAACCCCAGTCATATCCCCATCAAACCACATGATCAATTATATGTTTTCTTCTGCGTTTCTACTCTCACAGTTCTTTCTCTGGATGAGGATAGCATTCTTTCTCATAAGTTCCTCTGTATTATCCTGGATCATTGCATTGCTACTGGTAGAAAAGTTTGTTGCATTTGATTGTGCCATAATGTATCAGTCTCTGTGTACATTGTTCTCCTGGTTCTGCTCCTTTCACTCTGAGAACTGGGCTATTCTTAGTCAGTCTCTTGTCATACTTAGACTGGAAGCATTGCCACAAAGGAAATTGAAAGGGGACAGCTAAGACCCAGTGGATTGGGAGGCAGGCCTAGAGTTGGGAGGTCCTAGATTCAGATCTGACTTCAGCCATTCCTAACTGTGTGACCTTGGGCAAGTCACTTAACTTCTCATTGCAGTCCTTACCACTCTCCTGCATTGGAACCAATACATAAGATGGAAGGTAAGGGGTTGTTTTGTTTTTTAATGTGGTAGGGAGGGAGAAGGGGGTTGAAAGCCAAATACTCCAAGCACATGGTATTTTTGCAACACAAGTGGCCTTTGCAAAAGACAGGGTTAGGTATCATTAGGGTAGTCTCAAGACCAGTGAGAATGGATTCAGAAAACGTGAAAAAAATTGGGGATCCTCTCCCAGAAACAATGGAAAAGAGGGGAGGAGAAAAATGACAAGGCAGCACTACTACAGATTGGCTAATTTGTATTGATTCACATACAATATGTCCTTTCTAGTATATAAATGGAGCATGAAACAAGGGAAACATGATTACTCTTGTTTTTTTTTTTCACATTTCAGGTTATTTTTTTATTTTAATTTTCAGTTCTAACTTCTTTCCTTCTCTCTACTTTCTCACCAGTGAGAAGGCAAGAAATATGATACCCATCAGGTATATGAAGACATGCAAAATATATTTCCACATTAACCATAGAAACACTTAATCTCATACAACATGTAAAAATAAATTTGTATGAGACATATAAAATCACTTGTAATATATCACATTCTGCAGTAAATACTTGCATGCCACCTCACAAATTGCAACCTTTCACAAACTGTAACATTCATATAATGCAACATACTTAGAAATAACTACTCACAAAATTCCCTTTATTTTCACTAAGATTAATTTTTATACTTTTGACATGAGACCTTTTTTATTTTAAAACAAGAAAAAGTTAGAAATTTATTTTCTAGAATATTATATTTGTCAAAATAGATATATCTCATATAACTTCTTGTAATTAAAGAATAAAATTTAATATCAAAATGCATTTGTGATCTCTTTTATGTACAAGTTGTCTCCAAAGGTGGTTCTCAAAATATATATTTTGATACCACAGTGTTTACCTAAATTGCAGACTTATTAATAAAAATCTACATTTAAAAAGAGGCAGCTAGATTGCTCAGTAGATAGAGTGCTGGGCCTGGAGTCAGAAGATTTGAGTTCAAATCCAGCCTCAGACATGTACATGTGATCCTGGACAAGTCAGTTTAACTCTGCCTTAATCCCCTGGAGAAGGGAATGGCAATCCTCTCCATTATTCTTGCCAAGAAAACCCCATACATATGATAGGTATGCTATTGCCTAGAGTCACAAAGAATCAGACACAACCAAACAACAACAACTTTTTCTTAAAAATCAGTTCAGGAAAGTTACAAATTTATGTAATGATATTAGACAGTAATGTCATACTGACAAACCACGGAAGCGGTTATTCATATGAAGTTGGCAGTGCTCAGCTCATGGCACATATTCACAAGCCATTATTTAGAATGTCCTATGCATTCAACATGAAATAGAGCCAAGAATTACATTAAAATATAATTAGATTATTTTCTATTCTCAATACATCATTAAAAGTTCTTTGGTTGGTTAGAGCCTATGTAGGATTTTGTATATCTTTTATAGATGTGACAGAATTTTATATATCATTATTTCTTTTGAAATCCCCTGGTTTTAAAATTAATGTTAAAAATAATTAACAAGAGAGGTCAGATAGGGGGCTCAGTAGACATAGAGTCAAGCCTGGAAATGAGAGGTCCTGGGTTCTAATCTGACCTCAGACAGTTCCTAGCTCTGTGCCCCTGGACAAGTCACTTGACCCCCATTGCCTAGTCCTTACTGTTCTTCTGCTTTGAAATAAATACATAGTATTGATTCTAAGATGGAAGGTAAGGGTTTAAACAAACAAAAAGTGATCAACAAGTAATGATATTGCCTCCTCAGGCCTGTCCAGTGTAACAGTTAAAATTAGTTTCTCTGCTAAAAGTATTATATTTTTATGAGGTTTATTAAAGATTGTTAGAATTAAGAAATAAGGAAATACAAAATAAGAAAGCACGTGCCTAGGCACAACCACTTACTCCACATCTTGCCTGCTAGGTAGAGAGCCACGTGTGCTTGGAAGCAGAAGCAGGGAGAGGTAGCAGGTAGGCAGTAAAGTCAGTTTAAATACCCACTTTGTTCTAGGCCCAGGTGGGTATCTCAAGTGGGATTTGGGGGGATTTGGGGAACTACCAAGGACTTCTGGGAATTAAAGTCTGAGGTTCAAATCTCCATTTTTACACCAGGCCCTGTCATTTGTGCCAACTCTTTCACTCTCCCCATCTTGGCTCTGGTTACTCTAAACCAACATCTGTTGTTCTCTACAACGAAGAGATTTTAACTTCCACTGTGTGCTGCAGCCCCACAAGGCCTCTTGTTCTTTGGCAGCTAAACTGTATTAGTCCAGCTAATTCGTATTATAATATAGTACCAGAAAGGGTTCTGTAAAGGACAATTAGTTTAAAATGATGAGGCTTACATTTTATGAGCCGGTCACTCACTGTCTGATATAGCTACTGCAGTATGTGTGTGTCCAATGTTTTTATATCAGAGTATTCCTCTCCTATGATAGCTGCTTGATCTAATTGGTTCCCCATTCACCTGGAAATAGTTCTACAATAGAAAACCAAATGAATTTTTCTCAAAGTGCATTTTTCTCAGGAAGAATTGGGTTGTTCTAAAGTACACAAAGAATATCTCTAATTTTTTTTTTTTTAGAAAAATCCATTTAGAAGACTCATCTATGAAAGAATATTGAGCACTTTCCATTTGAACAAAACTATTAAATAACTCAAAGAAAGCAGCTATTTTGAGTCTATTAAGAAATATTCTAAGGCTACCATTTTATCTACTCTTTATGCTTTATGTTGCACTTTGTCATTTCACAATAAAAATAAAAATTAGAATACATCCTCTCTGGGAAAAGCTTACATGAAATTAAAGGAGGGAAAGATGTAATCTTATTCTTTTTTTAAAAAACCCTTACTTTGCCCCTTAAAATCAATACTGTGTATTGGTTCCAAGGCAGAAGAGTGGTAAGGGCTAGGCAATGGGGGTTAAGCAAATTGTCCAGGGTCACACAGCTAGGAAGTATCTGAGGCCAGACTCGAACTTAAAACCTCCCATCTCTAGAAGCTCTCAATTCAATGAACTACCCAACTGCCCCTGAAAAGATATAACCTTCATAGTCTCTTTGCCTATTTGGCCCAGAGGTGGTTTTGAGTTCTGATCCTGTGCTTTCCACAATTTGCTCTGTGGCTTTGGAAGAGTTATTTAACATCTCTGTGTCTCCATTTATAAAGCAGAGACCATAATATGGGTTTCCTTTTGAGGGCAAATAAAGGAGTCCTTTATTATCTTGGCTCTAAGAAACTAGCTGTATGAGGTCTTAGGCAAGTAACTAAACCTCACTCAGCCTCTAATTTCCTCATCTGTGAAAGAGTAATGATTATAATACTTGCATTACTTCCCTCAAAGTGCTTTGTAAATGGTGAAGCACCATTTAAATATGAACTGCTATTATTAAACTAACTTATGTTTTATAAAGATTTTGTAACAAAGTTCCCAACTACTAATGATACTTACGTGGTGGTGAAATGATAAAAATAATAATTACTCATATTTGTTTCATATTTTCACATTGTTAAACATGAAGTGTTGGGGGGGGGGATTAATGTAGAGAAAGGACTCCAGGGAGTTGGATAAATTCTTTGGAGTGTTTATGAGAGAACATGTATAAGAATATTCAAATGCATCTGCAAAAGTGTTTTCACCAATGATATAGCTCTGTGGTTCTCAAACTTTTTGGTTTGTGGTCCCCTCCATACTCCTAAAATTTATCGAGGACTCCTAAGAGCTTTTGTTTATGTGAATTATATTTGTCAATATTTACCATATTAAAAAATAAAACTGGTAACTGTTTAAAATATTTACTTATTTTAAGTACCAATAAGCCTATTACATTATCATAAATAACATCTTATGAAAAATTCTCTATCTTCCAAAATAAAAAATATTTACTGAGAAGAATGGCATTGTTTTACATATTTTTGCAAGTCTCTTTAACATCTGACTTAATGGAAGACAGACGGGTTTTCATAACTGCTTTTGCATTCAATCTGTTAGAGATACATTGTTTGATTGAAGTATATTTAAAAAAATCCAGTCTCACAGAGAAAAGTAATTGGAAAAGAGAAGAATATTTTAATAGGCAAATAACATCATAATATTATTACAATACTTAGTTATATTCTATTGGGGCGGCTAGGTGACACAATGAATCAAGTGCTAGGCCTCAGGGACACTCATCTTAAGTTCATAACTGACCTTAGATACTAGCTGTGTGACTGATCAAGTCACTTCATTCTGTTTGCTCCCATTTCCTCATCTGTAAAATGAGCTAGAGAAGGAAATGGCAAACCACTCCAGTGTGTTTGCAAAGAAAAATCCCAAATGGAGTCTCTGAGAGTCAGACAGATTGAAATAACTGAATAGCATAAGTATAAATATATACCTATATTAGAAAGAAGTTCATTCTCTAGTTATATATTTCATTCAGATAATAATGACTAAGAATGATGTTCAGTCATTTTAGATCCTAGAAATGGGAGGAGGTTTTGGATTCAAATTTGGCCCCAGACACTTCCAAGGTGTGTGAGCTTAACTTAACCTCATTAGCTAACCCTTTATACTCTTTTGCCTCGGGAACCAATACACAGTTTAAAAAACAATTGAGAGAACAAGTGGGGTAGATATAGCTTTGTTTTTTATTAAGTAAGCCTTTCCTCTCTTTACAGCAAATGGGTTATTTCTGGGGATTTTTAGGAATAAAGTTTTCCCTAAACAGCAACAAAGATGTTGTTAGTTATGAAAATAGAAAAATCAGTGGATACCTGCTGAGGAAAATCCTGTTCATCTAATGAAGAGATAACTATGAGCTTACTTTTCACACTACACTCATTGTTCATTGAAAGTAAGAATTCTTCATTCTCTCTGTCAAAACTTTCCTCACCTTAATGTACTTCAAATCAATAAGCACATTTTGATTACTGACTTTTTCTTGACTTTTATGCTTGCTGATGACTGAGAGCAAGAGCTGAGAAGGAAGAAAGACAAAAAAGGGGTGGGGGACATAGGAGTATGGTGTGTAGAACCAGAATGGACCTCTAGTCAAACTCCCTCATTTTCCAGATGAGGAAAACAAGATCCCCAAAGGTCATACCTAAATTCCAAGTAAGTAGTGTGCTCTGGTTAGAAGTAGGATGTGGTAGTGCCAAAAGCACTTTTGGGTCTCAGGAATTTGCAACTTAAATCAAATGTCCCCAATTCCCAAACATTCTCCAGTCCTATACATTTTCACTATCTGTCTCCCATGCTTGAGGCTTCTTCCCTGTTCATTTGTACCTCCTCAGTTTCCTGGCTTCCTTCAGATCATAGCTGAAGTCTCACCTCTGCAAAAAGGCATTTGCCTGTCCTTCTTAACTCTATTGCCTTCCCTCTGAGATCATACCTAATTTATCATGTATCATATATCTTACTTATTTGTAGTTGTTTGCATATCATTTCCCCCATTAGACTGAGCTCCTTGAAAGAAGGGACAATTTTTTTGCCTCAGTATGCCAGTGTTTAGCACCTTGTCTAACACACAGTAGAATTACTCTTTAAGGATGGCTAAATGATATAGTGGATACAGCACTGAGCCTGGAGTCAAGAAGACCCAAGTTGAAATCCAGTCTCAAACACTTACTCAGACTGGCCCTAGGCAAGACATTTTACTTCTATTTGCCTCAGCTTCCTCAGCTATTAAATGTGGAAAATAAACAGCATCCATCCTTACAGGATCAAATGAGATAATATTTATGAAAAAAATAATTTAAAAAAAACCTTTAGTACAGTGACAGGCATATAACATGCTATTCTCTTTTCCTTCTTCCCTTCGCTTTTCTGGGCTCTGAGTTGACAGACTCCAAGTTCAACATTCTTTTCACTGTTCCATCCTACTTTTAATCAAAGCATGATGCTTGATTTGAACTTAGTCCCTCTAATCCTATCATAGCAACAGAAATCAAGGAGAGCAGCGTGTAAACAACATGGTTGACCTTTGACAACCCTTAAGATAGCAAAGTGAAGCAGATTCCTGTGGCACCTGTTCATAGGACAGGTGCACAGGAGACCTCAATAAATGTTAACTAATGAAAGGAGACAATGTGTGATTTTAATTTAAAAGAATGGAGGAAGCAAGTTTCTGAATATCTTTAAGCACCTTAAAAGCAGGTAGTTGTCTTTGCTCAAAAATTATTCGCCAGAAACCCTTTTGGATAGGTAGGGAGTTTTTACCCCCTGAGATGTTCTTCATCTTTAAAGGAAAACTGACTACATATGAGTCAACAAGTATTGCTGAGAACACAAATACCTGCTGTGTGATCCCTGCTCTCAAGATCCTGCCTAATGGATGTGACAAGTCACAAGCCAAATCAACATATAGATGCAATCACCATTGAATATCAACCTTGATTTCTTCGTCAAATGAGGAGGCTGTATTAGGTGGTCTTTCAACTCTCAGGCTTTAAATGTGATCAAAAAAGAAATATGTCAAATTGTGATGAAAGTGTTATTTCGTAATGAAGAAATAAAGAATATGTCAAAATCATGAGAACTCAGTGCCAAATAACATAAAATAAATGATCGCCCCAAAAAGTGGCCTATTTTTTAAAAATTGTTGAAGTTATTAAAAATTATGCCAAATGAATGAACATTTATTAAAAGTATTTATTATGTGCCAGGGATTGTTGAAAGGGTAACAGATCAGGTAGCTTGTTAGAAAAAGATAGGTTTGGGAGTGTAATTCAAAGGAGAAGAAAGGAATATATTATAGCAAATACAAGAAATCTTTTGCTTACTGGACAGCTATGGGAAAGAAGGAAGGTTAGAGTGTGAAATTAATAGATAAACTTAGCCAAGGGGTGCAGTGGTTCACAGAACAGTCCTGAAAGACCAGCTTAGCTAGAACACAGTTAATGCAACATAATAGCAAAAGTAACTGTTTGTATCCGTGTCACTAATTAGTGGGAAGTTCTTTTCCTCTACTGCCTTGCCTCACACCAAAATATAACTCTCAGATCATAAGTGCTAGCACAGAAATTCCCAAAATGTTAGGATCCAGGATCTCTTTAAATTCTTAAAAATGGTAGAGGACCTCTTTAAACTCTAAAAAAATTAGTGAAGATCCTAAAGACCTTTTTTAATATGGATTACATCTCCATTTTTTACTCACCATAGTTGAAATTAAAACAGATAAAATTTCAAATAATAATAACCACATTATATTAATATAATATTTTTTATGAAAAATAACTTCCAAACATTTTTTAGTGAGAAGAGTAGCATTATTTTACATTTTCCCCCAAACCTCCTTAATATCTAGTTTAAAAGAAAACAGCTCGGAGGCAACCAGATGGCCCAGTGTACTGAAAGCTAGGCCTAAAGATGGAAGCCTTTGGGTTCAAATGTGGCCCCAGACACTTCCTAGCTATGTGACCCTAGGCAAGTCTCTTCAACCCCATTGCCTAGCCCATACCTCTCACCATGGAACCAAGGCTCCTTGGTATTGATCCTAAGATGGAAGGTAAGAGTTTAAAGGAAAGAAAACAGCTAGATTCATCTATCTTTGTGATGTGTAATTTTGGGTTTAGTACGGTCTATGAAAAAAATCTACCTCAACCAGATATGTAGTTGGAAAAGGAAGGAGTAATTTAATAGGGAAAAACCAGTATTATTATGAAAATTTTTACCTCATGGATCCTTGAAAGGGCCTTGGGGACCCTTGGGGTTCCATGGACCACACTTTTTGAGTACCACTGCTCTATCAGGTACAGCCAAGCCAGCAAAGCTTTTGAGTGTAGGCCAGGCAATTGATAGACAATGCAAGGACTGATCTAGTTAAGTTCAGAAATGTTTATCACTTATGATGAGCAACCACCAGGCTATTATTTCCATTCTTTTATTTTTGCTAAAACTGTTAAATGTTTGCTAAAACTGAGAATGTTGAAGTGATTTGTCGATGAATATCTAGATATAAGCCCTAGAGACAACATTTGAAACTGGGTCCCCAAACTCTAGATCCATCACTCAAGATCTACTTTACCACTTTTGAGCCCCCAGTTAGCTACTTATGTAGTAGCCCACATTAGAGTTCTTATCCAGTACTAGAATGCTTTAAATATTTTGCTTTATAAAACAAAAATATTTTTAGGTATAGTGTGTGTGTGTATTTATACATATAATCTTTGGAGGGACTGTTCTATTTACATGATTACCACTAATTATTTAATCCCAGTCATAGATTATTAGAGCCAAAGCGGAGTTCAGCTATTACTTAGACCAACCTCTTCATTTTACATATGAAAAAAACAGAGCCAAAAAGGAAATGTAATACGTCAAAGGTAAGAAAGCAAAGGTAGAAATAAAGTGAGTGCCCATTAATTGAATAATGACTTAACAAATTTTGGTGTACAAATGTAACAGTATTATTGGACCTTAAGAAATGGCAAATATAAGGAATTCGAAGAAATATGGCAAGATTTACATAACATGAAACAGAACAAATAAAACCTAAATGGTGGGAGCAATGGCTGTTATACAATGATTGTGAATTATGTAAATTAAAACAACATAAAGAACATAATAAGTCAGATTAAATGTATTCCATTCCATAGGGCCAATGATAAAAGAAATCTCCCTCTTCTCAATAAAGAAGTAATTGGTAGCATACACAATCCATCTTGATTGCCCTATTGATTGTTAGAAGAGTCAGGAGGAGGGGTTTTATTGGGGAGCCTTGAGCAGAACCTGAGTCTCTACATTGTCTTCATAGACCTGACAAAGGCGTTCGACACAGTGAACAGGGACGCATTGTGGGTGATCCTCAGCAAGCTCGGTTGCCCAGCAAAATTCATCAAACTGATCCAGTTCTTTCGTGTCGACATGACAGGGGAAGTCCTATCTGGTGGAGAGACTTCTGATCGCTTCAACATCTCCAGTGGCGTGAAACAAGGCTGCGTCCTCGCTCCGGTACTATTCAACCTATACTTCACCCAAGTATTACAACATGCTGTGATGGATCTAGACCTGGGCGTCTACATCAAATACTGACTGGATGGCTCACTATTTGACCTTCGCCGCCTGACTGCAAAAACAAAGACAACAGAGAGACTCATCCTGGAAGCTCTCTTCGCAGATGACTGTGCTCTCATGGCCCACCAAGAAAATCATCTCCAAACCATTGTGGACAGGTTCTCCACCACAACAAAACTGTGTGGCCTGGCTATCAGCCTCAGCAAAACAGAGGTGCTGTTCCAACCTGCACCAGGGAGGCCAACGAACCAGCCGTGCATTACAATCGACGGCACGCAGCTTTCTAACGTCAACACTTTCAAGTACCTGGGCAGCACCATCGCCAACGACGGGTCCCTAGACCACGAGATCAATGCCAGGATCCAAAAGGCCAGCCAGGCACTCGGGCGGCTGCGCTCCAAAGTCCTCCAACACAGCGGTGTAAGCACTGCAATGAAGCTCAAAGTATATAACGCAGTAGTCCTCAGCTCGCTCCTGTACGGTTGTGAGACATGGACACTGTACCGGAAGCACATGGAACAGCTGGAGCAATTCCACCAACGCTCTGTCCGGTCAATCATGAGGATCCGATGGCAGGACCGAATCACTAACCAGGAAGTCCTCGATAGAGCCAACTCCACCAGCATCGAAGTCATGGTCCTCAGAACCCAGCTACGATGGTCTGGACACGTCATCCGCATGGACCCACAGCGAATACCAAGACAGGTATTCTATGGTGAACTGTCAGCTGGACTCAGGAAACAAGGCCGACCAAAGAGAAGATTCAAGGATCAGCTCAAGTCCAACTTGAAGTGGGCTGGCATTACACCAAAGCAACTAGAACTCGCTGCCTCTGACAGAAGCAGCTGGCGAGCCCACATTCACCATGCCGCCACCACCTTTGAAGATGAGCGACGTCGACGTCTTGCCACTGTGCGTGAACGCCGACACCAGGCCACAACCGCACCTCTCGTAACAACTGGCGTCCCATGCCCCATGTGCCACAAACTGCGCCTCAGCCTTTGGACTTCAAAGCCACATGAGGGTACATAAATAGATGATAATGCACAAAGACAATAGTCATACTCGATCACTGAGAGACTACCACTACTACTATTAGGAAGCACTATTGTATTAAAAATAAAAATTATTAGTAAGACTTTTTTTAAAATGTCAGAAAGCTGATGAGTAGCAGAACCAAGGTCAAATCCAGATGTTATAATTTTCTGAATTCATTATTCTTTCATTAAGCACTTAATATGTACTAAGCACTATGCTAAGGACTTTTGGACTATCTTTACACTGCCTTAAAGCAGAAACTATGTCTAATTTAAACTCTTTCTCTTCTAGCATTTAGCATAGTACTATGTACTCTTGAAGAGCTTAATAAATGTTTGTTAAATACATTTTTGACTTGACTAGGGAATAGGCCTGATGACCATGTGGCTTTAAGTGGGAACATCTCTTAAAACAAGGAATGGATTGAATCAAATCTTTTAAATCTCTTCCATAAGATCCTGTGAGACATAATTAGGCAAAATAACTTCTGACTCTTCCAAGTAGAGTCACAAAACCCTATTCCTTATTGTTAGCAATTCAATCTAAGCTTTGCATTAACTCTAGGCTTTCTTATTTAGTTGATTTTTTCCTATTATGGAGATTTTGATCACACTTTAGCCAAAAGAGAATCAGTAAATATCACTTCTTACTTGCAAACTAGGCTTAGTGGTTCAGAAGAGGGAAGAAGTGGGATGTGTGAACTGGGTAGAATGAGGTTTTAGATGAATCTAAAAATGGGAGGGGGAAATTTTTGAGGTTTGCTTAGACTAGTAGGGTTCAGGATGGTCTTCTGCTGACAAGTGAAAACTGGGTCTTTAAGGTTTATTATACTGACTGGGTCATGTTGATTCTTCATGGGGGTAGAACCTTCACTTTCACTGTATTCCTATTTTTAATGTCTAGTTACAGAAAGTCTCCTTGGTTAGAAGAGGAAGGAGCAGGGGTCTACAAGTCAGGTAATAGGAAATGCTCAAAGATACATGGTGGGAGGAGGCAGGAATCAATCCTGTATGTCTACTTTCTGTTTATCCTTCAGAGGAAGCAGCTACAAACACTGAGCCTTATATCTATGTCTGTTATCTTTGCTATAACCCCTTTGTAAGCTTCCTCTACTTGATTGGCCTGCCAGACATTCTTAAGAAATGGATATATTTCTAACTAAATACATAGTAATCACCTACTATAGCTTCCATCAGTTCCAAAACCAAACACTAAATGAATCCTCAGGAAAGGGAGCTCTGTAAAATCTGCAACTATCTAGACATAACTGGTATCTTCACCTTCAATGTTTTTACTTTGGAGAGTTGCATTTGGTAAATGTGATAGTCTCTCTGGGTTTTTGGATAAGTGTGTTCATATCTGTACATATGTGTGCATGTGTAAAATTCCATAACAATAAAAAATTCCCTTATAATCAGATTTTGAAGCTCCAGGCCATGAACAGTGGTTGGAAAAATCCTTGAGTACTAAAAAAAAAATGTAGACAGTCTCTTGGAGTTTGTCACTGCAAGATGTGACCTGTTTTTGAAACACTACACAGCTGGGTTTATGTATGATTAATAGGAGATTGTTAAAGCACCATAAAGAAAACAGCAGGGCATGAATAGAATCTGCTTAAATGAACTGGAAAGGATCATCCCTTTGGTAGAAATACCTCAAAGGGGTAGCATGGCACTGAAGTTGAGGCAGGAAGGCCTGGATTCAGATCTTCTCCCAGACATTTACCATCTGTGTAACCCTGGACAAGTCACTTAACTATGTCTTAGTTTCCTCCTCTTTAAAATGGGGGTTTGAGACTTGATAGCCTGTAAGGTCATCTTCCAATCTAAATCTCTGATCCCATACCTGCTTCACTTAAAAAAAAAAAGGAAAAGGAAAAAAAATGGGAAAATAGAGTGATCAAAGTTCAAATTTATCACAGCAAAAGGACAGGAGACCTAAACAGTCTGTACACACTTTCATCAGGGTCAGGCCATTCCCTAGATTATAGCAGTCAGGGAAAGCTGCCATCACTTGATTGCACTTGTCAGAGAGACTTATCCATGATGGGAGGAGGACTTGACTAGCTTTTTTGGAGAGTATACAACTGTAACTCCAAATAGCCCCATGCCCTTACTTAAAGCCTTCCTGAACATTCATTCAGCAGATAATTGGCTAATGGCCTACCATATATACAAGACACTCTGAAGAATGCCTATGAGACCACCCTCTCAAGGAGCTCACTACCAAATCAAGAGTGCAATACATATACACATGAAATAGTTCTTAATTTTTTTCAGGTTCCATGGTATTCATGGATGTCACAACTGTACCCTACACTAGTAGGACAGCATTCCCTCTTAAGTACCATATTGAAAGCAATGTCACCACAGATCTCTTCAGGAGGGTGCCTGGTAAGTGGTGCTTGTATTGTATTGCATGGTTTGGGGGCTTTTTGGTTTTGTTTTTCAACTAAAAAAATTTACAAAATCTTTATAAATGTTGAAAAATGCACATAATAGAATAAATACCAACATTCACCTATCTACATATAGGTTAGCTCTGATCTCCAGCAGGTTAATATAGAAACATTATTTCCAGTGTCTCTTGTGAGACAGCACAGGTTGTGCTGGCAGAACAAATGCAGAATTCTGAAATGGAATGGGAAAAGTCAGTCAATAAATAAAAAGCATTCATCTTCACCCAGCCTTGCTGTTACTTGTATTACATAGTATGTTATGTGTGGGAAAATACATTGATAGACATAGAGAGAGAGAAACAGAAACAAAGAGAGAGACTAGACCTTGGATCCTATTCTCCCCATTTATCTCTCTAATGACAATATCCTGCAGATTTATCTCTAAGAGCAAAGGAACCTCACATTTCTCTCACCATCCACAGTCTAGGCTGCTACTCAAAAAAAAAAAATAATAATAATAACCCAAACCCTGAGAAATATCTCACTTTTCAATGGTTTTTGTTGTAAAGATGTTGTGGTCTTATATATATATATAGTCTGCTCACAAGAAGTTTTCATTCTAATAGGGGGAGCAATAAAGAGCCTCAGTATTCACTGAGAATTCCCTCCAGCTAACATCGGGAGTTTACTCTTCCTCTCTCTGTCTGTCTCTGTCTCTGTCTCTCTTTTTCTTCTCTCATACTCTCTCTTGGCTGGTCTTGCAACAAATAATATAGCAAAGCCAGATGATCATATATTAAAAGCAACACCCTTTTCCTTCCCCTACTCCAACATTAATCCACCTTAATAATCATAACAAGAAGCTTGAGAAATGAGATCATGAAAATTGGTTAGTTTGTTTTATTTGTTTGTTTTGCCATCCTTGACTGGAGGTTATGTGAGATGGGTGAGGTTCCTTTGCTCTTGGAGATAAAATGATAGGATACTATCATCTGAGAAATAAATGGCAAAGTGTAATCTTCAGTCTAGTTGCCAGCCTGAGCCATGAGAATAATTCTAGTGAAAGATTACTAAAAGAAATAATAGGAAATGGAGGTGGGGGAATGAAGAAAAAACTTCTATCAGTTGATAAAATTAAGGGAAAAAATTAAATAAGTAGTAGGTAAAAATTCATTTATCACATGCTCCCAGTGTGCCAGGCACTGTGATAAGCATCCAGGATACAAATGCAAAAGTTAGACAAAACCTGCCATCAGGGAGCTTACACCATATCAACTGATAACACATATAAGAAAGAGAGTCATAGCCAAAGAGAAGTGTTTTGATTTAAGGTGGTGATTGATAACAGAAATACTGGTATTTTTGAATTGATTATGATTTCCAAAGCAACAGATAGAAAGCTCTGTGTGTGTGTGTGTGTGTGTGTGTGTGTGTGTGTGTGTGTTTGGGCAGGAGGCAGGGTAGAATTGTATAATATTATGGCATGAAAATAGTCTAGTGAAGCATTCTTGGTAGTCTAAAGTACTCAGTTTAAGATTTTTTTGTGCTACAGCCTTCTGTGCTTACATGATCATTATTAAAGACAGCCCAGGTGTTTTTGAAGGCCCAGTTTGTAGAGGGCACCAAGCAATGGCAGGAGAATGTCCAGGATAAGACATGTGGGGAGCATTAAACTTGGCATCAAAGCTTACCGTGATATCAAAATTTGAGGAGCCAAGTCTAGTGGTCACTTAAACACTAATCAAAATTATAGTGTATCTGGATCAATAGCGCTAATGAAACTTTGTTCTAGTGTTGAAATATTTTCAATAAGCTCCTGATTTGCTTAAAAGAGAACATGTAATCCACATTAAGTACTTGAAGTCATAAACAGAAGAACAGCAAAATAAAAAATACTTTATTAGGAAAGTTGGACTGGAAGGCAACATGATACAGTATGGACAACCTCCCTGGGCCTCAGCATCTTCATCTCTGAAAGCAATGGATTGAATTCAATGAACTTCTGGGATTTCTTTCAACTCTTAATCTATCTAATTCTTATGATCCCTAAGATTCATTTTGACTTCTGACCTCATCAATCCACTGAAACTGTTCTCTCCAGAATTACCAATGATATCTTATATTTTTGTTTTTAAATAATTTTTTTATATCTTTTGCAACTTTATTGCCTAAATATGCCTCCTATCTCCCCTTCCAGCCACCGATCTCTTTAATGACCAGATCTGATGGTCTTTCTTCATTCCTCATCCTTCTCAAACCATATATTACCACTGACACTGTTGACCACTCTCTTCTCCTAGATACTCTCCTCTCTGGGTTTTCATGCCCCTTCTCTCTACTGGTTCACCTACCTTTCTAATTATTCCTCAGTATACAATGCTGGCTTATCAGCCATATTGTACCAACTGAGAATTTACCTTAAAGTTCTGTCTTGGGTCTTCTCATTTTTCTCTATGCTTCCTCACTTGGTGATCGTATAAATTCATATTTGGCAACACAGAACTATGTATATATCCAGCCTCAGTGTCCCCTCAGAGATTCAGTATTGCAACACCAGTTAATTGCCTATTGTACATTTAAATTAGATGCCCCAGAAATATCTCTTGGCGCAACATTTCTAAAACAAAATTCCACCTTTACACAGCTCTCTTTCAGATCTCTCTATTTTGATTGAAGGCATCACCATCTTTTCAGGTTTGTTGCTGCTTCTTTTTCCTCAACTTGTCCCTTTCCCTGCCCCATCTATTCAATCATCTGCCAAATCTTGCCATTTCTACCTTCACGTCTTTCTTACCAGACCCCTTATCTCTACTCTTACAGCTGCTGCCTTATCATAGACCCTCATTTCCTCTCACCTAGATTATTGCATTGACTCTTAAACTGTCTCCATGACTAAAGCCTCTCTCCACTCTAGGCTACCCTTCACACCACTCACAAAATGATCTTCCTTCAGAACTCTGCTCAGTACCACCTCCTACATGAAACATTTTCCAATTCCCAAAGCTGCTCTCAGACCACCATTTGTTCAGTTATTTATGCTGCCCTGCCACTTAGAATGGAAGCTGCTTGAGAGTAGGGATTATTTTGCTTTCTATTTTGAATTTATATCCTAGGTATTTAGCACATGTTCAGTTATTCCATTATGTTCAAATTCTTCATGATACCTTTTGGTACTTTCTTGGAAAATATACTAGAGTGATTTGTCATTTCTTTCTTCAGTTCAGGTGAGGTAACTGAAGCAAACAGGATTATGTGATTTGACCAGGATCACACAGCTAATATGCTTCTGAGGATGGATTTGAACTCAGGACTTCCTAACTCCAAACCTGGCCTCTATACATCATGCCACCAAGCTGCCCACTTAGCACATAGTATGTGCTTAAAATGCTTGTTAATTGATTGATTATGCCGTAAAAATTGTATGCTTCTGAATTAAGCCCCAGTTGACCTCTGGTGCTACTAGTTGCTGGACATAGTTTAATATAGGTTGATTAGTGTCCCCTCTAGTCCACAGTGATCACTGTCAGCTTTGAGCTCCATCAGCAGCCTTACTAATTGCTGCTCCCTTCTTTGTGGCATTTCTTGTTTATTGTTAGGTTTGTCTTGTCTGGCCTGCAAATTCCAAAAACACAGAAGACTGCTTCTTCATTTCTTGTCTTCCCAGAGTGCCCTCCTCTGCCTGTTGTATGTATGTAATCAGGAAATATGCTCTGATTGATTAATTGCAAGTTCATGTTTGTGCTTGTCTTTTTGTCTCTGTAACTTTTGCCTTGAATACCCTTGTCCTCTAAAGGGTATCTTAGCTGTCCTTTAAAACCTACTTCAATCGCTGTTGAGAAGGGAGGAAGAGAGGGAAGAGAAAGAAAGGGAGAGGGGGGAGAAGAGAGGGAAGAGAAAGAGAAAAAGAGAGGGAGAGAAAGAAGGAAGGAGAGAGAAAGGAGAGAGAGAGAGAGAGAGAGAGAGAGAGAGAGAGAGAGAGAGAGAGAGAGAGAGAGAGAGAGAGAGAGAGAGAGAGTGTGTGTGCACATGCTATTGACTTGGATACAAGAGTACTGGGTTTGTATCTTACCTCAGATACAAGCAATGAACCAACCATGTACAGTTCTTTTTTTTTTTTCCTTTCAGAGCCTGTTTCTTCTTTAAAATGAAAATTAGTATAATAGCTGATGTAATAGCATTTACTATGTGCTAGGCTCTCTACTACCCACTTTACAATTATCATTTTATTTGATCCTCACAGCACATCACAACCCTGGGAGATAGGTGTTACTATTATCCCCATTTTATGCATGAGGAAACTGAGGTGAACAAAATTTAAGTAACTTGCCCAAGATCAATAGCTCTTAAGTCTGAGGCTGGATTTGAACTCAGACCTTCCTAACTCTACCTCCAGTGCTCTATCCACCATGCCACCTAGCTGCCTACAATATGCCTTATGATAGCTTCACTATTTATTGCACAGGAATGTTATGAGGAAAATGCTATGGGTGTGGGCATACAAATAACAGTATCATCTATAAAACATTTCTTTCTTCAATGCAGATCTGACCATATCATTCTCCTTCCTATTTGTTAAACTTCAGGATCACTTATGAAATCATCATTTTGACTTTCAAAGTCCTTCCTAACCTGAGCCCTTGCTACCTTTTCAACCTTCTTACACTTTCCTCCCCAGATACTCCTCAGTTCATTGACACCAGCCTCAGATCTATTCCTCACATATGACATTCTATATCCCAAGTCCAAGTGCTTTTGCTGGCTCTCTCCTCTGCCTGGAACACTCTCTCTTCTCACCTCTACCTCCTGGCTCCGCTGGCTTTCTTCAAATTCCTACCTTCTGCAAGAAGCCTTTATCAGTCCTGTCCAATCTTAGCACCTTCCCTCTGAGATTACCTCCAATTATTCCTATTTACCTTGTTTGTATCTAGTTGTCTGAATGTTGCAAAGGTGAACTCCTCGGGAAAAAGGACTGTCTTTTGCCCTTGTGTCCCCTCACAGTGCCTGGCACATAGTAAACATTTAATAAATGCTAAATGACTTATATAAAATATAAATGTTGTTCATCACAAAATGCTATAATTTATTTTAGAGAACCAGACTATTTTATATAACCATAGATGAAACATTTTATATGCAACATATATGTTATAACGTAAATACTTTGTCATATACTTTGGCAAGAGTATGGAAGAGATAGACTGGTGCTGGGGGGAGCAAGAGACAGGGAGGCTCATTAGGAAGCTATTTCAGTAGTCTAAGGTGATAGGTGAACTAAGCATGTGGTGTCAGGGTGCCCAGTAACTATTAATTAAAGTAACTATTAATCATCTTTTCTGTGCATAGAACAAAAACCAAAGTATAGATAGACTGACTCCTCCAAAAATATAAAGGCAGATACTAATGAAATTCAAGACTGTAATGAAGCTATTTAAAAATAATTTCATGGGTGCAGCTAGTTGGCACAGTGGACAGAGAGACCACTCTTCTGCCTAAACTCCCTTAAAAAAAAAAAAAAAGAGTTTTTAAACCCTTACCTTCCATCTTAGAATTAAAACTAAGTATTGGTTCCAAAGCAGAAGAGCAAGCTTTAAGGACTAGTCAATAGGGGTTGAGGGAGATCTAAATTGAAAATTGCCTTTAGAAATTCAGCCAGGAAAAATGCCAAGGCCCTGCTACAGACAGATAAACTTCAAACCTAGCCAAGGTCCCGCTACAGACAGATAAACTTTGGACCTTGCGCTGGGACCTGTCCAAGGTCCCTGATCAACTTCAGCACCGAGACCCCAGGTGCAAAAAGCAACTTTCCAACAAAGGTTATTCATGAAAAGTGTTTAAACCCCAGCCTGTCAAAAGCAACTTGGAACTCTGATGGCAGAAGTTCCCACTGATGCATATCAGTTGAATAAATGGCCTTTCTCTGCCTGTTTGCATT
This sequence comes from Monodelphis domestica, assembly GCF_027887165.1. Taxonomy (NCBI): domain Eukaryota; kingdom Metazoa; phylum Chordata; class Mammalia; order Didelphimorphia; family Didelphidae; genus Monodelphis; species Monodelphis domestica. Next base: position 195,956,231 of record NC_077229.1, on the reverse strand, counting down.
GTCCGTGGTCTTCCATGGTGGTGGGTAAAATCCCGGACCTTAACAGGATCATCTGATTTGTCCAGTGTTACAAAGCCAGGAAGTATTTGAAGCCAGATTTGAACCTAGGATTTCCCATCTCCAGACCTGGCTCTCTATCCACTATGCCACCTAGCTACTCCCTTATTAGGTCTTTTTAAGAAACTTTTTATTAACCAACATATTAAATTGTTAAAGGCTTTAAAGTGTCCAACAAAGAAGTCTGTTTTTGATCCTTCAGGTCAATGGGAGCCACAGGCATTCTTTGAGAGGAGTGTGACATGGTCAGGCCTATGATTTAAGAAACTCATTTTGTCAGCTTTGTGGAGAATGAATTATACCCAGAGGCAGGCAGACTAATTAGGAGGCTATTACAGTACTCCAGGTGATGGGTAATGAGGGCCTGAACCAGGATGGTAGCTATGTGAGTGGAGAAAAGAGGATAAATGTGTCTAGATGCTGGGGACATAGAAGCAATAGGGCTTGGCAACCAGTTAGATATGTGGAAGGTGAGAGAGAATGGGGAGTGGAGGATGACTCCAGAATTGACAACCTGAATGGCTGAAAGATGGAAGTTCAAACAAGAGGTATGCCTGGAAGGAAAGACAAGTTCTGTTCAGACATGCTGAGCTTACAATGGCCCCAGACGTCCAGTTGGAAATGCCCAATAGATTGTCAGTTATGCAGGGTAAGAACTCATGAAAGAGACAACTATTGGCTTTGTGGATCTAGGAGTCATCTACCCAGAGGTAATCATTGTGCTCATGGAGAATGAGGAAAGGGAGGAAAATGAATAAGCATTTACAAAGTGTCTCCTGTGTGCCAGGCAATTTACAAATATTATCTCAGAGGAGATAGAAAGAGAAATGAGGGCCCAGCCCTGAAAAAACACCTACCACTTAAAGAAAACATGAGATGAAGTCATAGGATATTAGAGCCAAAAGAAGCCCTCAGAGTCATCTAGTCTAGTCCTCCATTTTACAGGAAATTGGGACTCTCCCACACGGGACCTTGGGCAAGTTGCCTAACCTTTGTGGACCTTAGTTTCATCATCTAGAAAATAAGGGGATTGGAGTGGTTGTAATGCAAGGTAATGTAGTGAAAGGCTAATGCAGTAGCTGTTCACAAAACCAGGAAGACTTAGTTTGAAGTCTTGATACTTACTGGCTATGTGACCCCAGGCAAGTCACTTAACTTTCCAGTGTACTTGGCAACTCTCTTAATCTAGTAATGTCAAACTCAAATAGGAACATGGGCCATTAACATATACATAAGGATCCCTGTGGCCATGTATTCATTTAGTTTTAAAATATAATGTTATCTATGTTTTATTACTTTTTAAAATTTTGTAAAATATTCCCCAGTTACATTTTAATCTGGTTTAGTCTGTTTTGCAGGATGTTAGTAAGCTGCATTTCTGACCTGTCTGCTCTAAATTATAAGTCTCTGAAAAGGAGCTGACCTGCATTGATAAGTAAAGTGAGTTTACTCTCCAAAGTTCCCTATTGTAATGAAATTACAGGTCCAATCCCTCTCCCTGCCCTGCTCTCTAAATCTATTATCCACCACCACATCTCTAGTTAAAGGTAGAACTCAATACCCTTGTCAGGTCCTAAATGTTGAGGTCTTTCATAAGTAAGGAAGGAGACCAATTTTCCATATGAACTATCTGTTATTCCTTTATAGCCACACATCATATAATTAAGTGGAACAATAAACTAAAATATAATATAATTTATTATAGGAAAAAATATAGTAAAGCCTAATTAAACAAAATATTATTGGTGTATTTTCCTTCTATTTCTTTTTGTATTTTTCCCTCTTATAGGAGAAGAAAATCAATAATTATTTTCTCTGTATCATTTTCTTAGTCCATCTCTTCCCCCTTCCTCCCCTGTTCCCCAGCCAATGCAGAATATTTTGTTATTGTCATTCTTACTTTTTAAAAGCAAGCACGCATTGCTGGCAGAGCCTGCCCTCAACAGAAAGGACTTTAACCTTGTCTGGATGGACAAGAGGTTAAGTTTAAGGAGCATCCATCCAGCTGCCTGTCCCTGGCTACAGTGGAAAGAAGGCAGAGCTAAGGCAAATTCAATCCTCTGCTGCCACCTAGCTCACTTAACCCTTCCTCAAATGCAGCCACCAAATGTGATATGGGTTGAAAAAATCTTTTCAAAGGATCATAGACCTAGAGATCATGTAGTCCATATGAAGAAACTGAGAAAGTTGAAGGATTACATGAATTTACCCTTTAAAGTTACACAGATACTAAGTGACCTAGCCAAACCCAGGTCATCTGACTCCAAATGCATTGTGCCACAATGCACAAAATGCATGAATGCACTGCTAAATTTTAAAAATGATAGAGAAATGGTGGAACCTTTGTGTCCCTTGTTCCCAAAGCCAGGAGAAGGTCCTGGTGTGATCTAGACAGGGCTTGAAAATGGCACTCCTTGGTATCTAAAGTCATGCTTCCTGTGCTTTTCTATCCATGGAGACTTGAACCCATGCAACCTAACTTCATAAAATAAATATATATGTTGAGTATGACCTGAGGTTTTCTTTCATCAAAATTATGTGCACCTGAATGCTATGTAACTTTAAAGACCAAGCTTGGCCACCTTTGGGTGGTGATATACCCTGGACAGAACACTGGCTATGAAGTTACCCCCAGGGTCCTTAAGCTGATCATTCCTTCAGGACCTTCCTGGATCCTACAATCCTGTGATTTCCCTGCCCTCTTTGCAGAAAAATGAGGAATTCAGTAGATGTATTAGTGAATTTTGCTGGAATGAGTACTTTTCTTTATCTCATTCTTTTTTATTCTTTGTTCCAAGGAATAATTGATGGGCAGGGGTGGGGGGATACAGAGGAGATCCAGGTCATGTGATCATGGGCTTAAAGCTGGAAGTAACTTCAAGATCATCATCATTTTATGAATGAGGGAAGTAAAGCCAAAAAAGATACGGAACTTCATGAGGGTCATATAGCTAGTCAGAGTCTGAGGCAGGGTTTGAATCTGGGTCTTCCTGATTCCAAGTCTAGTGTTCTATCTACTACACTAACTTGAGTAAAGAAAGGGAGTCAAGTCAAATCAACAAGCATTTATTATGCACCTACTAGATGACATTCACTGTGCTAAGCCCTGGAGATATAAGGACAAGCAGAAAAGGAATCATGATATTAAAATAAAGTGATCTATAAAACATTTAAACTTTCAAATTTCATTGCCTTTAATATTTTAAGGACACATAATTTACAAGTTTGTGTACTCCCATCAGTGGCATAGATTGCCAGCCCTTCATCCCATTAGAAATTGTCTTAAGACTGTTCTTCCCAAAGAAGGGATCCACTATGACCACTCTGATGATGATCCTTTCCAATTTAGGAAAGCTGTCCTTTAGACAACAGAAGTATAGTTTTTCTCTGGTCCTTTTTCTAATGCTTATTCATCTTGTGCTCTGCTGGCAAAGTCTTCACAAAGTCAGAGTCCCCTCTGTGTCATGATGAGGAGTCAAAGGAGAACTCCAGTAAGTGGTATATGCTTTATAAAAAATTATATTGGAGTAGATAGAATACCAGGACTAGAGTCAGGAGGACCTGGGTTCGAATCTGGACTCAGAGGCTTCCTAACTATTTGATCCTGGGGAAGTCACTTTACCACATTTTCCTAGCCCTTGCCCTTCTTAGAGTTGTTACTAAGACAAGGTAAGAGTTGTTTGTTAGTTTTTTTAGTTATATTGAAAAGTTCCCCACATTGTGTTGTGCTCTAGGCAACTGCTCACCTTGACCCAATCCTACTCTCAGTTCTGCTTTGACATGAGCTAGTCACCTGTCTCTCCCCTCCCCTACCCCCAATCCCCAGCCAAACCTCTACCAACCATAATGGTAATCATGATAATAGGATAGGGACTGGACCTGTGATTTCATTAGGCATAGGAACTCCAAGCAAAGACTCTTCCTCAAAAGATCAGCACTTTCTCTGCAATTTAGAGTTATCCAGATAAAGCACCAGGACTGGAAGACATGGGTTCAAATTTGACTTCAGACACTTCCTAGCCAAGTGACACTGGATAAGACACTTAACCTTGATTGCCTAGCCCTTGTTGCTCTTCTGTTTTAGAGTTGATACTAAGATAGAAAATAAGGGTTTAAAAAAATAAGAGTTATCTAGAACATTGAGAGATTAAGTTATTTGCTCAGGGTCACTCAAACTGTATTAGAGGCAAGATTTGAATTCAGGCTTCATTTGAGTGTCTAACAATCCTGTGCAAAAGGCACTGTTTATATCACTATCTCCATTTTACACCTGCAGATATAACTGTAGCTTAAAGAGGTTGCGACTTATCCATGGCCACACAGATAACAAGTCAGAAAAGTTGTATTTGAACCTAGGTCTTCCTGCCTGCTGGTCCTGCACTACTCTATTATATTCCAATTCCTGCATATTGAAGCAGTTCTACAGCTGCTTCCTGGCATTTTTTTCTAGATCAAAGAACCCTAAAGCCCCTAAAAGTAGAACTTCAAAAGAAAGGAAATCCTAATGTTAAATAGCATTTTTCAGCTATTTTAAAAATCATCTCTTTCTTCTTCCTCCTCCCATCTCCCTCTCTGAACTCTCCCTTTCATTAGTTGTAGTGGAATCTACTTAGATTATAATTACACAGGCTCAGCGTTCACTCATAACCCCACTATCCAGATGGCCTTTTCCTCTACCTGTGTTATGACCCTCATGAACACAAACCTGAATTCACAAGTGTAAGATTTTTTTTCACTCTAATTAGCACCTTCTCAAGGATTCTAAGTAATTGATGAAGGCAGAAAGAAATGTATCCAAAAGCAGGGTTTCATCTTTTTCGACATGGTGGAAACTAGTAAATGAATAAAGGCAGAGGGATGTGAAATGTAAGTCTTTATTATGCAATGTTCAATAGCCTGGGTAATGAAATTTAAGTGGGGACAGACTGTGTGAGGTTTTAAGAAAGTTGGTTGAGTATAAGAAAGAAGTTCTATATCCAAGTGAGGATTATTAAATGCTAAGATAAAATGTTTGACCAACTTTCCATCTCTTAAGGGCTCTGAAAAAGGTTTCCTTCAAACTTATGGTCAGAAATTCTTCACATTTTTGTGAATATGCATAGACATTACATTTCACTAATTTGGACAGACAAATTTCTGATTTTTTTTTTTGCTTTGCTTGACTGAAATTTTTTGTAATTTTTTGTAATTTTTTTTATCAATTATATGTAATAAATTTCCACATAAGTTTTCTGAAGTTATATGATCCAGATTGTCTCCTTTCCTCCTCTCTCTCGGGTCTGGCAAGCAATTTGATCTGGGTTATACATGTGCTTAACATGCAAAACATATCTCCATATTGTTCATTTCTGTAAGTGAATAATCATATAAAACATAAACAAAAACTCAAATAAACTAAAGTGGAAAATTATATGCTTTCACCTGCATTCTGACTCCAATAGTTATTTCTCTGAAGGTGAATAGCATTCTTTGTCATAAGTCCCTCAGACAAATTCTGATTTTTAAAAAATGAATCTCAAGACCTTACCTTATCACATAGCCTGGCTTCCACAGCAATTATGTTCATTAAATTCAGCTAGGCTGTAGCCTTATGTTGGACCAATAATTCATTGCTAAAATCCTTATGTTGTCAGCAGGGCAGAAGGAGAATATATGTAAGATGTTAAAGTAGGCCTTGACAGTAACTCATTATCAATTGATACTTAAGGGTTAACACAATAAGGTGCCACAAGAAAACATTTGGCAACAAAGTTGAAAAGGATTGGAGAAGCAACTGAAATAAAACATTCTTTAAGCTAAGAGCAAGAAGGCTGAAACAGCAAGTCATAGGAAGCCAACGTGAAGTCTACCTAGAAGTAAATTAAATAAACATCATTCAGTTGAATGATTATCATGTTGGCACCAAAGCCCTCATGCATCACTGAATAGGTTTTTAAGAAGCCTGTTCTTTACGGGAGGATCTTTGATTATTTGGGGGTAAAAATTTGGATGAGGTTTAGTTAGGGCACTCACTGAATGCATTTTAAAGTGTGGGTATAGAAATAATGCTCTAAGGACACCATTATTCTTAAACACTGGGCTTTTTTCTCTCTTTTCTCTCTTTTTTTTTACTGTATTATGAAATTCTTCATGAAGTCCTAGAGTAGTAGATGTGGAAGTATGATGTAGGGAAAAAAATCTTTCAGAAAATTTTATTGATTCAGAAATAAAAACATTATCCAAATTTATCTGTGGCTTTTAGGACCAAAAATAAGAAATAAGTTTTTTCAAGCTTTATTTTTCCTACCAGTCTTATTATTATTATTATCAATAGCAGGAATAGTAACAGCAGTAGTCTTTAACAACATAAAACTAAAACATTAATATTTTCACTTCTCTCTACATACATAATCTCTTTTGATTATTAGTCACTTTTTTCCCATCTGGCTGTTCACTTGGACTCTCTTGTCTCCAGAAACTCATCTTCCTGCAAGCTCAAATCAACTCTAAACCTTCAACTTCCTTGGTGCACACACTTACCTTTGCATTCCTCCTTCCTTCTAATTGTAAAAGCATAGACTTGTTTTATGCTTGTATATTTAATATTTTTTAAAATATGCATCTTAACTCAATGAGCTGCCATTTGCTATTTCTATAGAGAAATGCATGCTCATAACTCAGCAATTATGTATGTGGCATATCAACATTATTGGTCCATAATCAATCAGCATAATGACTTCTGTAATGGGCAAAGTTTGTTCTAGATTGGTTTACAGTGACTGAAGTTTCCTTATGTGCTCAGTATTCAATTCAAGGTATTGACAAGGGCAACAGTGTGAGAAAAACGAGTGGAAATCAGTTGACTTGAGTTCTAAGGCTGGCTTGGTCACCAACTTGCTATGTGTCTCAGGAGAGATTGATAAAATGTGGCCTTTCTGGACCCACCACCCTCCTCCAGCACACTGGGACCTGGAGGGCCATGTTGAGAACCCTGCTATATCTTGGACCATATAGGGTGACACATTTAAAGTTCTAATAAGGATAAAAGTTGACCTTAGTGCTGAGTTCTAAGCACTAAAAATTAAAAGGAAAATCAAGGCACCAAGAGACAAGAATCATCTTAAACTCTGTCAACTGTATTCCCACACAAGGAAGTGTATTCAAGTACATGACTAAACTTTGGATATCAGAATTCCATCATACTCTAGTAAATATATATATGCAATATATATGTGGGATAAATTATGAGTACAGGTTCCTCATTATTAACCTGTCATAGATTAAAGGCATGAAATAATATTATCTAGATACCCCTTGATGACATTTTTTCCTTTTCAAACTAAAGATTACTTTTCCTAGGCCTGCCCCTTTGGTAGAATAGTGTGAATACTAACTAGTCCACAAAGTGTTAACAAAGACTGGGTGAAAGGAGTTTTGTCCTCTGGCACTAAATTTAATGGATGCTATTCAACAAGATAAAAACAATAGAACTGAGAGTTTTGTTAATAAGAACAACTAAAATAGGAAGCTTTCAGGCAGGCAGCAGGGTGAATTTCTCCCCTGTTCCCTTCCTATCACTCTTTCATCAGTGTCCTTTACACCAGTGACCCAGAGTGACTGCCCTCTACATAGGACAATAGTCTGTCCCCTTCTACCCTAAAACATGAGGACATGCTTAGTGGTGATCTCTCTTATCACCGTAAAAATTCTGGGCCAGGGATGAATCTCTGTAGAATTATGATCCATTTCTTTGGAAACTCAGATCCACCACATTGGTTTCTGGTCAGAAATACTATTTCAGAAGTCACTTCTCTTGCTACTTTGCCTCTGGCCCTTAGCCCTGCAAACTATGTTTTCATTTCCCTTATGGTGTGTTCCTCTTATTCCTCCACTCTGAGCACATCCTAAATTTTGTCTATGTACCTGTCTCTTCATGGCTTATTTGTTGTTATTGTTCTTTTCCTTAACGGTTTTCTGAAAAACCATCTGAAGTCTTATAATCTGTCCCTTTAATCATTTGCCTACCTGGGCCACCTTAGAGAGCTATATTAAGAATTAACATTATCATCTTGCCCTGAAAAAGACAATATTGTTTTCCCTTAAACCATGTTTAATACCTCTATTTACATTTTAATATTTACTCCAGCTTCTCTAATCACTCCATCTTAGAAGATGATACATAAAAGTGTAAAAGTAGTTTACAGCCTGTCAATTTGTTACCAGTAATTAACATCAGGGACCAGTATTTTTATGTTTCAATTGTATAAGTAACTTTTCTCCAAGTCCAGCTAATACATGAACTTTTTTTTTGTTTGTTTGTCCATTGTATGATTAAATAATAACCAGATTGTTGTGCCTAGGGTCTAGGAATTCACTAACTTCTGTCAGTAATAACTGAGTTAAAACTGAGTTTAAAACTTTACCTATGCATGAAAATCAACTAATTTGACATTTTTTTCTGTGATGGGAATATCACTTGCCTTTCTTCTACAAGGGCAATGTGCACAGTAGTGGCATTTCTGAAAGAGAATAGGGAAATCTAAGAAAGGTTAGGTCATGGATTCTTCCCATATTCACCCCTTGACTAACCATAAGCTGAGCTTATAATTAACACCCAGTGAGTAGAAATATCTTGGTAAAACAACAACAACAACAACAACTAAAAACCAGGAAGCACAAATGGCTTTATTAAAATATTTTTTTAATTAAAATTTTGGAAAAGTTACTCTTTGTGACAACTCCACTGTACTCATACCTCCTTTGGTTTTGTTCATTATCACCTCCAGGTAAAACCAGGTGTGGAAAAAGATAGATATTTCTTATTACAGATCACAATAATTGATTGTAAAGGTAAAATCAACTGTGGCCTTATGTATGGGAAATTAGCTGTTTTTCTCTCTGTAGAGGTAAAATTTTAATGTTTCTCTCATATTTCATACAACTTTCATTCTTGCCTACAAAGCTGCATTTTAAAACACCACAGAATGTGTCAGCGAATCAGTTTTTAAAATGTGTATTAAGTGCCTTGTATGTATAAAGCAGTTTGCACAACCTGTCGCAAAGAACCCATGCTGTCCAACATTACCAGGAGAGCTTTATTCATTCCTTGCCATATTCATTCTCACATCTTCCATTGCAAAAGGTCAGAATGATTACTTCAGCAGAATCCAACTTGCTGTCACTATGGGGAACAGGAACCACTGAGTGAGTGGGTATTAAGCACAATTTAAAAAAATATTTTTTTAATAAGTCATTGCAAAAATTAAATTTACTTAGAGTTTTTTGTTGTGCATAATGTTTTGTCACTTCTTTGAAGCGATAGACCTTCCCAGCTTTTCTAAACCAGCTTCTCTAGACTTATAACTAAGAACTCATCTTCAGTGCTGGTGATATTAATATTCAGTCTTAGACTATGGTTTGGCTTCTGTCTGTTGTCTTAAGTACATCACAGCCTCTACATTTTCTAAGTCTCAATGCATTTGTACTCCAACCAGACCAACATATACTATATACTGCACAGCCATCATGAGCCTCCATGATAGGTCTTCTAGAGAATATAGTTAAAAAAAAAATGCAAGATTTTTTGCTACTCTTTTTGCCTTGAGAAAGAGCCCTTGCAATCATTATGGTTTCTCTTTAATTATAGAACTTAGTGTTAGAATTTCAAATATTCTAGCATACATTTTTCCAAAGGCTTTTGTTAATGTGAAAGAAAATACCTTGATCTTGGAGCATCATATCTAACTTATTATTCAGAGTGAACAATTTATAATACATTATTTTTGTTCCAGTTATATGACTGACTCAGCCCCCTGTTGGAACCAGAGATCCCCCATATTTGGATATATGCCTACTTTGGGTTAAAACTTTAGTGTTCTCAAAGGATAGCTTAAAAGAATCTTCTCGTCAAAAGGTTCTAGTTCCTTTTAGCAGTGCCCAAAGTAGTTGTCTTCCTGCCAATGAGAGAGCTCAAGATTCAGCATGTGTGACACTGGTGATCCATTTAATTGGCTTATTGGTATTAACAAACACATAATGACAGAAAGCACAATTTCATTACATCTTTGGCACACTGATATTGAAAGAAAGAAAGGAGCACAGATGGCTGAAAACAGCCATAAAATATTCCATTACATGTCTACAAAAATCATTAGACAGCAGTTAAAGAGATGTTATTAATGTATCAGATTCACTTGGGGAGTCATGTTTCTCTAATGTGCATTAAAACAATGATACTTCTGGTACTTTTAATGGAGCCATTGCCAAATACAAACATGTCTTTCGAAGCAATTACAAAATAGATTTATCAGCAGTAAAGAAGATGTCATTCAGCTCTGTGTCTCTAAGCTGGATAAATTAGTTTTCATCTTCCAACCTAAAAGATAAAATATCACAATTATTACTAGTAGTCCCTGCCATCATATGATATAAATATACTAGCATTGGGGGATTGGTTTTATTTTCACTTTTATCTTAAAAACCCAATAAATTCTGACCAAAATATGAACATTCACTAATTTGTGAAATCAACTTAGTAACTGATTGTACAATCTAAATAAATTGAATGTTTCTGTAGTTTTGACTGACGTCTGAGGAAGCAAGAATCATTATAATAGACACTTTATGTTCTAATTCTATGTAAATTGTTTAATAATGAAAGGACTGGGCTAGGTGATCTCCAAGTTACCACCTAGCCCTAGATCCTTTGAATGATAATAGGAAGTCTGGTAAACTGCTTAGTCAGGAACTCTTAATTTTGCTCTTCTTTGGTGGACTCATCACAGCCTGATAAATCCAGAATTTTAATGGTTATCTCATCTAGTTAATATTATTCTCCAGGAAAATAGGTTTATGGTGCTCAGCATATTTTCTTCCCTTAGGAACTTTTCCTCAGGAAATTAAACATATCAAACAGGTATTCAGTTAATAATCAAAACAAAGGAATTCTCAAGGAATATTTTTTAGGAATAAGGATAAACCTTTTTAAAATAATGTTTATGCAATTAGCATGTGTTTGTTTTCTCCCCCTCTCACCTCTACCACTACCTCCTATTAAAGAAAATTATAATAAATAATCATAGTAGTGCAAGTCAGATACCCACATTGGCTGTGTCCAGGAGTATATATCTCATTCTGCACATTGCGTTTATTACCTCTCCATCATGTAGGAACTTAAATTTAAGTTTTATGCTAATATGAAAGTTCTAAAGTAATATTGTGTTCGCTCATTTAAAAAACTAACTCTTAAGTCATGAGTCTGTTAGCTGCTCTTAACAATTTAGTTTAATAGAGATATATTAAAAGAGAGAAATGTAGGAAGGAAGTAGAAAATATTGCCTAGCTAGATACTCTATAATTCCTGTCTGAAGAAGTCTAGCTTACCACCTGGCAAAGGCTATCAAGTACTGATTTCCATGTGGAGTCATGGTAGCCTCTTAAGCCAGAAGTCCCAGTGGTATCTTAAGCAAGGGTTCCACCAACACAGCCTCCTCCAGGAAAGGAAGGCCTCTTCAGAACCAATCTCTCCAGAAGCCAAGATAGGAAGGCCAGCCACTCACTCAGCAAGCCAACACAGTATCCAAGGAAAGAATCTCGTCCTTCAGTACAGCTCACTGATACAGAGTGTCTAAAGACAAACTACAAAGGAGAAGTTCAAAGAAGAAATCCCTTGGACAAGAAGTTCAATACTTTATAGTCCTTTTTCCATGACACTTCCTGTCCCTTCCCCACTTTACGGGAACCAATCACAGTCTTTCAATTTGCCTAGCACTGCCCAGGGGCAGGGCAATGGCCTCTGGAGTTGTCACCCACTTTAGCAAGTGACTTGTGAATTCTCTGACTTAGTGGCAAGTAGGGGTACTTGATTTGATTAAGTAAAAACAGGAAAGGGGGGAGTTAATCCTATCTTCACAATCAGAAGGTGGTTAGCATTCTTCATCTGTAGTACTCTGAAATCATTAATTGTTCAATGTATTTATTAGAATTCTTAAGTCTCTCAAAATTCAGCCTTCTCCACTGTAAAGATGATATCTGGCAAGTCGATTTAAATACTGATATGTTTATTCTGAGTACTCTTTACACTGGACAGTCTTAAAAACTCCCAAAACCATTTTTTCTAAGGCTCTATTCTTTTCCTGTGGAGTCCATGTCAACAGATACCCTTTTTATTTATACTTATTACATTACCCATTTCAACATGCATTTATACTATGTTACAGTGACTAAATTTGTAATTGATTCTATATATCTATTACATTTGAAATGAGCTACTTTGGGATGGCATGAAAGGAAGCTCTAGTAATGTGCCTCTCTAAAACACTTTCCTATCATTGGAGAGGTGGGAGGCTGGAGATGCAGAATACTGCACATGCTGTCAGTTGTACCTAATGTATCATTTCATCTTGATAAATTTTTTTCTTCTTAAATCTTTCTTACAAAAAATATTTGCTTGACATCCAGAAATGAATATATTGACATAAAACCAAAATTTATCAATACCACTAAAAAAATTTTTTTAAAGTAATGCATCTCATAATTACATTTATAAGATGAGTTTCTTCTGGAAAGGTTACCAGTCCACTGCTGGTTCCACCCATAGTGTAGGTATTCTTAATGGTGTCCATCAAATTGTTCCTCTTAAGCATCTTGGCATAGAGAAAAGACCCCTGCCTAAGGAGTCAAAGGAACTTTAATTCATTCAAGTAAATAGTAAGCAACTACTATATGCCAAGCATTGTGCTAAGTACTAGGGTTAAAAAAAAAAAAGACACTGTCCTCAAGGAGTTTACAATCAATGGGTGACAATGCCCATCTCTGATATTACTAGCTATATTATTTTAGACAAAATCATTTAAATTCCCAGGTCTCAGTTTCCTCAACTGTAAAATGAGGGCATTGAACTATGTGGCCTTTGAAGTACTTCCTATTTTGTGATCTGTGTATCATCTTATATAGACTTATATCTGATGTCTACAACCCATAACACTAGTCACATTTGTGGCTTTGGTTGTTGCTTCCCCTCTCCAAGGCTCAGTTTCCTTATCTACAAAATTAGGTAGTTGAATTAGATGATGTCTAAGGTCTAAGGCCTATTCTATCATCATATAATTTTGGTTCCTTTTGCCATAATGCATACTGAGTTTGGATTACCTTTCAGTTAGGTTTTTCCCCCTTCCTTAATTCTCATCATGCAACCTAACAACAGTAATGACACTATGACTGGATAACCTTAGGGCATTCATTTTATTTTAGTCTCAATTTCCTCATCTATAAAATAATTAAACTAGATGATCCCTAAGGTTTTTTTTTAATATCCGATGTTATATTCTAATTGTTTTAACTTGCTAACATATAATACATGATATGTGTCAACATTATATGTAAATAGTGTGAATTATATGCAATATATAGTTAATGACATACAATTTTACATAGGTATAGAAATACCTAGTATCTCTAAAATAAAAGAAGGGGAAAAGTCCAACCCACTGATAAATAATTGAGAAAAAACACCCAGCCACCACCTTTTACTCCATGAAAGGTAACTACACAGAATGTACCTATTTTATCACTTTTATATTTTCTGAAATATTCACAGAACTGTTTAACAATTATAATTAAAATGATATGATGCCACATACTGATATTTATTCTTAAGGCTCTGAATAATCTGCAACTTGCTGGCTTGTTGATTTTAGTTATAAAACTCCTCATAGTTCCTTAATCATTGTTCATTTTTGCATGGTGTTGGCATATCTTACCAACTTAGAGAACATCAGAATAGAAGCGGGGCCTTGGACAGCATCCTTATCCAATGGTCTCCTTCTGAAGATGAAGAAACAGAGGTCTAGAGAGAGATTGTGATTTGCCAGTTACACGACAAAATTTAGGCAGCTCTCTAACTGAGGGAATCAGGTGAATTAAAGACAAAACACAAAACTGTGTTGTGTGTGGTCCTTTCCACCCAATGGATGTAAGATTTCAACACCCCAGTAAACAAGGAAAACTAATAGCAGGTTGAAACTGAACTGGAGCACTACTAAGCAAAGACCTGGGCTGGCCAATGGAAAATTGAGTGGGGTTATATACTACTACCTTTTTTCACCACAAGCCTATTTCCCCTAAGGTTCAAAAGCTGAGGAAAAAATGAATTCTGTGTCACTTTATCTTCCTATCTTTCCTCAAGGAAGACCAGATAGCATTTCTCTAGCTTGGGTAAGGAAGAAGAATACAGAGTTTTCTGGAATATTTCTGAGGGATCCCAAATATAGCTCATCTCTCATCTTACTGCAAATACAATGTAAGTCTCTAATATTTTATAGCATAGGCATTTGTTCATGCTTGCTTCCTTCCTTTTTGTCTTCTATAGGGTGGCCTATTCAGAGTCACATTGTACTAAGAGTGGTGTGCTTCTAATAGGCCACATACATGTACTCTCTCATAGGTGCCCACACATTTCTGTTCAGGCCTTTTGTTATTCCTCTCATTCATGCTCTTCTTCAGCATTTCAGTTCTGGTACCTGTGACCTCCCTGCCATTGTCTAGCCTATTCAACTGAATTCCAAAATGATCAAATTATTTCCCTGCCTTTTATGTAAGCAACAAGTATGCTGCTAAAGCAAGATGATAGGAAACAGTATGTTAGGCTGTAACTGAGACCCTCCTGTGTCATCTTTTCATCAGTACTTTTACACAGCAGACTGATTTTAAACGGGGACTGATTTCTTACAGCTGTGCACATCCTTCTACCAATGCACCCACCAGCAAAATGCAGAGAATGATTACAAACAGAAAGGAAAATGAATTGGCTATCAGAAATGCTGGTTGTCCTCTTAAGATGACTCTAAATATCAATTCACTTTAAGAACATTTTTATTGGGCATGATTCTTAATCTCTCTGACTTGCCTTTCTTGGGTGGGGAGGCTCTGTCTTAACTTTTGAGTATTGTTTTTAGTGTAATAAGACAGTAGATGCTTTTATCTGATCTTTTTTCTTTAGCCATAAAACATCAGGTGTGAAGGGTGGATGGGTAGAATATGTACTTTATTCAAATCCAAAAATAAGATGTACAGAACTTCTCTAGAAATGATTTTCTCTTGAAAGCATATATCAGTGCCCAGCCTATAGTGATTCTTCTAAACAGACAAACTTTTAAAATTAGAAACTTACCAATTTTAAAAAGTTGTTTGGCTATGCCATTTGTGGATGAAATGCCCCCAACCAGTACTACAAATGATTCCAGAAAATGAAGGTGAATTGTCTCCTTTGACTTAAAAGTATGTAAATCCAATGTATTTTTATGGTGGCTCTGTGCTCAGTACTGGGAGAGACCATATAGTTCAGATGACATATGTGAATCTTAAAATTTCTCAGACTTGTGAATCTTAAAAATTTTCAGACTTGACTTCAGAAGATTTGATTAAGCTAAACCCATTTTAAACAATGAAGGGACTTTGGTCAGGAAGGTGGAAACTCTAACATTACTCCACCCATACTTAGGCATACTTCAGGAAAAGATAAAGTTTTAAACTCCTTACTGAACAATGAAAAGTACTCAACCCATACTTAAAGTGAAGCAAGAACCCTTAAGCTAGGTCTATTTTTAGATCTAATACAAAAGGGTGCTAAGTATCTATGAAGGTCAAATGAATCACTAAAAGGTCAGGCAACTTGCAAACTTGCAAGGGACAAGCTTAACAAAAGAGGTGTGAAGTTTTAGTCTACCCAGAGAAGTTGAGAACTAAAGAAGATGTGAATTAAGAATGGTCAGTCCTGTGAAAAAGTCTACTGTGATTGGTAGATGTGAAAACTTAGGGGAGGTGACATAGGAGAAAATTCTCTTTAAAAGGAGGTCAGAAGGCCTCTGAACTTAATTCAGCTATGGAGCTGAATTGGAAGCTGGTCTCTCTCTCGGTGGCTGAATATAGTGCAGCCTTGGTAGCTGAGTTGGAGCTCAGACTAGTTGGAGTAGCTGGGTCTCTCTGAACACTAGAATCTTGCTTGGGACAAAATCTTGTGGTGAGTGGATTAAAGACTGACTGGTCTCTCTTAAAGCTCAGGCCTAGGCCAATGGCCTAGGCCCCTTTTCCCATTATTTCTTCTTACTCTTTCTCTCCCTTTCCTTAATTCCTTTATTTGTATTAATTAAAATCTCCATAAAACCCAGCTAACTTGGGTATATTTAATATTTGGGAATTTTCCCATGGCAACCACTTTATCTTTGATTTAACTCAAGACACTGTCTTGAAACCATATTTTCGCAGTCACAGTTTAAGGCAGCCACTCTTTTGCATGTAACACATCACAGGACTAGTGGGGAAAAAAACATAGATTTAGAGGACAAATAACAACATTTCTTAGGCAAATGCAGGCTATTATACTGTGGGTTTTTGACATGAGTATTGGAGAGATCCATCATAATGGAAAAGACAGGCAAAATAGTATTATAAAGTTAGCCTGGAAAGAATTAATGAAAACTGCACCTTGAGGCAAATATAAAATTCAAATTAGTAGATAGGAAAAGAAAGGGAAGAGAATTCAGGGTAAGCAGAAGGAAGCCCAGGACCAAAGGCAATGGAGATAATAATTTAGGTAGGTCACGTTCATAGGATCATAATTCTAGAGTTGTAAGTAACCTAAAGGCCCAAATCAGTCTAAGACTCAGGATATAAATGACTTACCCAAGATGGCACAAGTACTAAGCATCAAATCTCCGTCAGGCAAAATTTGAAACCAGGCCCTTTTGATTCTAGAATCATTGCTCTTTCCACTCTCCCACAGAATTCTTCTGAAGCTTATAATATCTTTCTAAAGATTATAAAATTGAGTTTACAGGCAGTAGGGTGCCATTTTATGTACTTATATAGGAAGAAGTGGGATGAAAGCCACATTTAAGAACAATTAGTTTTAGCAGCAATAAAGAAATACTGATGCCGACATATGTTGTAGAAAGAAAAACATCATCCTTGTTTTTGCATTTAGAGGTCCAAATTACAGCTGTACCAATACATGAAAATACAGATTTACCAAACAGATGACATGATCAGTAATTACTTGTTTTACCAAAGTTGTCACCATAGAATTCCTTTCAGTAAAGAGCTCTCCTAGTACAAAAAATACATTTTTACTTAAAAACATCCTTTTTGGGTAAATTTCATTTACATTTCAGGCTTCCAATGAACCTGTGATTTCATCATTGGATATACATCTTTTACCAATGTCTGAAACAGAAGCAGTAGCATCTATTCAAATTCTATCTTTTACAATAGTTGGGTAGCCAGGGCAAGTCACTTGACTCCTAACAGCCTGAGTTTTCTCATCCCTAAAATAAGAATAATAAAACCTGTTGTACTTAACTCAGAGGGCCATTGTGAAGTTTAATGGAGAGAATGCATATAAAGCATTTTCTAAATTTAAAAACACATACGTCATCATTATTCACTCTCTCTCATCCTATATAGCATTGCTTTTTTTTCTCATAAACCATCCATTGGAGGATATATTCAATATGATCACTTCTATACTACTTGATATTGAGTGGAAACTGGCTTCCTCCTGTCCTTATGGTCGCTGTGACAAATCTTAGCCCACCCTTGGCATCAGCTTGTATAAAAGAGGATTACAGGGTGCCATTTGAGCAGATGCATGAGAAAGCTGCTCTGGAACATCACCAGGTACAGTCCTTGAGAACCTGACCATTTAAGAACACTGCAGAGACCTGACTATAAATAGATCCTGATTTGAAAATGATTCCTATATCAGTAGAATCATTTCCTTCTTGCCTGTTTTTATATTATCAATTTAGTCTTTTCTTATTATTAGGTGCTCCTCAGGTCTAGCACCTCCTGTCTCATGAGTGAAAAAAGTATCAGTGCTTTTAAAAAAAAAAAGGTATGAGACTTTTACATAGTCTTCAGTTTTACAAATTTCTTTTATTTCTCACTTGAGCTATATTTTTTAACATTTTTCAATGTCTTCTCTTATTCAACATTTTTATTAAATTAACCAAGAATTAAAGTTCATGTTGATTTGACTTTAAAGGCCTTACTGAATTCATCATAGAATTTCTATACTTCTACAACAGCTGTTGGTGTTATACTTATCTTCAGTGGTTTTTTCATAATTTCTCATCATGAGCACTGTAGTACAGCATTATCAAACAGCCTGTGAAACACATTTTTGTTTTGGTATGATTTCTTGCCTAAGGATGTACAATTAAGCTAACTTTGTGAACACCTTCACTTTTCTTCCCTAAAGAAGAAGAGTAAGCCATCCTTTCATCTAATTGTAACTTCCCTGTGTCTTTTGCTTTCATACATTCAAGAATGCAAAGACTGATAAATTTCATTTCTTCCAGTAGTATGTCCTCTTGTTGGCCATTGGAGAAGATTCGCATTTAAAATACCAATAGCTAAATAACCCATTGTAGATGATTTAAAAACAAAATTATTCTTAACATATTCTTTTCCCTTTCTTTCACTTGGTTACTATCCCTGCAGAAGCAGAAGACTGTACCATATTGAAGGCCATTTTGTACTTTGTTTCATGGGGTGGTGTGTCCAAAGATTACATCACCAAATTACCAGCCTTCTGGTCTTCTGAACTTACTTATTAGGAAGATCAGTCTTTGGAAAGTAAGCAGCTTCCTAGCAGAACTATGAACTCTTTCCAGCTGTGTCAGAATCTTCTAGAACTTGGATTCCCCCTGGCATGCATTGAAAGAGCCCATAGTCACTTCTGCACCATTATGAAGCACCAGAAGGAAACTGTGGAAGAAATACAACACACATGCTACTTTAAATCATAAAATTTTGGTGCTAAAATGACCCTGGAAATCATTTTGTCCAAACTCCTAGTTTTATAGTCAATCTAATTGAGGTCCAGAGAAGAAAAGGGACTTGCCTAAGATGATGTAGTTAATTGCAAAGCTAAGTTTAGAGCCCATGGCTCTTAACTCCCAGAGTCCTATGTTCTTTTCACTATGCCATGAAAATAACTGTCAACTCACAATACCTTGCATTTATATAGTGCTTTAAAGTTTGCAAAGCACTTTATTAATATTATCTCACTTTGATCCTCACAACAATCCTGAGAGGTAGGTGCTATTATCATTGCCATTTTACAGATGAGGAAACTAAGGCAAAAAGACTTGGCCAAGGCCACCCAGGTTAAAATGACTTCCTCAGGGACACATAGCTATTATCTGAGGCAGGAAATGATGTGTTTTTTTGCTGTATCCTCTTATGCCACTTAGTTGCTTTAAATAAAGCAAAGTCTATTTGATTATATTATAAAATTATTTAGGTATTATAAATCTTGATTGGTCATCAAAAACTGTGTTGTCATGACTTAAGCCAGGAAGTATGTGAATTCACATTAATAATGCCTAAGAGATAGATGTTTGGTATAAAAGCTTTTATGGCTTATTCAAGTTTTTCAATTTTTCAGGATCCATTTAAGTATGTGAAAAGCAATATTAACAGTGAAAAAAGTGCTAGATTTGTTTTCAAGATCCCAGGTTCAAATTAAGGATCTAACATTTACTACTCCTTGACTTCTTTTAAAGCCCAACTAAAATCCCACCTTCAACAGGAAACCTTTCCCAACCCCTCTAAATTCCAGCGTTTTCCCTCTTGAATTTCCCACCCATCCTATATAGCTTGCTTTATATGTATTTGTTTCCTTGTCTCCAGTATTAGATTGTAAGCTCTTTCAGGGCAAGGATTATCTTTTGTCTGCCATTGTGTCCCCAGAGCTTTCCATAGTATCTGGCACATAGTAGGTCCTTAATAAAAAAATTTTTTTAATTTAATCAAACATGGGCAAGTTAAAAGGAAAATGTAATACTCATGTCTGATAAGATGACTGTAAATGAGGGCTAGAGTTATTAATACAATTTTACTTGTTATCTAAATTCTGCTTCAAAAAAGCCAATTTATTCACAGAAGAAAAGAATGCAGTATAGAGTCAAGTAAAAAGGGATTTCGTCTTTGAGTCAAGAGGTAACTGAATTTGAAGTCCCAGAGCAGATGCTTATTTGACTATGTGGCCACAGACAATGTTAACCTCTTAGAACCTCCATTTCTAGTCTGTAAAAATGGAATAATAATGGAATTTACCCCCTCAGACTTGTGCAGGCCAAAGGAGGTAATGTGTCTTAACATCTTGCAAACTTTAAAACCCAATATAAATCTCAACCATTATTTTTACTATATTAAGTCTCTTTATTCTTTCTGAAATTTTCCTTGCCATCAGGTCCTACTTTTCCCTTCCTTGGATTTCACAGATCTCCTCTTTGCGACAGTACTCAAAAAATGCCCATATTTCACTTCTCATTGCCTTAAGGCTCTCGTTGACCAATTTCCACCCAACTTTCAAAACCGAATGGGCACAGGCAACATTTGCCACAGTGATATACTACTGCCATCTAATGGTGAAAGGGCAAGGTTTTTTTTTGCCAGCCTTCTAACTCAAGTACTTCATCAGATCTAAATTAACCTCCTTTCCATCATTCCATTTCTCACACAATTTATCAAAAAACGACTTGAAGACTTTGCTATCTAGTTAGCATGTTAGTATTTTTGTTCTCAATTGCAATTTTTAGTAGGTAAGAATTGTAATTCTTTAAACATACACAAAACCCTGATAATTATATATCTTAACATTCAATTTCATGATCTTGTTGAACAACCTCACTTTCCCATCTTCCAAAGTTTGTTTAAGGAGGTTGTAGAAATTTTGAGCTCTGTGTTAGACCAGCAGTTTCTCAGAAAGACTAAAAGAAAATGAATTTAATCTGTTATATATTTATTAGAAAACTGTAACAGGAAGGGGGTTGGGGGGAGGCAGCCAGATGTCTCATTGGATTGAGAGCCAGGCCTAAAAATGGTATGTCCTGGGTTCAAATTTGGACTCAGACATTATTCTGTGACCCTGGGCAAGGCACTTAACCCCCATTACCTAGCCTTTACTGCTCCTTTGCCCTGATACCAATGGATGATATTGATTTTAAGACAGAAGGTAAGGGCCTAAAAAAGTTTTTTGAATTGTGGTACAGTATCTAGAAATAGAATCTCCTGTATTTTGTCAGCTATTATTTTTCCGTTCTTGCAAAGTGAGAGAAAAATAGATTAAGAAAGCCAGACAATAACATACCTTATCTAATATAGAAATCCCCAAAGATGACTAAATTAGAATAGAACTTAAATTTCCCCCAAAGGCTGTATCCTTTTCAGTTTCATCTCTTCCTTCTCACTTTTCCTGTTCCTCTCCCTCTTTCCCTCCCTTCCTCCCAGCTCCCTCTCATATTTGCCAACAGTGCAAATTCTTTGGAGGCTACAGAGATTATAGAGTGATGGTTTTTGCAGAAAATTAAGACATTAGGTTACTGAAACTGCTCCTAGTTTCACCATTGGATAGAGCTATTTTTCCATTTACAAAATGAAGAAAATACATTGGGGTAATGTGTTTAAAGATTCTATGTTGAAAGGGACTAGAGATTTCAACAGAATCTTTGCCACATTGTTTGATTAATGTGCTCATATATTTACAAGCAAGTTTCCTTGGCCTGAATATAAAATTATTTTTTAGAATTTTATTTTTTGAAGGATTCCTCTTCAATTACATGAAAAGTGCCCTGGAGAGTTAGAGTACTCACTACTGATTTGCAGTTTAAAATCTAAGAATTTGTTATCTTTTTTATTGTTGATGAGAAACCATTAAATGTGTTATATAAATAAGTCTTTTAACCAGTTATTATTCTAAAATATTTATGTCATATTTCCTAGGCCTTCAGTCAAAGAAGTTTGCTATATTCGGGCCACCTTCCCTACAAATTTGAATATTGCTTTATTTTGGTTGATTGGATAAATGGTGATTATACCTCTCAAAATCCCAAGTCTAATGGAACTGCAAAGTAGGAATATAACAGGAAATGGTGCTATTCTTAGACTTTTTTAGAGATTCTTCTCTCTCTTGTAACTACTGTATCACTACCCAGTAAAAGAAAATGGGGTGGATAATTGTATGTCAGTTGCAAAAAAGGCATTGCAAATAGAAAATGCTAAATGATTTTTATATTCATTTATCCCTCTCTCTCCAACTTTTCCTTATTTCTTTGCTCTCCTTCCACTATGAAAAAATCATGACTAAGACAAAGATGTCAATACAATAAATGCATAAAGCTCAGCAAACTTCCTCTGATGGATAAGGTGGAGCTAATAGTTTTGTTTTTTTAGTTTTAATTTTTAAAATTTTATGATTCACAAGAAATATTATAGTACAAAAACTTTCCCAAGATGTTATAAATTATTTAAATGGCTTTTTGTAACCATTTTTTCAGTAATTAAAATTATGTCTACTTCAACTCCAATAACAAAAATATTTTAAATATGGAATATTTTAACATTCTCTGCTATGTTGTTGTTGATTCCATTTAAGTATACAACACTAAAAGCATCCTTGAGTAATCTAGTAATCTTTTAGTGGCTGAAACTGAATTAGGAGGAATAAAGGTTCCATAGACCAGCTTATAGTAGCATAGGAAATGAGTACTGGACCTGTGATTTCATTTGTTTAGGGGTCCACTGAATGAGGAAAGTCCCTCTGCTAATGCCTTTCTCTTGCAACTTTAGAATAGTAAGTAATTACCTGGATTCCTGGGAGATTTGATGACTTAACTTAAGGTCATGCAAGTGTCAGAGGAATGACTTGAACTTAAGTCTTCCTAACATCAACTGGCTCTCTATCCAAAAGTATTCTATCTCTCTAACACTGGGTTGATACTCATAAAGAGTAAGAGAACAAATTGTTGCTCTTGATGAATTTGGGTCTCCTGAGCTAGATGGACATTTTTGGATTCTGAAAGAATTTCCAGGTGTGATAACAAAATGATATTTCAAAGACTTTGGAAAATGAAACAGCTGCCATATGATTGGAGAATGGAAAGTATTGACTTCATTTCTAAAAAAAGGGAGAAAAGAGAGTATGCAAACTCAAGGTCTGTGAACTTAGATTTGATTCTTGGAGAGGTTTTCTAAAAAGAAAAATAAAGAGATGGATAATTAAAATCTGGAAACGGAAATGATTATTTCAGAGACCTAGCATGGTTTCATCAAGAATATTTCATTCCATATTGACTTTATTTACTTTTTTTGATGAAGTTACTAAAGATGATTCAAGGGAATTCCATATATAAGAATTTACCTAGATTTTAGCATTTGATAAATATTTGATACTATTCTTAAAAAGAAAATGAAGACATGTGGACTAGACATTAGGACCAAGGATTGATTCACAGCTAGTTAGATGCTTGAGCCAGTAACTCAGTCCATAAATATTTACTGGAGGCTGCTAGGTGGTTCAATGGATAGAATTCTGGGTGTAGAGTCAAGAAGACTCATCTTCTTGAGTATAAATCTAGCCTCAGACACTTACTAGCTTTGTGATGCTTGGCAAGTCACTTAGGTCTATTCACCTTTCCTAATTTCCTAGTTTCCTAATTTGAAAAATGAACTAAAGAAAGAAATGGCAAGCCATCCCAATATCTTTGCTAAGAAAACCCCAAATAAGACCATGAAGAGTTGGACTAGACAGAAGCAACTAAACAACCACAAACACTAAGCACCTATTGTGTATCCAGCATCATGCTAAATACTAGGAAAACAAAGAGAAGCAAAAGACAGTCCCTACTCACAAGGAGCTCACAATCTAATAAAGACAGTACATAAAAAGATGAAGATAAAGAGGTTAAGAAGGTTACCCTTCTTCCTGACAAAGTCCCAAGTAGAGCTGCCAGAAAGAAAATGAAGAGATAGCTGCCCTGGGCACCCTCCTTAAATGAAGGATCTCGGAGGAGGTCTCTACTTTCCAACCTCTTCCCTGGGAGTAGGGGTTGCTGAAAGGAAAAGGAGGTACTAAAGGAGTGTGAATTTCAGGGTTATTGTGCTTTTACTGGATGATGAGTTTTGGAAGAACATGACAAGTCCAGAGAATTGCATCCAGGTGGAAACAATGAATGGTTATTAATAAAAACCATGTCAGCTTGGCATGGGGTCTTCAGTGGAATGCCCTGTGCTGATTAATATTTTTGTCAGTGTTCTAATTAATGTATTAATGGTGCAATCTTCAAATTCATAAGTAATAACAAAGTCGAAAGTGCTAGCTAGCACACTGGATGACCACATCAAGGATATTGACAAGCTAGAGCATTGAGCTCAAGATAAAATTCAAAAAGAATAAATGTAAAGTTTCCCCATTGGCTTAAAAAAGGCAGCTTCACAAGTTGCATGGGATGGACATAATTTATCACTACTGTGTTGCCTTAAAGCTCATATGAGTAAATATGGTATGATAATGGCAGCTAAAAAATGTTAATGAAATCTTTGGTCTTGAACAAGAAAAGGCAGAACTTCCAGGAATAAAGTAATGGTCCCTCTGTATTCTTCCCTCATCCAGCCACAATCTAGAGTATTATGCTTAGTTGTTTTCACAATTTAAAAAGAACACTGATAACTTAGAAGTAAAAAGAAAAGTACAACCAAGACGAAGAAGGGTCTTGATTCTGTATATTAGTATTTTTTGAAGGAACTGAGGATATTCATTTTGGAAAAGAGAAGACTCAAAAATGACTTAATAGTTGGAGGGCTATCTTATGGAAGACAGATTGAGCCTTCTGCATGCTAGAGGACAGAACCAGAATTAAATGTGGAAGCTGAAAAGAGGTTCATTTAGGGTTACTTAATGGTAAGAAAAACACATCCTAACAATTGGAATTGTAGCAAAGTGGAATCAACTGCCTCACAATATGAGATATTGAATTTCTCCTTGGAGGTATTCAAGTAGAGGTTGGATAACTACTTGTTGGACTTGTTATAATAGGAATTCATTTTTGTGATAAAGTAGACTAGATGAATACTGATATCCTTTCCCATTCTCAAATTCCATGATTCTATGATTTGGTGAAAAGTATAATGCCAGGGTATGCAGAATTAATTAGAACTAAAATAGATTGGATGCAGAGAGACTAGCTAATAGGCTTTTTGAAAAGTCTATGCTTAAGTTGATAAGACCTGAAATCAGGATTTGGCAAGTGGAAAAATAGAGACCCTAATCAGAAAACTTGATGGGATTTGACTAAAGAAGAGGCAGCTTTGACTAACGGGGGCAGTTATTGTTTCTATCTTCTCATCTCTTTCCCTTCATACTGCCCCCATACCTCTAGCCTCTGTTTTGCCTCACTTCAATTCTCTCTGAGCCCTTCATTATTCTGCATGTTATAAATTAAAAGTGAATGTTTTAGTCACCAAGAGAGAATAAAGTTCTTGGATTTTGTTTTTAATTTTTAAGAAAAAGATTGCAGAGGGGAATCCTTACTTTGTAAATAGGACAGATTTTCCAAGTGGTAGCAAGAACTCAGCAGATTGTGAGATGGAAATAAGAGTATTTGAAATGTTTTTTCATCAAGTGGAAAATGAATTTTATTCTAATTAGTTACAATCCAGAACAAAATAAAGCATGGTTAAGTAGAAGGCATGCCAAATTTGCATGTCCTTAGGCAAGTTTTTTTTTAACTTTATGAGCCTCAGTTTCCTCATCTGTAAAATGTAAAAGTTGGACTGAATGACCATTCCAAGTTCCCTTTCAGCTCTAAATCTATGATCCCATGAATACTAGTAAAAGGTTAAATATAAATACGTTTTCTACTTAGCATAATAATTATGCCAGGCCATGTTTCATAACCAAATGGTGTTTTAAGCAATACACATTACATCCTTAATTTAATTCAGTAGTTCCTTCAGTACATCTTTCTTACTTTAGAAAATTCTAATGTATGGCTGGGCCTCTGACATTTAGTCTGTTGTCTGGCCTTTTAGATGAAAGGATTTTAGGAACTTTGGTCATTATTCTACATTCTTGAATTCAGTAAACATTTGTTAGAAAAGCCTGTATTGTTATCCATTTTTAAAAATTCTTGACAAAACTGTGTGTTTATGAGCTATATAAAATGTCTACTTTTCAGCAAGAGAACAGGCTTTTCTAGGATTATGCTACCAGTGATCATTTCATTAATAATCTATCATAAAAATAAAATTCTAAGTAAGCAACTCACCATCAAATTCCTTTCTCATTCTTGGAAAAGGATTTTAGAACAAAGTCTAAAAACCTACTTTGTCCCCAAATACAATGTGTCAGCAAACTTCAACTGTAATCAACTGAATGGTTTTATGCAGAGCCTTCTTTGTATTGATAGAGCTTAAATTATTGGCAAGGAAATGGGCATTTTTCAAGAGAAGAGTTTATTACCAGATGCCTGCCAGACTTATTGAAAAGTGCATAATCTCTCAATGAGGTGTGAACTTGGAAAAGAAAAAAAAAGAGAAGGGAACCACTTGGAAAGCAGATAGAAAGCAGATGCACAAAACCAGGAGAAAGAGAAGTCATGAGCAGAGACAAGTTGAACCAGTCTTCTGTCATGGGATGCCACCTGAGCAAGAGAGAGCAGCATTATAGCCCACACTACGTAATCCAGTCAATTAATCAATCTGTTACCATTCATTAAATGCCTACTCATGTTAAGCCCTGGGGACACAGAAAGAAGCAAAAGACAGTACCTGACCTCAAGGAGCCTACATTCTAATGGAGGAGATGACATGCAAACAAATATATTCAAATAAGCTACATATAGGATAAATGGCATAATTAACAAAGAGAAGGCAGTAGGATAAGAAGACTCAAAAAAGACTTCTTGTAAAAGATGAGATTTTTAGTTGAGAATTAAAGAAATCTGGGGAGGTCAATAAGCAGAGATGAGGACAAAAAGCATTTCAGACTTAGGGACAGCCAAAGAAGGTACCAGGGGCTGAGAAATAAATATAGTGCCTTGTTTGTAGAATAGCCAGGATGCCATTGTTACTGGATCAGAGAGTACATGGTAAGAAATCTGATGCAAGAAAACTGGACCTCCGTCCAAGAAGGTTGGAGGGGGGTCAGTTTTGAAGGACCTTTTATTGCCACATAGAGCATTTTGTTTTTGATTCTAGGAAGCCTCTGAGGTTTATTGAGTAAAAAGGTGACATGGTCAGACCTGTGCTTTGGGAAAATCATTCTAGAGGCTTAGTGGAGGATAGATTGGAGTAGGGAGAGACTTGAGGCAAATAGATACTCCCCTACTCCCAAGCAAGCTATCACAATAATCCAGTTCAATGAAGGATGGGAACTCAGGAAGTACACTCCATGAGGAGGAAATTGTCAGCCAAAAGTAAGAGCTAAGGTTAATCCAGTCTCCAGGGACTCCAATAGATCTCTTTGCTGGACATCTGTTCATGCTGAGAGGAAACAGGGATGAATGACAATTTTCTTATCCATTGTGTTAAAAAAAAGAGCCAGATAGTTTACTAAAGCTTCCTCAGAGGGAGAGAGAAGCTTTAAGGTAGGAAGATAGAGAAAGGATAGAAGTTTTAGATACCACGAGGGGGATGACAGAGTCGAATTAGAGATATGAGGTGGCAGGAATGAGTCTTTATTAATTATCAATGAGCCACAGCCAAGCTCTGATCAAAGGACCCTTCCGAAGGCTTTTACCAGTCCAGAGATCCATATTCAATACCACACAGGTCGGAGAGATGATAGAGAAAGATTAGAGATGGAGCCTGAAGGCCAGGCTCCAGCAAGGACAGGCATCAGTGCAAGCTGGAAGGGAGGAAGAGCAGAAGAGAGAAAGGCGGAGCTGGCTGAGGCATATTTAATCCCTTTGATATGCAAATATACACAGTACATAGGGATGATCATCATTGGTTAATGACAAGGTATAGGTGTGGTTTCTCTTAACCAGGTTAGCACAAAGAAACCTGTGTTCCCGCCTAACCTGGAGGAAGCTGGGGTCAAGGGTCAGAGGCTTTCCCAGCCACGTGCAATACTGAGCATGCTCAAGACTGAGCATGCTCTCTTCTAAGGCAATCTGTACATACCAACTGTTTCCCTTGCCCATAGCTAGGGGTGGACTGCTACATTTATTCTACATTTACTAGCTATGGAGTTTAGGAGATTACATTCATTTTTCTATGGAAATAAAGAATGTTTCTATTACTTTATTTCCTCTTGTTATTTGTGTTTTTTTTATGTCTTTATTTTGTTTTTGCTCTTAGATCTGTGACTTTTAAGTATCATAATATACCATGACTTGCCAATAAAGAATATCGTATTGATAGAGGCTCAGCAGTAAGTTTTTTTAAACCCTTACCTTCTCTCTTAGAATCAATACTGAGTATCAGTTCCATGGCAAAAGAGTAGTAAGGACTAGGCAAGGGGAGTTAAGTGACTTGCCCAAGTCAAACACCTAGGAAGTGTCTTAGGCCAGACTTGAACCCAGGACCTCTTGTCTGTAAGCCTGGCCCTTAATTCACTGAGCCACCTAGCTGCCCCCTACCCTCAGGAGTCATTTTTAAAATTCTTTATTAAAAAGCACCAGCTCTGGCACTTATTAATTTTTTAACTGTGGTAATGTCCCTGAACCTCTTTGAGCCTGAGTTTACAAATATGTAAAGTGGGAATACTACTATTTACACTACTTATATCAAAGATATGACAGGTGTTTTTATAAACCAGTAGTACTTCATTAATATAAGCTATTATTATAATATCACTATAGATTTTGATGATCTCTCCTAACACATAACTTAACTGATACTTGATTACTTCAGTGCAAAGGTGAGAAAAGGTGAACATGGGGAGCAATATTTGGGAAAATATGATTTAGGTGAAAGAAGCCAAAGATTTCTATATCAGTGGTGTTAAAAGAACAACCCCTTGATATTGTAGAAAAACCAAGTTTATTAAGGTTAAAAAATGGTAGATAAGGTCCTAAATCTACACAGCTCAAACTCCTCCTACCTTTCTCTGCCCCCCTCTCTGGGATGTCCTTATCTTTTCAAGCCCTTCTTATTCACTCCCTGATCTTATCTAGACCCAAAAAGCTATCTGACCACTTATATACTACAGATTGCAGGACTCACAAATGTACTGAGTCCTTACCGAAAGCCTGGGGTTGGCTTCCTAGGTAAACCTAAAGTCCCATGTGACAAAACTCTTGGGTTTGCCTTAACCAAGTTGTTTCTGATAGGTTGATCTCTATACTTCAGGGAAAGGTAGGTCTCCTCCAAGGTAGTTCTCCAACCCAAGAATTTCCTAATCTTTCCACAAGATTAGTCTTTTCCCAGGGGATGCCAGAGCAAAGATCCTTCTTACCAGCTCAGAAGAAAGCCAAATCAAGAGAGACTGTTAAACCTAATAAACTCCCAAGATCCTCCTCTCCTTCCAGAATCTTTTCCTAGGGTTTGTGTCTCAATTCTCTTCCTTTCCTCTTACAGACATTGTACGCATTTTTCCTCTATCCCGTATCACTTCTTCTAATAGTGTCAAACTCAAATAGAAATGTATCCTTACAGGTTGCATGTTAACTTAGAACACCACAGTTTAATAGTACCCATGGGATATTCAATTTTTGTTTATTTTGTTAAACATTTCCCAATTATCTTTTAATCTGTTTGGGCTTAGTTTGACACTTCTGTTGTAGATTATATAGAAGCTTCAACTCCCTATATCACAAGAATTTAGTTTTAAAGAATTAATAGACATTGGACATGACAAAGAGCAAAATAAAATCACAAAGAAAGAAATTTACAACATTTTAAGTCAGAAAACACATTTATTATGGATATGAGAGTCATGCCTGAGTCATCTATCACTTCACAGTCAAATCATCAACCTCTCAGAGCTAAAACTAGAATTTATAATAAATGAGAAAAACCATAAGAATGAGGAAAAGATGGTACATACAATTAATAAGGTTTACTAGTGTATCATCTAAACAAACTATTGAAGACAGAAATGGAAGTAGACAATAGAAATGACATTTTTACCAACTTTAATCATTTCATCAAAAGGTTAAGCCAATTAATAAATCAATTATATTGCTACAGTAAATTAATTGCTATAATAAGCATGCCAAAGAAATGTAATCGGCAAACATTTGGCTTTCCTGCCAAATAAAGGAAGGTGACTATCAAAGGAAATACCTGGTTAGAATATAAATATAGTGCCTGGCGTAAAGGTGCTCCTTAATAAATACTTGTTGACTTGTATTGAAACTTGAAACTAAAATTTTATGAAGGATACTAGAAAATTATAAGAAATATTATTTAATAATGCCAAAGAAAAAGAAAACAATGAATGATAAAAACCAAACAAAATAAAACTTTGCAAGCTATCCAATTCAGCAAATGGCACTTAAGGATGAAAGTTAAAAAAGGTCTGCAAACAGAAGGGGGGATGGGATGGAGATTTGCTAAATCATTGCGATCAACTATCTTTCTTATCACTGTTATCTGTCAAAAACAGTGAAACCATCCTAACATGATGAGAGATCCCTTCAGAAGAAATAGAAATGTCACTAAAGAAAAGAAAGATGAAAAAAGCTGTGAGATTACATCAAATCAAGAAAGCAGAGATATTGATTAGAGGTGATACAATTTTAAGGGCCCTGAGGGACAGATTTACAAAAATATCAAAACGGGGAAAAGTTAAAAAAATTTTCAAAAGGTATTCAGAAATTTCTGATATTATTCCTTCACTTTTAAAAAGATGACTAGGAAAACATTAAAAACTCTTGACTTAAATGCCTCCTCTCCCATTTATACAAAATCTGTGAGGGTTACATATATATATGAATTTAAATCTTCTTTTACAAGAATATTAGTAGAGAACAAGAAGGTTTTTGCAGATAATATTCATTAGTGGATCACATCTTTAATATCTTACAATTTATTAAAATGAAAATATAAGATTCTATTGTTTATTGATAGGAAAAAATCCAATTCAGTTGAATAAAACCTTACCTTAAAGACAGGGTGTTTTTTTTTTTTATAATAAGCTGTCTATAATTCCTACATCAAAAGCATTCCAAATTCTTTGGAAGGGATAACACTAGAAATGAGCCTCTGCTTGATGATTATATGATAATAAACATCAGTTTAAACATAAGGCAGAAATATACTTGCCAAAAATATTTATCACTATGATGGAGAAGATCCAGTCAATAGGGTAAGTTAAAAGAGAGGTTTCATTTGGATGATTAAGGCCTCCAGATGTTCCCATTTATCACAGCAAACCCCAAGACACTTCTGGAATAGATCTTTAATCACTCAGTAGAGTTTGGTCTATCCAATCACACAGGAAAGACAAAATAGATGTAGAGTATCTCTTGCCCAGATTTCAGTATGCTTCTGAATGGCTACCATGTAGAACTTATCCCACAGAATGTATATCTAAGATAGACAATAGCAGTGGACAAAGCACTGGACCCACCATTGACAAGGAGAGAGTTAAGTTTGCTTTCCAGAAATTATCAAGCCCTTTTTCCATTTTTTTATAAAGCACCAACTTTCCCCAAACAGTGAAGGCCCATCTTTTCAATACAAGTATTTTACCAGCTTTGTTGTATGGCAACAAGACCTAGAACAACACTGCCTCCAAAAACTGAGCATCATACAGAGAACAGGGAAGGAGTGTGTTATGTGTGAACATATTGCAACATATAACCAACGAGAAACTCTTGGGGAAAATGGAGGATAATCCTATCATCCAAGAATGGTATAACAGAAAGAGTAGATGAGTTAGCCATATAATATGAGCAAAGAATGACAGCTACATAGCCATATTACCCCAGCAGTAGCCTCACAATGTTGGAACAACGTGAAGAAGGGCTCCAACACTTCTCTGCTTAATTTTTAGGAAGACATGGGTTAGTGTACAAAATGAGCAGGCATGAATAAATTGTGATCTGCCATTGCTGGTGGTAATTCCCAAATCAATGCAATCACAAAATGCATTTGAGTTTTAACTACATGCACACACACACACGCACACATATATATGTATATGTGTGTATATATATATGCATATATATATATACTTACTGTATGATTTACAAAATACCTTATGTATGTTATTTCATTTTACCTCCAAAATATCCCTGTGAAGAAAACAAAACAAATCCCATTTTACAGAACAGAAAATTGAGACTTATAAAAGTTAAAATGACTTGCTATAAAATGCAGGCAGCCAATTTTTAAAGAGTCATCTCAAATCTCAATTCCATGAAGCCTTCCTCAATCTTAGGATCATTGATTTACAACTAGAGAGAACCCAAAAGTCATCTGGTCTAACTGTTACTTTACAGTTGGGGAAACTGAGGCACAAGCTTACAATGTTTTACAATTTGCTCAGTCACAGAGTTTCTAAGTGGCAGAGCCAGGATTAAAATTCTTTCTAAGTTCAACCATCTTTTAACTATACCACATGGTATCCCCAGTGAGTAGTAAAGCTGATATTCAAAGACTGGTCAAATCTGCCAAAGTAGACTGATTCCATCCATGCTTTGAATTACTTCTAGACAAGATTGTAGAAACTCTTTATCCACAGGAATTTTATTTCCACTTGTTTTGTCTCAGAACTTTAGATTATAAAACTATATAGATTATATAATCTATAGATCTACAGATATAAATTATATAGATAGTATAGTATATATTAGATTAGAAGATTAGAATATAAGATGCAGTCACAAAAGCTACAAAGCCAAGCTAACCAATTATCAAGCAAAGAATCTTTCTCATCCAATTTCTATTACACTATGACATGTATTTTGACAAATGTCATTAATTTTTGCTTGCAATATTTTACTCAGTATGCATTTTCATCAGTGAAAGACCCCTTTGAAATAATCTGAAGAGAAAGAACAGAAAAAATATATTCCCCAAATGATGACTGTATCCTCTTTTGATTTGCGACATTTTAATTAACAATTCAATTTCTAATCACACCTATGATTACAGGTGAGTTCATTAGGTAGTCATTTCTTTCTCAGTTCCCATTTGTTATGATTTTTCACTATCTTGTTGTTTAATCATGAGTCTTGTTTCATAAACCCACTTGCTGCTGTCATTAAACTCATGCAGAAGGCAGTAGCCAGCCAAACAACCACTGTGTAGCCCCCCCTAGCCAGGAGGCATTTAGCTGGACCCTTTAGTAAAGGCTTGATTTAGAATCCAACTTATGCTTCTTGCTGGACTCAACTGCTATTAAAATTGAGAGATGCGTTCAATTTTAAAGGAAGAACAAATGAAATCTGTTTCATAAAGACTGGAATAGCCTCCTATGGCATTTTTTAAATGAACTAATATGTTGATCTTTTCTGGAAATAGGGAGCCATTTTTCATGTTTTTATTATTAAGCCAGAAAAGATGGAAACTAACATGTTCTCCTTAATGCCACTTTTGGGAGTTTTACTGTGTTGTTTTTATTTTAGTATCATCGGTAGGATTCCTTTTTTTCTTTTTTTAAGTTAAGACCAACTACTGTAAACAACAAATTTGAGGATTTTTTTTCCTTCCTTCTTTCCTTTTTTTTAAAAATCAACGATTCACGTGCATGGTTCCTGTTCCTGAGATTCCTTACTCAGATTTCTGATTGCATCTTAACACTCACTCTGATTTTCTGATTCACTAATGTCCTGCTCTATCATTGTATAGGTGTGACTTGGGTTTTTCTAAACCTCTGGCAACAGAGGTCAAACTGTCTTTTTCTAGGGTTTGAAAGAAAATATTGTTACATAGTGTTCAAAGTCTTTTCTTTATAAAGGGAGTAATGACCAAAAAAAATGGGGAAAGTAAGAACCAGTGATAACATATGTGTTTTTCATCCAATAACCTCCCTAATTACATTCCATGAAACTCATCAGGATAGAGTTAGCTGACCCATGGAGGAGTGATTTCATGACAGCATGGAGGGATTATATAGTCTATAAGAAAACAAAGTTTTCATAGTGATAAAATCACTGATTTTATTTTAAATGGGATAAAATTTTCTAATAATGTCAGATATTAGTCAAAATTTACCTTCATATGAAAAATTAGTGAGATGAACAACTATATTATATAAATAATAAGTGTATAAAATAAATAATGCATAATAAAGTATAAATAACCAGACTACCATTTCCTATAGTAAATACCTAAGCACTCATTCATATGTGTTTATTTTTTATAATTTTTGTAATTCATAATTTTTATTTTAAAATTTTTAGGCTTTCAATTTAAACTATTAACATATTTTGATATACTTAAGGATTTAAGGAGATAACCTGTCCTCATTTCCACAACTGAACATATTGTAGTACTTAAATCTTCATATTAAGTATGTGAGCAACTCTTAGGTTACATTTGAAGAAATTAAAAGAGCATTTTTCTGTTTAGTGCCTTATCATTTTGTAAACTTGTCCTTTCAGCTAAATGCCCTGGCAAAGGTAAAAACAAAAACAAAAACAAAAGTAAATTTCTCTTACTTGGTTTAACTTTCCAAATTAAATTTGAAGGTATTATTAAAATTCTTCCATCATTCAAATGACAAACAGAATGTCTGGAAGCTCTTTAAACTAGTCTACTAACTAAAAATAACAGAAGTTTGGGAAAAGTAAGGATTATTTCAGTTCTTCAGTGCCTAGCACATTGCCAAGCACATAAGAAGTACTTAATAAATGATTGTAGATTAATTGATAAATGAATTGACTTATTAATTTGTAAATAAGGTGTCACACCCAAGGATTCTTTACTAATTCCTTTTCTTTATTTTTTAAATCTTTACCTTCCATCTTAGAATCAATACTGTGTGTTGGTTCCAAGGCAGAAGAGTAGTAAGGACTAGGCAATGAGGGCTAAGTGACTTGCCCAGGGTCACATAGCTGGGAAGTGTCTGAAGCCAGATATGAACCTAGGACTTCCCATCTCTAGACCTGGCTCTCAATACACTGAGCCACCCAGCTGCCCCCTACTAATTCCTTTTCAAGCCACTTTATGCTTCAGAAGGAAAAAAAAGTATTGTATCTGGGCATGTTTTCTGACCCAGCATACTTGAGCATTCCCAAAGCAAAATGTGAAATTCACAGACACTCATCAACAGATGCTTCTTCAGCCATGCTGGCTAATGTGCCACACGATTGCTGAAACCAACTTTTATTGATAGTTGACCAACATGTTAATAATGTAACATGCATTTAGTGACTGTGTCTTCTGAAGCTCAGAAGTGACTTACTAACCTTCCTTCCTCATACTTTCCTGGCTTCCTGTAAGTCTCAGCTTAATTATCACTTTCTACAAAAAAGCTTTTCACTATTCTCCTTGACATTAGTGCCTTCTCTCTTTTGATTATCTCCATTTTATCCTGTTTCTGCTGCTTTGTATATAGTTGTTTTCATATTGTCTTCCCACTAAACTGGGAGCTTCAGCACTTAGCATAGTGCCTGCTACATGGTAGGTGGTTAATAAATGCTCATTGGCTGACCTCATAAAGAAGTCAACTACTAGAAGAGCTCTGTGGTTATACTCTAAGAACGCAGTATAGCATAAGGCATTGTGAGCTAATTATACTTATATCAAAGTGATATTTATTCACTCACAAAATTGTCTCTCCTCTCTCCCTTCTGTCCTTGTCATTCTTTTGCCTCCATAAACATACAAGCTCAATAAATCCCCAAACTACTTAATCTAGGACAAATTTACAGGTAGCATGTAAAATTCCCATTGCTGTTTTCATTTCACTAAACTATATCCTTCAATGTTACAGTAATGGGCTCATATTTTATAAACTCAAAAGATTGAGTAGCATAGAATGAAATCAATATTTCTGATAATTACTTTGGTGGGGAGCACTTAGGGAATAAGTCGACCCAATAGTAGTGAAAAGTCATTTAAAACTTCCAAACTGGTATTGATTAAAATTAGGTCCTTGAAGATTAAAATGTCCAATTTACCAAGGTTTTTGGTTTTTTCCCTTCAGTTTTTATATTATGGCTTTACTAAAAAAGATACTAAAGCATTCTGGAAATTCTGTAGTTCTCAGCATTTGTAACATCAAGCATATAATTTCCTTGATTGGGTGCAGGAGAAAGCTAATGCATCCAAATACAGGTATTTTGTTATGATATTTTGCTGACATTTAGTATTTTATCTGTGAAGCTCAGCATCCAAGGCAAGTTCACTTTTTTCTCTTGGGGGGTGGGAATGTTCAAGGACATTCTTTATTTTGTGCATTATTGTGTCCACTGGCACAAAATAAATAGCCACTTTATCAGATTCTCTTTAATACTTCTTCAAG
The DNA here is from genome assembly GCF_027887165.1 of Monodelphis domestica. Classification (NCBI taxonomy): domain Eukaryota; kingdom Metazoa; phylum Chordata; class Mammalia; order Didelphimorphia; family Didelphidae; genus Monodelphis; species Monodelphis domestica. The sequence continues at coordinate 195,919,990 of NC_077229.1, read as the reverse complement.
TTATGTAGAGATATGCTCATTTTTTAAACCATAGGGCATGGTTGCAGCCAGATTTCAGGACTGTGATCCTTGGCTAGGCTGAGTCACTATGATTTCTTTAACCTCAGAGCTACCTGGTGAATGGTTAACACCTAGGACACTGCCATATGTTGTAGTTAAAAGGTTCAAACAGTTAAAACTCTTTGGTTTATGTCAGATTAACTAACCAATACCTTGGATAATATGGCATAATTTAAGTGCTGGATTTTAAAAGTTAGAGAATCTAGATTTGGGACCTGATTGTGCTATTTACCTTGGCCTTGGTCACGTTCTTTCCTTTCACTAGGCCTCAATTTCTTCATCTTTAAAGTAGGGAGAGGTAAACCAATTGCTATTTAAGGTCATCTTTAGGTCAAAATTCACTGAACAAATAAAGGTACAGAATTTGAAATTTTCATAGGATTTTGTTCTAAGGAAGATGACTGACAAGAACTGGGTAGTGGAGGGCAGAAACTCGAGAGTAATAGACAAAAAAGGGAAGACATAAGAAATATGGTTCCTTCTTCAGGATAAGGAAGACAAACTTTGGGGCCTTGATAATTTGGCCAACTGCCTGAAATATTTACATGCCATCTTGCTTGAAATTATTTCATTGAATCACCTACATGTCATTGTATAGAAATTTTTTTAAAGTGAAAAAGGGGGCAACCAGGATCCTCAGTATAAAGAGTGCCAGTCCTAGAGACAAGAGGTCATGGCTTCAAATCCTGGCTCAGAAATTTCCCACTGTGTGATCTCAGACAAGACACTTAACTCCAATTGCCCAGCCCTTACCACTCTTCTGCCTTGGAACCAATACACAGTATAGATTTTAAGATGGAAGGTAAAAGAGTTTTTAAAAAAAAAGTGAAGGAGGCATAGAAAATATCAGTTCTTACACTTTTCCAACTTACTGAAAAAAACTGTATATGTGACAGGCACTTCATCCTTGAAAAAATTGCAAACATGTTGCTACTTTCCTTGAAAGCATTTACTAAGCCACACAACATTATTGTCCTCAGAAATACTTCTGAGTTCCATATACTATTTAGTGATGTACCCATTTCTACCACTCATCACTGATTTACATCCCCTAGAAAATAGTCTAACTTTTCAAATGGTTTTTTGCCTTACTGATTCACATCAGAATGTTTGAAAATTGCAATGAAAATAAGTTATCTTAGAAAATACAAAGCTTATTTTCAAAAATTCATTGCCCGTCCCTTGTCTTTCATATGGCATACATCTGAAGGTTTTGCTAATATATTGGAAACTCATAATAGAACAGATGGATTGTGGCATGTTAGTACCTTTTAATATACCCATATTACTTTAGCCTGAAACAAGGTTGAATGTTTGTGAATGTCAGCAGGAACCAAGAGATTCTAAAGTCAAACTGCTCTGCTTCCTTATTCGCAGGACTCATCAATATTTAACATTTGATATTTCGTTCTTGTTTATTCTAGAAGATTTAATATCAGTATATTATTTTATGTGGTAAATGATTTACTCATGGATAAAAATCACTTTCAGGCATGACAAATTAATCAATATAAAGAACTGTTATAATCCCAAACTCTTCCAAGTGGCTGGTAAAATTATTCTGTCTCCATGCGTGTCCATCCATTCATCTGCCTGTGTATCCATCTATCTACTTTGAGGGGAATAGTGACCCTAATTAGAAAGAGCACTGGATTTGGAGTCAAACCTAGATTTAAATCAGGATTTGCTACTTACTACCTGAATAACCTCAGTCATGCTGAAGTATAGAGGAGTAAACGTTTGGATTTAGAGTTAAGAGAATACAGATTTGAATCTTGGATGTGCCATTTGCTTTCATGACCTTGGCCAAATTATTTCCCTCTCTAGTTCTCAGTTTCCTTTTCTATACTGAACTAGGGCTGAACTAGATGATCTACAAGGTGAGCATTTCCAGAGAGTCCCCCTCTGTGTTTATCTTCATAGTGGAGCCCATTCATTTATAGCAAACATTTGCCCAGAAATAAGTAAAAATTACTGTATCTTTGTCTAGAGATAAAACCCATTTTACAAGTTCAGAGAGCAAATAAATAAGATTTAACGGTAAATTATACAGTTCACCAAGCAACAACAAGGTCTAAGATGGGGAGGAATTGGAAAGAGGATAAATCCAACCTTTCCTGGTGTGGCAGCAAATTCTGTCCAGGGGCAGGTTGCTTCTTAAGCAAGTCTTTGAATGAGACAAGCTTCAACAGATCATGACTATGTCCAATCCTAGACCGTAGTTTCCTTCCCTTGCAGGCAGCCAGCCTCTGGTGCTAGCATATATCCCTACAACTGTGAACCCTTATCCATTCCACAGGACTCAAAAGTTACAGTTCCCTAGGGCTACCCAACTTCCATCTCCTTTGATGCTTCAATTCTTTCTTCTAGCTGAGAAAAACTACACTTCCCTTCAGTCTCCTTGCTAATAAAGGGATTCAAAGGGTCACCTGAAATTCAAGATCATTCACCTCTCATTATTGTACACTGCACAGCCTTGCTCTGTCCTAGTCTCTCAGGAAACCAAGGACATCAGAGCTATATTTTTTTTTTCTCCAAACACAAGATTTTTAAATGATTTCTCCTCCTAACCTTGGTGTGTTTTATAATCCAGGGCATTTTATAGCCTGATAAATTAGCTAAGTCAGCCTGCCTAGAATCATTCTGTAGTTCCTGTATTTTTTTTTTTACTTCCATAAAGACTAGAATTTGGAGGAAATCTCTGGAGATACAATAAGGCCTGGTGGTTAGAACTGTGACTTTGAAATCCAGCATCCAGAGGGAGTTGAATCCCAATTCTATGGTATTCTGCCTGACCTTGGTTAGACCACTTAATGCCTCCCGACCCCCAGTTTCTGTGCCTATGAAACAATGAGCCAGGCACTGTCCTTGCTACCTGTGTCCCCAGGACCTTAAGAGAATTAATGAGCTAATCTCCATCATATACTCTTAAGATTTTTGGAAGATCCTTTCATGTAAAGGCTTATTGTTATTGTGAAGCATTGCTAATATGCTTTTCCCACATATCTTTGGTGGGGGGGGGAGGGGTTCCTGGTCCTTGTCTCATTATTATCACCTCATTAGTACCTTTTCCCACATATATTTTTGTATCCCTGAAATATCACATGTATTAATGAAGTTTCACTGAATTATTAATGAGCAAGCACTCAGGACTATTCTTCCAGCAGAATACTAAATTTCATATACTCACCCAGTCACAGAATTGCACTGTTGGTGGAATAATGCATCCCATGACAAATATTATACTTCAGGAAAGGTTCAAATTTAATCAGTCAGTCAGTAAGCATTAATTAAGGACTTGCTATGTGCCAGGCAGTGTGCTAAGCTCTGGAGATACAGTAAAAGGCAAAAAACAGTCCCTCTTCTCAAGGATCTCATGACTTAATAGGAGAGACAACACATAAATGTTTAGGTACATACAAAATACATACCGAGTAGAGGAAGAAGATCTGAAAAAAAGAAAGCATTAGAAATTGGGATTTGACCCTAGTCTGGAAGAAAATCACAAAAACCACAAGATAGAAGTAAAGAGGGAAGAGCTTACCAGTCATAGGGGCAATCAGTGTGAAGGAGTATCAAACTGGCTTCTAAACAAAGACAACATGAGCCATAGGCTCCTAGATACCTAAGAGAAGCAAAGTTAAAACTTGTCCAAAATCTATAGCCACAGTTTTGTTTCCTGAGTTGAAGATGCCAAGCAGGGACAAAATCATGAAGAGTCATGCTTTTGTGGTCGTAATTAATGGTTTTTAAATTTACAATCTCTTTTTATAAATGCTTTATTAAAATTAAGAGACATGGTTTTGGGGGCTATCAAAGGATAGTTGATGTAAAGAGGCTATATCCTGATTGAAGGATATAGCTTATATGTTCTCTGATCCTATGTAGATAAGAAAATCCTAGATTCCCTTTTTTTTAAAAATCACATTAACAAAATGTTTTCCATGACTAATTAGCCTGACTCATTTAAAAGAGGTCAGTGTTTTTATCCCTGTTTTACACTTGAGAAAATTTGGAATGAGGTAGATACATTGACTTGGTCGAGGTCACATTACAAATGCATAGCAGGGTCAAGATTTAAATTCAGAGTTCCAGCTCCCATGGCAATACTACAACAATATAAATTTATATGCCTCTATTAAATCACCAGTTTCTGATTGCAGGGTGTTTAAAGACTCTTTCTTCTATAGTCCTCTACAATGAGATATTTTATGACTGATGAACTTGGCAGAGGTGAAACATTTCTCAGATATCCTACTAGAAGAGAAATGGATTTCCTCCAATGAAGAAATTAAATCAGAGGCTCAATTTATAAACAAAAGGGTCATTTTAACAGATCTATAGTTTGACTAGGCTGAGTCACCAGATTTTTTTTGTGCTATACCAAGACACATACCTTTAGCAGAGACTGACCTATTGGGAATTAAGGATAAACTCTGATTCTCAGCTTCCACTTACTAATGCAAAGCCAACCCAGCTCTTTCTTGACTCTCTCAGAAACTGTGGGTCAGAACCTGAGGTGTATAGTGATTATTACTTAATAAGGTACTTTTGAATTCCATTCAATTAAACAACCATTTCTTAAGCATTTTAAAAGTGTGAGGCAGTGTGTCAGGTGTTGGAGACAGTTGATAAAATAAGACACAGTCCCTTCCTTCAAGAAACTTACACAATAATAAGGGATATGAGTCATGCACATAATTATAATATTAATTAGACTGTAATAAGAAATGAAATGTCTCAGAAGAGGTCCAAATTGAAGGATATTAGAAATTGAGAGGAAGATTTTTAATTGGGGGGAGTCTTAATGGGAAGAGTTTTCACTTCAGCTGTGCCTTGAAGGAATAAAAGGGATTTCAATAGGCTAAAATGGGAAGAGAAACAATTCCCAGCAAAAACAAACAAACAAACAAACATTTCTATTTAATCAGTTATATGATGTCTTCAGAACTTATCACAGGATCATAGATTTAGAGCTGAAATGAGTCTCAGAGGTCTTCTGGTTCAACGTCTTTTTACAAATGAGGAAACTATGAAGTGAAGTGACTTACCCAAGGCCAAAACAGGTGATGGTCATACCATGCTGTGGTGGAACCAGGTTGCCATTTGAAGTCCAGTGATAGGTATATTTGTTTTCTGCAAATGATTTAGCTTGTAAACTAAATAAACCCTGAAATACCTATTTTATTAGAGATGACATCATATTAGGAAAGGATTTTAGAGGTCATTTAGTAAAATTAACTGTGAATCTCACAAGTGCACATAACTTAGCAGGATTTGAACCCAAGTCCTTGAACTCCAAATATAGCCTATTTTCTACTGGGTAATAATTGTTTTTATTTATTGGAAGTTTTTTAATTAACATTTTTATTTTGTGGCACATAAAGGAAAAGCTAAAGAAAGGAAAACTATTGATCAATGTCCTTAATGAACATAAATGCAAAAATATTAAATAAAATACTAGCTAAAAGGCTACAACAAGTTATCACAAGGATTATTCACTATAGCCAGGTTGAATTTATACCAGGAATGCAACAATGGTTGCATTATTATGCATTATAATGGTTGCAATATTAGGAAAACCATCTGAATAATTGACCATATCAACAACCAAACCAACAGAAATCACATGATTATCTCAATAGATGCAGAAAAAGCCTTTGACAAAATACAACACCTATTCCTATTGAAAGCGCTAGAAAATATAGGAATAAAGGGGCCTTTCCTCAAAATAATAAACAATATTTATTTAAAACCATCAGCAAGTATCATCTGCAATGGGGATAAGTTAGATGCCTTCCCAATAAGATCAGGAGTGAAGCAGGGATGCCCATTATCACCACTACTATATAATATTGTACTAGAAATGCTAGCAGTAGCAATTAGAGAAGAAAAAGAATTGAAGGGATCAAAGTAGGCAATGAGGAAACTAAACTATCACTCTTTGCAGATGGCATGATAGTATACCTAGATAATCCAAGAAAATCTACTAAAAACTAGTAGAAACAATAATTTTTAGCAAATTTGTTTGCTAAATTTAGCAAACAATTAGCAAAGTTGCAGGGTACAAAATAAACCCACAAAAATCATTAGCATTCCTATATGTTTCCAACAAAACCCTCAGCAAGAGTTAGAAAGAGAAACTCCATTTAAAATTACTATAGACAAGATGAAATACCTGAGAATCTAATTGCCAAGACAAATTCAGGAATTATATGAACATAACACACTCTTCACATAAATAAAACTAGATCTAAACAATTGGAAAAACATCAATTACTTGTGGGTAGGATGAGCTAATACAATAAAAATGACAATCCTACCTAAATTAATTTACTTATTCAGTGCTATCAAACTACCAAAAAACTTTTTATAGAATTAGAAAAAATTATTACAGAGTTCATCTGGAAGAACAAAAGATCAAGAATAGTAATGGAAATAGTTTTTCAAAGTGTGATGGATGGAGACCTAGCTTTACCAGATATCAAACTATACTATAAAGCAGTGATCATCAAAACTATAAGTTATTGGCTTAGAGATAGAAGAGTAGATCAGTGAAATAGACTTGGAGTAAATGACAGTAGCAAGATAGTGTTTGATAAAACCAAAGATCCCAGCTTTGGAAACAATAACCCACTCCCACTGAAAAAAACTGCTGGGAGAATTGGAAAACAGTATAGGAGAAATTAGGCTTAGATCAACATCTTACACCATATACCAAGATTAACTCAGAGTGGGTAAATGACAAATATAAAGAGGGAAATCATGAACAAATTAGGTGAACATAAAATAATATACCTGTCAAGTCTATGGGAAAGGAAGGAATTTAAGACCAAACAGGATATAGAGAACACCACAAAATGTAAAATGAATAATTTTGATTATATCAAATTTAAAAGTTTCTGTACAAACAAAACCATTGCAACCAAAATTAGAAGGGAAGTATCAAATTGGGGAAAAATTTTTATAATAAAAACCTCTGATAAAGGTCTCATTTCTCAAATGTATAAGGAGCTAAGTCAGTTGTACAAAAAATCAAGCCATTCCCCAATTGACAAATGGGCAAGGAACGTGAATATGCAGTTTTCAGATAAAGAAATCAAAACTATCAATAAGCACATAAAAAATGTTCTAAATCTCTCATAATTAGAGAAATGCAAATCAAAATAACACTGAGGTATGTAATAATTTAAGGAAATTGTAGAAGATTGAAAAAGTACAGAGGATAAGAAAGATTTTGTAACAGGGAATGGAGGAGTTGAAGGGATAGAGGATTCTGGTGAGGTAAAAGGAGAGATGCCCCTGCTGAGAGGCTGTCTTTGAAAAATGGGGTTCCCCCAAAATGGACCAAATATGATAACCTGAGGGGATATCTTCTCTATTGATTGATGTTGAAGATACCCCAGAACAGATAAGCATGAATCCCCCCCCCCTCAGGGACAAGCCTTCCCCACCCCACCCCCACCAAGGTAGCCCAGCAGGGGTCCAATAAGGACTGTTTATGGTTGAATGACTGTCCTTAGATTCAGCTCCTTCTGTGTTCCCCTGAAATGATAGTCCTCTTATCTGACTGCGGTTTATTTAAATAAAGATTAATTTTAATAACAAGTTTGGATGGGGAGGTATCAGGGAAGAGGGAATCAGGATTTCCCTAGATTAGGTTTGAGTCTCTCTCAGCTTTTGAGCTGAGCCCACGCCTAACAGGCTGGGGGAGGATTTCTTTTATTCCCGTCTATGCTAATCTGTGCTAGCTTTCTTAAATTCAAAGTCTTAGCATTAGACAGCAAGAGGAAGAAAAGGTTCTAACTTTCTGAGCTGGTTGGACCTGCCTCTTCCAGCTGACACCCCTAAAGACCTTACAGTTCAAACCACTCCCCTTCAATCCTTTTGTTCGATGACAATCCTTGTGTTTGATCACACAGAGCACCCAGTTGGGAAAAATCCAGGAATAAAGGTACTTCTATCCCCAGACAGGGAGAGAGCCCTCCTTCCAGTCTGAGGGCCAGGAAAGAGACATTGTCTTTGAGACCAACTCTCACTCTCCAAGTCCCCTCCCCCTCCACCAACTGTCATTCTTTGTCAGTATCCTCTCTAACATTCCAACTGCTGGTTGTTCCACCTGAGTGGCAGAAAGTCCAAAACTTGCTTCAGTTTTCCTTTCCACAGGTACCACCTCACACCTAGCAGATTGGCCAATATTATAGTAAAGGAAAATAATAAATGTTTGAGGGGTTGTGGCAAAACTGGGACACATATATTGCTGGTGAAGTGGCAAATTAATTCAGCCATTCTGGAAAGCAATCTGGAATTATATGCAAAGGGCTTTAAAACAAAATGCTTATCCTTTGATCCAGTAATACCACTGCTGGGTTTGTGCTCCAAAGAGTTAATAAGGAAAAATACTTGTACAAAAATATTCATAGCTGCACTCTTTGTGGTGGCAAAAAAAAATTGGAAAATGAGGTGGTGTCCCTCGATTGGGGAATAGCTGAATAAATTGTGGTTTATGGTAGTGATAGAACACTATTGTGTTGTAAGGATTGATGATCTGGAGGCTTTCTATATGAACTGGGAGAACTTCATTGAACTAATGCAGAATGAAGTGAGCAGAACCAGAAGAACATTGAATACAGAAAGTAAACATTGTGGAAAAATCCAATGTAATGGACTTTACTACTAGTAGCAATACAACAAGCCAAGACACTCCTGAAGGAATTATATTAAAGAATGCTATCCACATTGAGAGAAAGGACTATGGGAGAAGAAATGCAAAAGCAAAACATATGACATAAATGTATATATGAGTATGTGATTTGGGGTTTAGGCTTTTAAAAAATCACTCTATAGCAAAAATGAATAATATAGAAATAGATATCAAGTGATAACATTTGTACAACCCAGTGGAATTGCTTGCAGGATCTAGGAGGGGGTAGGGAAAAGGGGAGGGAAAGAAAATGAATCATGGAAACATGGGAAAAGATTTATAAATAAGTGAATAATTAAAAAAGAAAAAGCTAAAGAATAAAACCTACCTGTCTGATAATTAGAAGCCACATTAACCTCAATCTCAACTGACCATGGCCTGAATGCAATAACACCATTGCATAGAAGTTCTTCCAGACCACTAAAATAAACCATTTTGGTACTGATCATTGCTTTAAAGAGTTATGTTGGCCCTACATTTGTGATTTATGTTTTATGAATAAAGAGAGACTGACTTTGAATTCACAATCATGAAAATGTAGTAACTTTTTTGGTGACTAAAAACTTTTGATAAGGCCAAATGCTCATACTAAATAAGAACTCCTGTCCATCGGATAAGAGTTGGGGCAGGGCACACTGAACATTTCAGAAGCTTTGTATTTTTATGATACAAATGCCTTAAAGGGAATTGTCACCAGTCTACTTTTATAGACGTGTGATTTTTCCCCCTTGAAGGTGTGTCAACACTATATGTAAAACTAAAATGCTTGTGCAATCATAGACCTTTTAGCTGGTAGTGGTTGCAAAGATCAGTTATTGAAACCTAATCATGCTACACATGAAACATTAGAGGCCCAGAGATGCTGAATCATAGATATGGAACTGGAGGTGAGGGAAGGACTTTAGAGATTATATCAATTATATCACCCAACTCCCCCTCCCCATTCTCAATTTTTAGATTAGGAAATGAAAACTTAGAGAGAGATAAAATAGGCACTAAGTAACAGAACTAGAATCTGAATTCTGAATTCTATGACTCCACAAATCAGTATTCTTTTTATTTTACTACACTGCCAAGTTCATACAGCTAGTTCCATATTAATTGTTTATTACATATATTATGGTACTGTATACCAGGCACTGTGCTAGGCACTGGAGATACACACACAAACACACCCACACATGTTCCATGCATGCACGCACGCACAGAGAGACTAGAGCATTGCCCTAGAATAGCTCAAATCTGCCAGGGTAAGGAATACATGCACTTATAAGTAAGCACAAAATATATAAAAAATAAAGATATTTTACTCTTCCAACTTGCACTCTTAGGTCAGGTCCTCCAGAGGGATGGCTATCTTAAGATTCAAGAAGTTACTCTGTGAGTCTATACATCTAAAACTACATATAGCTCATGAGCCCCCACTAATGTACCACCTCTGTTCTTAGTCAAAAGACTTGGCTCAGGACAAAACATTTATCAACATTACTTAGCATAAAAAAAACATTTCCCTCCTAAGCCTAGGTTATACACTCTCCTCCTTTACCACCACCACCCCAAAAAAATACATGTGTCTGTGAGAAGAATAGAAAGTAAAGAAGCCATATAGAAGGACCCCATGTGGTCAAAGCCATACACACCTCCCACACTCTTAAGACTCCAGGGCTTTCTCTTCTCCTGAGGTCTTTGTGCTGCTTTTCCACTGGATGAGTCATTCCTTTGAGCCCCTTTCTCTTCTGGATGGACCATTCCGATACTAGGCTATAATCTCAGCCATCCCAAACAGTGTCTGTTGAGATCCTGGCTTGTAGTACTTCTATGCACTCTGGGAACATATTGGCACCTCAACCTATGATCAAGATTAGTAGCTTCTCTCTGAGTCTCAGGCTGGAGCCTGCTATCTCCTAAACTGTGGTGTCCCAGCCCTAGATGCTAGGTTCATTGCTCTCACTATTGCTAGACTACTGCTATGTTCTTTAGCTGCAGGGTATGGTTGCTAAAGGGAGGAAGGGGGAGAAATGTATATATTTTCTTTCTCCCAACATTTTGCTGAACTCTCCAAATGTCAGACAGTGAAGCTTGAACCCTTCCTGTGCTCTTCTCAAAACAGAGCTAACCAACGTTTTATCTAGGCTACAAGACATGGGGCAAATCTTTGGAAGATCCCTGTGTTTCTCAGTTGTCCATTTCCAATGACCAATCTTATAAATCCATCTTTTGGACTGAGTAACCATGCCTCCTTTATTAAACCTTCCTCTTTATCCTTCTTATTTACAAACAATTATTTTTTGTGGAAAAACACAGACAAACCAGGAAATCAGAAAAGTCCTCTATGTAATGACAAAACTGAGATAAAGTTTGTTTTCCACCCCCCCACTTACCCACCACCTTAAGTTAAGTTTGACACAATAGCCAGTGTAAAGAGATTGTCCAATGTCAGGTGGGAAAGGTCAAGACTAAGCCTTTAATTACTTTAAGGTTCCCTGGTATCTTTATTTGGATTTGCTGTAGGTAAAGCCAGTGGGAGTTATTCAAAAGCTTTACTGAGATTTGGCAGAGAATGGGTTTGTCTGTTGTTCTTTGGGATTTGAGAGATAAATTTAAATTTTACAGGCTGAAGAGTTTTAAACCACTTTGGATTACAGAGATAAGGGCATTCTATATACTCTGGATACTCCATTTCGTGTTGTTTCTGTAGGCCTAGTCCATTGTGAATTAGAAAAGAATAAACTCAAGTCTTAATAGAGTGCTTCAACCATTTATATATACCTCTTCCTGTGGCTCTCTGATTCTGGCCCTACTTGGAACAGAAAGATTTCACCTACCTTCTTTTCAATATGAACTTGGAAAATAAGGATAAAATCTTACTTTGATCTTATTTGCCAAATACATGTCTTCCATTTGACATTGGGTATTTTCTCAGAACACCGTAATTAATTAACAGAAGTCTTCTACATAAGTAAAAAAAATAATTATGGTCCTGTATGTTTTGTAAAGGACATTGTTATAAAAGTGTGATAATTAGGTAAATCACTTGGGCTTCTGATCAAGTACCTTAATTTACATAGTCCAATTCAGAATGTGTCCATTCTATTCTTGATGCTATTAACTGGTCATTTCCTTTGTATGAATGTATGCATGTAACATCAAATTATTTTAGTGTCCACAATATCCTACAGAAGTCCAGTAATAATACAAGCAAATTTCTAGTTTTTTTGTTGTCATAGTAGAGTTCTAATAAAATGAACAAATTACTAGAAATCCTATTCCCAGACTGAATGAATTGGACATGAAATAAAGGTAATAAATATCTTATGTTTTCACCCAATAGAAGAAAGAAGGAAGTTCTGTACATGCACATTTTGCCCATCTCTTCTCTCCTCCTAACTATATTTTTGCATGTAGTAATGTAGTTTAAGCGTAATTTTTTGTTTGTTTGTTTGTTTTGATAAGGCTTGGAAATAAAAGTTGTTTAAGATGTCAAGGGAAAAGGGAATTAAGAAGTTAAGTAGGGGGCAGCTGGATAGCTCAGTGGATTGAGAGCTAGGCCTAGAGACTGGAGGTCCTAGGTTCAAATCTAGCCTCAGACACTTCCCAGCTGTGTGACCCTGAGCAAGTCACTTGACCCCCATTGCCTAGCCCTTACCACTCTTCTGCCTTGGAGCCAATTTTGACCTGGTTTTTTTTTATTTATTGTGACCAAAAAAGATTCATCACCTGGTGACCCACTTTCTGTTAACAAACTGTTCTAAACTTTACTAGGCTAAGAGACTATGATCACACTCATAATTGAAGTATTTCCAGTGTCACTTTAATTGCTTTCATGCTCCCACAAAGCACTGGCATGAGACTTGAATGGAAAACTAATTCAATACTAAAACCGAAGTACTTGGCTATAGTTCAGTTCAGGTCACTCTCCTCTCCCCCACAGCGCAAATAGTATATAGTCTGATCCTTTCCTTGTAGAATTTTTTGGGCTAGAAATCAGAGAAAATATTCATTGTACAAGATTTTTCCTAATAAACGTACATTGTAATCCAGATAAAGCATTATCACTAATGAGTTATCTGTCCAGGACATAGAAATAGATTAGGTAAGATACTACAAAAATCAAATATTTAATTAGAATTACAAATGCTGGAGAGAGGAAAGGCAGAGGAACTTTACTGTCCATTAGCCACAGTGGGAAAAGGGAAATCTACATAGCATTCTCAGCTCAGGCACTGTGGAATTGGAAATAGCACAACTGCCTTGCACCCATTGGCAGAGATCTCCCTCTTGGCATTTTGGGTCCTAGGAACATGTCTGCAGGGATCCAGGTGAGCTCATCCACCTAATGGAGAATCTTGTTTCCAAAGGCATAGCTACTATCCTCTTCTAGCTAGTTGTCAAAGTTGAAGCAGACAAAGGATAGGATATGTTTCTCTTTATTCTTCTTGAGGTCCAACATGTTATTTACTTGAGTCTGGAAGTCAAAAATCACATGCCAAACCAAATCAGATCCCAACAAATATGAAATAATTTTTGATATATTTAGAGCACTAGGATTTTCATAGGCATACTTGTATTTGAAAATGTAATTATTATTGTTGAAAGGGAAATAAGATGCATACTGGTCACAGAATAACGGAATATTAGAGAAGAAAGGGACTTTTAACCTATCATAAAGCCCTCTGCTATTTATAGATAAGGAAATTAAGACTCAGAAGTAAAGGAAATCACCAGCATCACACAATTTGGAAGTAGCATAGTCAAGAGGGAAACCTAAGTTTGTGACTCAAAGCCAATTCTCTTTACACTATCTCAAACCTCTTCTTCCCACCTCCACACTCCCATAGATCATCCAGAAATACAAATGTCAGTGTGAAAGGAAAAAGAACCTTAAATTTATAGCAGGAATCAAAAGAATGATTAGTGTCATGTACTCTAAGAAGCACCATCTCAAGACACAGAGTCCTGAGTAAGAACTATTCAAAATTAGCTATTCATGGTTACATCCCTGATGCCCTTCTGCCCACAGCTATCTTTATGTAACGGTCATATGTGTTCTCTTGGTGCCTGCCCATAGTATAACCTACCCTCCTTATTGACAACCGTTGTCAGTTCAACTCTGCCAGCTGATATAATAACCTGTTGGTCCAACACAGTGTGAATTTAGTTGTTTGCTTTTTATTAAATAACACTGTACTGTGAGTTCCTTTATGGAATATAGAGTAAACTAGAGGAATTACCTAAGAAGCCTCTGGTATCCTTTCTGAGAGTTTCACCAGAGGATATTTAATGGGAAGGATTGGTTGTCCTATGTAACTCAAAAGGCTAGAATTATGGCCTAAATAATATCTCTTAATCTGGAACCCATGAACTTGTTTGTTTGTTTTTTATATTTCTTAACATTTCATGTATTTGAATATAAATAGTTTACTTTGTAACCCTATGTATTTTGAAAACATTATTCTGAGAAGGTGTCAATAAACTTCACCAGACTGTCAAAAGGGTCCATAACATAAAAAAGGTTAAGAATCCCTGGCCTGAACTGTACTTAAAGCAGTAACCATCAAAACAATCTGGTACTGGAAACAGAATAGTGGATCAATGGAATAGATTAGATATGCAATATAGAGGTAAATGACCTTAGCCAGCTAGTGTTTGATAAACCCAAAACTCACTATTTGATAAAAACTGCTGGAAAAACTGGAAAACATTGTGACAAAAACTAGATACAGACTGATATCTCATAGCCTAATACCAAAGTTAGGCCAAAATGGGTATACGGTTTAGACATAAAGTGTGATAAGTCAGATCTAAGGAGAAGGGAAGAAATTATGACCAAACAAGAGATAGAGAACATTATAAGATATAAAATGAATAATTTGACTATATTAAATTTAAAAAGTTTTTATACAAACAAAATCAATGTAAGCAAGATTAGAAGAGAAACACCAATGAGGGAGGGGAAATTTTTACAATAAATTTCTCTGATAAAAGTCTCATTTCTCAAAAAATGTTTAGGGAACTATAGAGTATATGTATAGAGAACAGTATAGAAAACTAAGTCAAATTTGTAAGAATTCAAATAGTCAAAGGACATGAACAAGCAGTTTTCAGATGAAGAAATCAAAATTATAAGTAATCATGTGAAAAAATGTTCTGAATCACTCCTAATTAGGGAAATGCAAATTAAAACAACTCTTAGATACCACCTGTAATGGTCAATTCTAAGATGGTAATAAGTGGCTCGGAGGAAGCTGTTATGGTTGACAGATGAGTGAGGAAATGGAGGAGTCAGGATGGAATGACTGCCAGTTGCTCTCCCTGTTTCACCACTCCTGGCTGAGACAATAGAGATATATCTCCAAAATATGGGGATTTCAGGTGATGGGCCTGTGCAGATATGCTGGAGAGAGGTCTCCCCTAATGAATGGCAATGAGGATACCCCAGGATGAATAGGCACCATTACCTTGGAAGTATAAGCCTCCCCTCTGTTGGCCTACACAGCAGGGGGCCCAATCAGCACTGAGTAATGGCTGATCAGTTGCCTCAGGATATTTGCTTTCCCTATGTCCCCCCCCAAACAAAGTCTTCCCCTTTATCTGACTGCAATTATGAATCAAGGCTTTAATGAATCAAAATATCTGAGGGTGGGGAGTCAGGTAGAGGATGAAAAGGTGTCCCTAAATTCTTATTCCCCAATGTCCTTCTTCCTGACAGACCCCAAAGGTCAAATCAGGAATTTTCCTTCCCTTTCCCATTTCCTATATTAACCTATACTAGAGTATTAAGGAAATCAGGACAGGAATAAGGCAGGTGTTGAAGGTTTTTAGGGGGACCTGGCTCAAAGGCCATTGACTCCAAGGCCCCTCAGATCCTAGGGGACCTGAATCTCTCTTCTGATGTTAAAGAAGATATCAGGCAACAATGAGTCTTTTACTGGGAATCTGCAAGGCTGATCCTCTGGGTAAATCTCTTGACTGGCTCTTGGATGATCTCAAGCAAGGCAAAACACATCTTGTAACCCTGAGACCTCAGGTCCAAAAGCCCCTTCTTCCCCTGGGATCTCCCAGGTCTCTCTGGTTCATTTCCCAGGCTCCTTTGCTCCCTCCTTCCAAAGGTCTTTGCCTGTCCATTAAGTCACCCTCAACATTCCATCCTCTCCTGCATCCTGCTCTTAAATACCTCACACCTATCAAATTGGCCAATATGACACTAAAGGAAACTAATAAATGTTGGAGTGTCTCTGGCAAAATTGGGACATTAATGTGTGGATTTGCAAACTGATCCAACCTTTCTGGAGGGCAATTTGAAACTACGCCTAACAGGGCTATAAAACTTTGCATGCCCTTTGATCCAATAATACCACTACTGGGTCTGTATCCCAAAGAGAAAAGATATTTAATAATTCCATTTCTACAAAAATATTTATAGCAGCTTTTTTGCGGAGACAAAAAATTGGAAATTGAGAAGATGTCCATCAGTTGGTGAATGACTAAACAAATTGTAGTGTATGATGATGGAATACTATTGTTCTATAAGAAATGATGAACAGAATAATTTCATTTAAAAAAAATGGAAAGACCTACCCAAAGTGATGCAGAGTGAAATAAGCAGAGCCAGAAGAATATTGTATACAGTAACAGCAATATGGTGGAATGATCAGCTGTGATAGACTTAGCTACTTTTCAGTAAAACAGTGATCCAGTACAAGTCTGAAGGATTTATGACAAAGGATGCTATCCACCTCCAGAGAAAGAACTATTGGGGTCAGAATGCAGACAGAAGCATATGATTTTTCACTTTAGTTTATTTGTATTCTTCTTTGGGTGGTTTTAGTTTTATGAGTATTCTCTTACAACAACGACCAATATGTAAATACGTTTTGCATGTATAACCCAGATCAAATTGCTTATCATCTCCAGGGATGGAGAGGAAAAGGAGAAGCAGACAATTTGGATCTTATAACTTCAAAAAATGCATATGGAAAAGAATCGCTGGCCTAGAGCATCATAGATGTCTTTTGTGAAAAGGGATGGTGTCATAGGGCAACTAAGTGACTCAGTGGATTGAGAGCCAGGCCTAGAAATGGGAAGTCTTGGTTTCAAATTTGGCCTCAGACAATGTAATAATTAAAATAGTGGATGACATAAACTGTGGCAGATAATAGAGTGGTTGCCTTAAATTGTGACCGCAAAAAATATGGTTTCAAGACAGTGTCTTGTTTTAAATCAAATATGAAGTGGTCGCCAGGGAAAAATTCCCAATTATTAAAATATACCCAAGTCAGCTGGGTTTTATAGAGAATTTTAATTAATACAACTGAGGAATTAAAGAAAGGGAGAGAGAGAGAAAAAAAAGAAATAATGAGAAAAGGATAGGCCGGCCCAGGGCAGCCCTGGCCAACCCAGACCTAAGCCCTAAGAGAAAGATCAGTCAGTCCTTTATCTACTCACCACAAGATTTGTCCAAGCAAAGATTCTAGTGTTCAGAGAGAGACTAGCTCAGCTTTGGCCAGCTGCCATCTCCAGAGAGAGTACTTCTGAGATAGTCCCTGAGAGAGTCCCGAGAAAGAGAGTCCCGAGGGACAGAGTCTCCTCAGAGGGAGCTCCAGCGAGAGTCCCGAGAGAGAGTTTTTCGTCTCCTTTTAAAAGGAATTTTCTCCTGTCACCTCCCTAAGTTCTCACATCTACCAATCACTGTAGACATTTTTCAAAGGACAGACCATTCTTAATTCACACTTAAGAAGGCTTAAATTTTTTATTAAGTTCACACCAGAAAACCTCTGAGTAAGTTTCTCACCTCTTTGCTCCTTGTAAATTCACAAGTTGCCTGACCTTTAAAGGTACTTAGCATCCTTTTGTATTAGATCTAAAAATAGGCACAGCTTAAGAACTTTTGCCTTACTATAAGTATGGGTTTAAGTATTTTTCATTGTTCATCAAGGAGTTTCTTCCCCTAAAGTATACTTAAGTAGGGGTGGAGTAGAGATCTCACATTCCTGATCTAAGTAGAGGTCTCACATTCCTGATCAAAGTTCCTTCATTGTTTAAAGTGGGGAATGGTCTTAACCAAACCTTATGAAGTAGGGTCTGAGAATTTTTAAGGTTCACAACAATTCCTAGCTTTGTGACCCAGGTCAAGTAATTCACTTGACTTCAGTTGCACAGCCTTTACTAGTCTTCAACCTTGGAACCAATATTGTGTATTGATTACAAAATGGAAGGTAAGGATAAAAAAAAAGGAATGGTGTCTTTTATGTCTCAAAATATTAAAAATATCAAAGAATCCCATATCTTTGATAGCCACTGATACTTAGTGGAGAGAAGTATATAAATTACTAATATATTAGTGGAGGTTAGTGATATTTTAATGTCCCTGTTTTAATATCACCACGTTCTAGGTAGACAGGACCTTATTGTGGCTTTCTTGGTTGGCTACAATAGTACAAAGTATATATTTGTCCAAAACATCTCAGCTCCCTATAATCTCATTTCCCCAATCCAGCCAATACTATGTTTTGGAGACAGAATTGTCCTAAGAGCTAGATTTAAGTGACTTGCCCAGGGTCACATAGCTGGATGTGTCTGAGGCCAAATTTGAACCCAGGATTTTCGGTCTCTAGGCCGGGCTTTCAATTCACTAAACTACCCAGCTGCCCTCTAAACCCCACTGTTCTCCCAAATCTTCCAGTTCTTGCCATAACCACAGCTGCTAAAGACTCAGAAAACAAAATTCTTATCACCAGAATCCTTGGCGGTGTCAAATGTTTCAATATTAAAAACTGATGTGGGGCAGAAAAGTGACTCAGTGGGGAGAGATCCAGGCCTGAAGATGGGAGGACCTGGGATCAGATCTGGCATCAGACACTTCCTAGCTATGTGACCCTGGATGAGTCACTTGACCCCCAATGCCTAGTCCTTACCACTCTTTTGACTTCGAATCAATATAAACTATTAATTCTAAGATGGAAGGTAAGGGTTTTAAAAAAAACAACAACTAAGGAGTGGAAGTGGCATTAAAATTTTTTCTTTGCCACCACCCTAAGCACCCTTGGATTTTTCCATCTGACTTGGAACCAAAACCTTCCATGTGTGTTGTCTCCCCTATAAAAATGTGAGCTCTTTGAGAGCACAGCCTGTCTTTTCCATTTGTGTCCCCAAGACTTAGTACATAGTGCTTTGTACATAGTAATGATTTGATAAATGCCTTTTTTATTCATTCTTATTGATGTGTCCCTCACACTTGACATCTTCACCACACATCTCCATGCTTTTTCTCTTGTTTATCCCTTATGCCTGGAATAACTCATTCTTTCCTCCCCATCTCCTTTGTCTTTTAGAATGCCTTGTTGACTTCAAAACTCAGTCCTGGAAACATCTTCATGAAACCTGTCTTCATCCCCTAAGTTATATCACAGCCCCATTATCTTACTTTAATTTATGAATACATATATTCAAACATCTCCCTTGAATAGAAAAATAGTATCCATAGAGCATTTTAAAATACTAAAATATTTTAATTATATAATGGAATATCCGTATTTCAAATGCAATTTGTTTTGTTCTTTGCGTTTTGCAATATTTATACTATTGATATTTTGGTAATTAAAAAAGTTTTGCTTATTAAATTACTAGATATCTCCCTCCCTCCTTCCTTTCTCAACACTAAAGAAGGCATATTTGAGGGAATATGTGTGTGGAGGGGAGTATAAAATTTTCATTTTTTCTGTTCTCTGGAGGTGGGCATACACAAGTTATTCTTCACACAATATTTCTGTTATTGTATATAATGTTTTCTTGGTTCTACTCATTTCACTCTTTATAATTTTATATAGGTCTTTCCATTTTTAAAATTTTATCTGCTTGTCATTCTTTGGGGCAATACTATTCCATCACAATCATATGCCACAATCCATTCAGCCATTCCCCAATTGATGGACATCCCTTCAGTTTCTAGCTCTTTACCACCACAAGGAGAGCTGCTATAAATATTTTAGGAAATATAGGTTCTTTTACTTTTCTCCCTGATCAACTTATGAAATAAACCTAATAGTAGTATTGCTGGATCAGTGAAAAAGTATATACAGTTTTATAACTCTTGGGGCATAATTCCAGATTGTACTCTAAAATGGTTGAATCAGTTCACATTTCCTCCAGTAGTGTACCACTAATGAAGATGAAATCAAGGCAGCTATTAGGAATTCTTTTGCCCAACTATATTTCAAAAAAATAATTAACAATTTAAGTGAAATGAAAAAATACTTACAAAAAATATAAGCTTCCTAGTCTAACTGTGAAAGAAATAGAATATTTAAATAGACCTATTTAGAAAAAGAAATTGAACAGGCCATGGATGAACTTCCTAAGAAAAATGCTTCAGGACCAGATGGCTTTACAAATGAATCCTACCAAATGTTTAAAGCTCATCTAATTCTAATATTTAATTATTTAGAGCAA